>NC_138886.1:32536474-32889529 GCF_965194825.1 Balaenoptera physalus | reverse complement strand
ACATTTTTAATTAAAGCTTCCCTTCAATCAGGGCAGCCCAGAATGGTGGGATGAGTGCTGGATGGAATTAGGAGGCCTGTATTCTAGATCAGCCTGGCTACCATTTCAGAGTCTGACTTTGGGCAAACCACTTCTGTTTTCTGGACCTTAATATGCCTTTTTGTAAAATGAGGGATTTGGATGATTATGAAGATGGTTCAGATGATTTTACATTTTATTCATCTCACTGCCTATATGACTATTCACCAGGAATTTGGGGAAAGTGCTTTCTAGCAGTGTCTGAGCTTTTCAATCCCAGCTCTTACAAAAAGTTTTAGAAATATTTTTATAGTTGTACCTTTAAAGAATTCATAAGAAAAATTTTATTTAATCTGTCCTAAATTGCTAGCTGTTACTATTATAATACTATTATAATATTGGTGAAACAAAGCATTTCCCTCCAGATTTGATGTTTTGTAGTTTAGGAAGAATAAAAAGCTGGTTACTTAAGTAGTTGATTTTACATCTTAAAATAATGTAGGCCTCAGTAGACACCTTTGACATCAAGAGAGTTCCTTGGTTACCTCCAACCAAATCAAGTATCCAGGCCCAGATAAAATATATTGTGTGCTCACAGAATCTGCATGTTTTAACGAATGCAATTGGGCTAGATCTCGACTTTTAAAAATTTGATCTTGATACTACAAAGCATTTACAAATTGGAATTACTCATGTACTCATTCAGTGATTAGAGCAGATTAGTATTAAACAGATGGCTTTTTAAGCATGAAGGAAAGTTAGCAGTTAACATTAAAAATGCACATGCAATTTGCACTTACTGTCACAGCATGCTGAATTAATGCCATCACTGGCATTTTTGTTTTTTTCTCCATTTGGCTAGTTTTCTATGTACTTATCACTAACTCAATCTTTCACTTTTCTAGGGTTTTACAAATCTCCTCTCAATAGCTGAAACACATCAAGAATTTGAAACTGATAGGATACCTACAGAAGCGTCTTCAGAACCCTCTGACTTTTTCCAGTCTGGACTGGGTGTTCTCTAGGCCAGCTTTCATCTTGGGATATCCCTCACCTTTCATCTGTGATTCCCTTTGCCTCTTTTATGATGAATCCTCCTTCCTGGATCCCACATCTTCCTGTTTCTTGGTTTGCTCATTTTCCCCCTCTTTCAGCTCTCTGCTCAGATGTTACCTTGTCAGTGAGACATTACCTCTCAACCTATTTAAAATAGCACCTTCCCTCCCTGGCATATTTTATCTCCTTCTCTAAACGATGTTTCTCCTTAGCACTTAACCACTGACAGTCCATGTATTTTGCTTATTTATTAATTATATGCTTTAGCCTTCTAGAATATCAGCTTTATGAGAGCAGAAATTTTGTCTGTTAGCTCACTGCTGTTAGTTCCCTAACACCTAGGATGGTTATCTAGTAGATTATAGGCACTCAGTTTGTTGGATGAATTTATGTATGGGCTGGGCCCTTGGTCATTTTTATCTGGAAACAAATGTTCATTTCTAGGGAATTTTCCTCAAGTATTTCCTTGATGTGTTCCTTTCCATTTTCCTCTGTTCTTTTTGTTCAACTCTGGTTATGAATGTAGATGTCCTGAACAGGCATTCTAATTTTCTTATCTTTTCCCTCCTATTATCCATCTCTTTGGGGGTTTTTTCTCAACTTTCTGGGAGATGTATCAGCTTTTGAGTTTATTATTATTATTATTATTCAGGTGTATCTTCTAGTTCTGTAAAGCTTTTCTAAACCCAAACAAAAACCAAAAAATTATCGATAAGTCCAATATCAATGTTTTCTTTTATCTCTTTGAGGATATTAATGATAGATTGTTGATACTGTCTTCTTTCTATACACCTTCTGTTTTCTCCAAGGTGCTTTTTTCTGTTTGTGTCAACTTCTGCATTTCATATTACTTTCCTCAAATGTTTGATCAAGCTCATACTCTTCACGTATAAAAGGGGCACTGAAAGCTGATGGGAAGCTTTGTGCACACGAATGGAGCTTATCATCATCAACTGTGATGTGAGCGTGATGTAACTGGGTTGCTTCCTGGGGGAACCACTAACGTCAGCCTCTTCAGGCTTTTCCTCTTGGGCGAAAGACTCTTCCAGTCTCTTACCTGGAGGAGTATGTAAAGTTAGTGGCTGTGTTTTCAGAAGAAAGTTTATGGTCTTAGCGTTCAGTGTGTTGTCAGTGTGGAACTTCGCCATGTTCCCCAAGACAGAAATCTCTGTTCTACTCTCTCAGGTGCGAACCTCTCGTCTTCTGCTGGGGTGAGAGTGGGGCAAGTCACCCAGCTGTGTGAAGTTGGGGGGGGCAGCTATCTGGGGTTCTGGCTCCTTTGGCTGATCCTATTTTTAGCCTGAACTTCACCCCAGGGGTACTTGATGCAGTTAATTCCTCAGTTCTGGGGGGCATTTCATGGTGAGTCAGGTTCCTTCTTTGCCTTGAACAACTCTGCTTTAGTATTCAGCCTTTTCAGTCTGCAAAGTAAATCACCCCTCGTCCATCTGGTTTCCAGCTGCTGGCACCAGTACTCTGTTGATGGGTATTTAGGTCATTTCTACTCATTTGCTATTACAAGTAATGCTGAAACAGAAATACTTGTATGTATGTTATTTAAAAAGAAAATGTACAGGTAAAGATTATTATCCAGATCAGTTAAAAGTGGTGCATGCGTTAATGATCTTTCTTGTCTTTTCTTGTAGGCCTTGAGAGTGATGGCTAAAATTATGAGAGAATGTTGGTATGCCAATGGAGCAGCTAGGCTTACAGCTCTGCGGATTAAGAAAACATTGTCACAGCTCAGTCAGCAGGAAGGCATCAAAATGTAAATTCTGCGGCTTTGCCTGAACTCTACTTTTTCTTCAGATCTGCTCCTGGGTTTTAATTTGGGAGGTCAGTTGTTCTACCTCACTGAGAGGGAACAGAAGGATATTGCTTCCTTTTGCAACAATGTAATAAGGTCAATTAAAAACATGCCAGGATTTCTGTGGACCCAGGAAACAGCCATGTGGGGTCCTTTCTGTGCACTATGAACGATTCTTTCCCAGGACAGTTACAAGATGTTGTGTGGTCTACCTTTATTTTATATTAACACAAAACTTGTTTTTTTAAATGATTGCTGGTCTTAACTTTAGGTAACTCTGCTGTGCTGAAGATCATCTTTAAGGGTAAAGGAGCTGAATTGCTGAGTTATATGAAACATTTCTTATTTTTAAAGAAAGTGATTTACTCCTGGTTAGTACATTCTCAGAGGATTCTGAACCACTAAAGAGTTTCCTTGATGCAGACTTTGAATGTACTGTTCTATAATTTTCAGGATCTTAAAACTAACACTTATAAAACTCTTATCTTGAGTCTAAAAAATGACCTCATATAGTAGTGAGGAACATAATTTATGCAATTGTATTTTGTGTATTATTATTGTTCTTTCACATATTCAGAACATTACATGCCTTCAAAATGGGATTGTACTATACCAGTAAGTGCCACCTCTGTGTCTTTCTAATGGAAATGAGTAGAACTGCTTAAAGTCTGTCTCTGTGTGTTAAAACGTGTAGTGTTTTAATTCAAAAGTTTATTTACCTGGATAACCCAGACTTTTTCTGTTTTGTTTTTTGGAAGAGTTTTTCTGGTATGTCATTTGGTATTCCATTTTGAAAATGCCTTTTTCCTACCAAAATGTGCTTAAACCACTAAAGAAATGAAGTGGCATTAATTGGTAAATTGTTATCATGGTCATGTTTGAATATTCTCACGTCAAGCTTTTGCATTTTAATTGTGTTATCTAAGTATACTTTAAAAAAATCAAGTGGCACTCTAGATGCTTATAGTACTTTAATAATTTAAAATCTGTAGCATACAGACTAATTTTTCTAAAAGGGAAAGTTTGTCTAGCTGCTTGTGAAAAGTTGTGTGGCATTCTGTAAGCCATTTTTTTTCTTTATCTGATCAAAGACAGTGTTATTTTTTTAAGAAATGAACTACGTTTAAAATTAGAATATGGTTAATGTTAAATAACAGGCCTTTTTCTTGGAAAGTAAAGGTAGTTAATAATTTGAATAGATAACAGTGTGTTAGAGAGTCACATTTGTTGTGTAGGAGTCAACGTTCTGTGGATTTTCTGTCTTTGTACCTAAGGTTAGAGTTAGTGTGGTTTTGAGGTCTCACTACACTTTGAGGAAGGCAGCTTTTAATTCAGTCTTTCCTTCTCTGTGCAGATACTGCAAATGCCTAATTCACATGGTTATGGAATGAATTCGGTGCACCCTTGATATTTGGGAAAGTGGTAGCTAAGGAATATTCTGAGGAGAGGTTCTCCATTTACAGATGTTTTCGGTCAAATTAAATGTTTAAAGCAAATTTGTCACGGTCTTCTCACATTAAGTTGAAACTAGCTTATAATAACTGGTTTTACTTCCAGTGCTAAAAAGTCTGCAAGATTTTTACAGTTTTCGAAGTCCTCTTTATCACTGTGATCTTAATCTGGGGGTGGGGGTGGGGAACCTATCATAGCTGTGAGGCAAGACATTCACCTTATAGTGCTATCAATTTCCTGATGAAAGGGTCAGAATAACCTGTACAGTATTTTGGTAAGAGATAGTGGCCATTTATGCTGACTGAGCTGCATTCTGTTAATGTCTTATCTCTTATACATAGAACAAATCTGAAAGACTATTTGGTCTTAAAGCCAAAGTAATTTCAGAATGAATGACATATTACATAGGAATTTAGTGTCAATTTCATGTGTTTAAAAACATCATGAGGAAAATATGTTTAGAGGTTAATATTTTGAGTCCAAATTTGAGGTTTTTTTGTAGTTACCATGATTTCATCAAAGCAAATGAGTGAGTTTGAGAGGTTTGTTTTTTATAATTGTGTTATATTTCCTGTTTAATAATCTCTAGCTCTATAATCAGGTACTTTAAAATTTTTTTTGGCCATTTACAAGCCTACCAGATCTGCTTTATGAAATCCAGGGGACCAATGCATGTTAATCACTAAAGCTATTTTTATATAATTTTAAGAACATACCAAAAGTTCTTCTCTGATTTAAAGTTGTGATACATGATTTCTCACTTTCATATAAGGTAATCAACTTTTGCTGAAGATATTCTTTATTAAGTCAAAAAATAAGTTACAATTTTACTGTTCTTGCCTAAATGTATAAAATGTACTTTTGATGAATCAGGGAATTTTTTAAAAGTTGGAATTTAGTTCTAAATTGGGTTTACATGTTACTCTAGCTAATTCCATTTTTTTGGCTAATGATGGTTTGATAACGCCAATTGGCTAGTATTGAAAATGAAAGTAACTTAAAAGATTTATAGATCATGATTACTGTGGCTATAACTGCAGAAAAATTTGAGAATTAATTTTATTATTTAAAAACACAAACCTTTGTTTATACTGCCTATCTTCAGATGCTCACTTTCCAAGTTTCAACTTGGCTAAAATATACCTTCAGGCAAATTATCTGTCCACGTCCACTTTGTTAGTATCCCCAGAGGAACGGGGATGGGGGTCAGGTATGACCTAGTGGGGTGTAGACATTCCTGGTCCTTTCTTCATATCTCAGCTCTCTCTCTCCCAAACTGCCTTCCTGCTGGTCCCTGACTCAGAGTGGGATGGCAGCAAGGTGGTAGCTGTGGCAATGAAGCAGTAGCCAGTTGTATCTTCCATAGGACAGGGTAAGGTCCAAAGAGCTGAGCCTCTAGTTATGCTGTAATGATAGTGCTCAGGAAGTGCCTTGAGTCAGGATACAGTGCCATGGTCATCAAGAATTCCAAATTTCAGTTCTTAAAAAATTTCACTGGTCACTTGGCCATTTTGCAGCTCATGCATGAGTTACCTTTTTTTCCCCCCCTCTACATTAAAGAACTGTCACATACAGAATATTTTGTAAAACAAAATGGCAAAGTGCTAATTAAAATGCACAACAAAATTAGTATCCCATTAGACATGTCATATCAAGAGTTTATTTTTACCCCTGCACTGAAAGAGTGGTTTTAAGTAAACTGTTTCTTGACCATGGCAGTGTTCTGGCTCCAGATGGTAGAGAGTCCAAATACTGGTTCTGTCACAGCTTGGCAGAAAATGCCAATTCAGATGTTTTTGAGAGTCTAAAGAATAGCTCACGACATGTACTACAGCTTCTTGAGTGTTTTGCAATGCTGGGATACCCATGGGCCCTCTCTCTAGAAATGCTGGACTTCTAGGACATTCTGAGGATTGTCAGTACATTTAAACTTTTCAACCCTATTATGCAGTCTTATTTGTAATTGTAAACTTTAAAAAATGTGGTTAATAACATTCAACCAGTTTCTTAAAGCTTAAAAAGAACTTCAGTGAATGTTTTTATTTTTAAATGAATTTTGTGAATTGAATATCATGAACCATGTTTTGATATCCCTTTTTCACATTGTGCCAATGGAATGGGGTGTTTGGTATTTCTTTATATGTCAAGGAGATGCTTCAAAATGTCAGTTGCTTTAAACTTAAATTACCTCTTGAGAGACCAAGGTACATTTACCTCATTGTATATATGATGTTTAATATTTGTCAGAGCATTCTCCAGGTTTGCAGTTTTATTTCTATAAAGTATGAGTATTATGTTGCTAAATTACTCAAATGGTACTGTATTGTTTATATTTGTACCCCAAATAACATCTATACTTTGATTTCTATATTTTATTGTATTTGTGCAAAATCCTTCTGGCTTTATCACTGTAATCTCTGGCCTATAAGATGTGTACAGAAAATGTCCATATAAATTTTCATTTAAGTTGGATGATTTTGAGAATCCTCTAAAGAGGAGAGAAAAACGAAAACTGCACTTCCCCATAAGTTTTTTTAAACTGTATATTGTATTTGTAGTAATATTCTGAATGAACTGTAAATAGGAAGTAGAAAAATAATGCTTATGTCAAGTCCTAACACTACAGTAGAAAAATGGAAGCAATGCAAATAAATTACTTTTTTTCCCAAGTGCTAGTGGCATAATTTAAAATAAAGTGTGTATATTGCAGTGAGCCATGCTGTTATGAAATGTAGTTGCTGTAAATAGAGACTAGAAGCTTTGGATGACTACCTGGTACAGGTTACAGTATCAGAACATGTTTGAGAAGTCCCCACAGGTGCACACAGGTGCATCTGTGTGTGTGGAGGCTTCTTTCCACATGCTTGGAGGTTATTGATCTGTCAGTGGACAGGATGGGACATGTCTACACGTGAACTGCTTTGCCTCTGGCTCAGCAAATTTGCTAAGTTCGTGTTAAAGCGGTGTGAAAGTTTTTCGATGATTTTCAAAGGAAATTTAGAGTATTTTCACCTTCTAAGTTTTACCTTATTTTTCCTTCTTTTCCTAATTTAAGGATTTGTGAGAAATAATTTGTAGAAGTAAGTTTTGTTTGTTTGTTTTTTGTTTTTTTAAGTAGATTTGAACAGTCAGTCTCCTGGGAGTGAGAACTTGGCTGATAAGAGAACTAAGGAAGGTAGTGGTAGAGAGGGGAGATGTTATCCCCAAGCCCTCGATGGACTCTGGGAGAGGTTTTGCAGATCAGATTGTTCTTGCATTAAAGACTAGTCACTTCAATTCAGAGACTGGATTTAGGGATTTTTTTTTTCCTTCATAATAAAGACATATCACTAGGATGTAGAGCTTTTGTTGGAAGTTAGAAGAAAGTGAGATTATTTTTAAAACATCATAGATTCAGAGAAAGCAGAACTAGCTTTATCTCTTTATCACCTCTTCTGCCCCTGGGGTTTCATAATTTGGAGAAAGTGATTTTACATATATGGCCTGCAACTCTGCTTTTTTTGTTTCATAATTAAGGATTTAGAAAACAGTGGGGCTGTTCCGAAAAAGTGAGTAGAAAATCTGATGTTACAAAAGCTAGGGCTCAGCCATGTATGACTTTTACGAGTTAGAAAATATTCAGTTAAATAATATTAAATCATTGTGGAAATAAAGGATTCTTAGTGTGAGTTAAAGAGAAATGGAAAAAAGAAGAAACTTAAGATGACTATTTTCTTTCCTATTATGAAAGAATAGAATTATAAGAAAGGGATATTGGCAACTTAAGTATTTCAAAGAAGGGAAAGGGACCCTAGACTGTTGAGAATTACAGGATTTGGATACAACTAAACCAGCTTTCAAAAATGAAGACCAAAAAAAAAAGTGGCAAAATAAGACTAAAATGATTTGTTCCCTGTAGATCTACCTTACAGGAAATACTAAAAGAAATTCTTCAGAATGAAAATGATACCAGGTGGTAACTTGAATCCACAGAATGAAATAAAGAGTACTGGAAATGGGAAAGATAAAAGACTGTATAAATGTATTGCTGCTGTAACAAATTACTACAAATGTACTGACTTAAAATAACACCTACTTATGATGATGTCACATTTCTGAAGTCCAGGTATAAAGTGGCTCAGTTGGTTCTCTGCTGCATATTTCAGAAGTCCAAAAAAAAAAAAAATCAATGCATTGGGTGTGCTACATTGCTTTCTGGAGGCTCAGGATGAATTGACTTCCAAGCTTATTCAGGTCGTTGGCAGAATTCAGTTCCATGTGGTTGTAGGACTGACATCCCCATTTCCTTGGGGACTGTCAGGCAGAGGTTGTTCTTCGCTTCTAGAAAGCACTTACATTCCTTGGTCCCCACTGCCATCTTCAAAGACAGCAAAAGCAGTTCCAGTCCTTCTCACACTTCATCTCTCTAATCTCCCCTTCTCTCCATCTTTCCTCTGCTTCTCCTTTCCACCGCATCTCTCTCCAATGGAATCTTCTACTTTCTTCTTCAGCTTTTCAGGGATCATGTGGTTACATTAGCCTAGATTATCCAGAAAGGCCCAATCTCCCTATTTAGTAACCTCAATTTCATTTGTAAAATCCTTTCACAGCAGAACCTTGATTGAATAAACAAAGGATGGGAATCTTGAGGAGACATCTGCCTACCACAATACGAATTTTCTCTTTAAATGGCATGTTATTGTATGACACAAATAATAATACTGTATTGTTGGTTTTATTACACAGATGCAATGTACGTTACAATAATAGCACAAAGGAGTGGGTAGGAAATGGAACTATACTGGAACAAAGGGCGATTCTGTATTTTATTGGAATTACATTAGTATTAATCTGAAGATTTTGGTTAATTAAAATACATACTGTAGTCCCTACAGCAACCACTAAAATACTCAAAATACAGTTTAAGAAAACAAATCTAAATGGCACACTAGGGACTTCCCTGGTGGTCCAGCAGTTAAGACTCCATGCTCCCAATGCAGGGGGCCCAGGTTCGATCCCTGGTTAGAGAACTAGATCCCGCATTCTGCAACCGAAAGATCCTGCATGCTGCAACCAAAAGATCCCACACGCCACAACGAAGATCCCGTGTACTGCAACTAAAAACCCGGCGCAGCCAAATAAATATTTTTTTAAAAAATGGCACACTAAATAATAACACAAAAGAAGGCAGCAATAGAAAGATGGAGATGCAAAAACGAGACATTTAGAAAACATAGTAAAATGGTAGCCATAAATCTAACCATACCAATGATTTCATTAAATTTGATTCAAGTATTTAGTCCAATCATAAGGTAGAAACTGTCATAACGGATAAAAAAGCAAGACTTAACTATATGGTATCTACAAGAGACACTTTGGATTCAAAGACAAATAGTATAAAAGTATGGAAAAAAATATATACCATGGAAACAGAAACCATAGGGGAGCCAGAATGGATAATGTCAGACAAAGTGGGATTTGAAACAAATTACTAGAAATAGAGGACATTTCAAATGATAAAGGGTCAGTATATGAGGGAGATATGTTACCCAACCAAGCTTGGGTTCGCTCGCCTGCATGCAGTAAAGCCAATCTAGTGACACCAGGTTGTGGTGAAGGAAAGTACAGTGTTTATTGCAAGGCACCCAGTGTGGGGCCAAGCAAGAACGGGCAGCTCGTGCCCAAAAGACTCGAACTCCCCAGTGGATTTTAAGGAAGGGTTTTTAAAGACAAAGTGAGGGGGAGGGCCATAGGGTCAGTGATCAGTTCATGCATAATTCTGACTGGTTGGTGGTGAGGCAACAGGGTGATGTTTTGGGACTCTCAATCATCAACTTTCTGGTTCCCAATGGTCTGGGGTCTACATGGTTGTGGTCAGAATGCAGTTAACTTCTTCCAGCTGGTAGGGGTTTTAGTATCTGCAAAACAATTCATGGATATGCCTCAGGATATTATCTATAGCCCCTGAGGAGGAAATAAAGGTCCTTGACTCTGTTTTATAGATATATTATTTTGCCTTGCTTGACTGTTTTCTTTTGTTTCTGCATTTTCTCACTTCTGATTAAATTTGCCCTTTGGTACTTGGGGAAGGCCTTGGAGGCTAAAGCTTTTCTACAAAGAAGGGGTGGGGAACATGGGGGTCTGTCCCTGGGAGGGGACTGCAGGGTCCTGCCTGATTTCAGATATAACAGCTATTAATGTATATGCACCTAAAAACAAATACATGGAGAAAAAAGTGACACAATTGAAGGAGAAGTGGACAATTCAGCAATGATATTTGGAGATTAATATCATATTCTCAATAATTGATAGAACAACTCGACAAAAAGCAAAAAAAGAGAATATCATCACCCAACTTGTCCTGACATGTGTAGACCAACCACCACAGCAGAACACACATTCTTTTCAAGTCCACATGGAACAGTCTCCAGGAAAGAGCACATACTATGCCATAAAACCCATTCATGATAAAAACCCAAACTAGGAATGTAAGGCACCTTCCTCAACCTAAGTGAAGAATTTTTTCAATCTATGAAAATCCCCCAGCTAATAAACTTAGTGATAAAAGAGAGCTTTTCTTCTGAAATCAGGAGCAAGCAAAAATATCCACTCATTTTTATGCAACACTGTAGTGGAGGTTCTCTCCAGTTCCTGATCTCCCTTCCCCCAACCCCTGCCAAAGATTAAAGGCCTTCAAATTTGAAAAAGTAAAACTATGCACAAATGACATGATCTTGTATGATCCTAAAGAATCCACAAAAAGCTACTAGGATAAATTGCAAGGTTGTATGATACAAGATCAATATATAAAAATCAGTTGAAATTCTCTATTAGCAATGAGCAATCCTCTTAAAATTAAAAAACTTCCATGCACAATAGCATTAAGTATACAAGAATAAATTTCATTGAAAAATTATAAAAGTTTTTGAGAGGGTTTTCCGTGGTGGCACAGTGGTTAAGAATCCGCCTGCCAATGCAGGGGACACGGGTTCAAACCCTGGTCCGGGAAGATCCCACATGCCGCAGAGCAACTAAGCCCATGCACCACAACTACTGAGCCTGCGGGCCACAACTACTGAGCCCATGGGCCACAACTACTGAAGCCTGCGTGCCTAAAGCCTGTGCTCTGCAACAAGAGAAACCACTGCAATGAGAAGCCTGTGCAAGGCAACAAAGAGTAGCCCCCACTCGCCACAACTAAAGAAAGCCCACGTGCAGCAATGAAGACCCAGTGGAGCCAAAAATAAATAAATAAATGTATTTATTTAAAAAAAAAAGTTGCTGAGAGAAAGATCTAAATAAATGGAAAAACGTCGCATATTTGTGGACTAAAAGATTCAATACTCTTATAATGGTAATTCTCCCCAAACTGTTCTCTAGCTTCAACTCAATCCCTATCAATATTCCAGCAGGCTTTTTTGTTTGTTTAGAAATTGACAAGCTGATCCTAAGACTTGAATGGAATTACAAAGTATCTAAAACGGCCAGAATTATTTTTAAGAAAAAAAAAAACTGAGGAATTACCCTACCCAATTTCAAACTTAAAAAGCTGCAATAATCAAGACAGTGTTTGCTGGCATCAGGATAGGCAGATAAAGCAATGGAACAGGATTAACAGTCCAGAAATAAACCCTTACATATATGAAAAATTGATTTGACATATGTGCCAAGACATTTCAATGTGAGAAAGATCAGTCCTCAATAAGTGGTGCTGGGACTACTGGATACCAATATGGAAAAAGAAATAAAAAGGACAGGAAGAGAGAGTTATTTAGACCCTTAGCTTATTATAGACCTAAAGATAAAAGCAAAGGCTGTACAACTTCTAGAAGAAAATGGGAGAAAATCTTCATGACCTTGGGTTAGGTAAAGACTTCAATGTGACACCAAAAGCAAAATTAAAACCATGTTGATAAATGACTTCAAAATTAAAATCTTTTGGGCTTAAAAATAATTACTGTTGGATGGGATCAAGGTGGTGGAGGGGTAGGACGTGAAGCTCACCTCCTCCCACGAAAACATTAAAAACACACCTACAAGTAGAATGATTCACACAGAACATCTGCTGAATGCTACCAGAAGACCTCTCACTTCCAGAAGGGCAAGAAAACCTCCACGTAGCTGGGTAGAACAAAATGAAAAAGAAAGGAATTGGGACGGGGCCTGCACCCCAGGGAAGGAGCTGTGAAGGGGGAAAGGTTCCCGCACCCTGGGAAGCCCCTCACCAGCGGGGAGACCAGTCTGGATGGAGGGGGAGCTTCAGAGCCTAGAAGGAGAGTGCAGCAACCAGTCTGAGAATGGCAAAATGGGGAGTAATCTGCACAGAAGGTCGGCACCACCACCCTACACTCCCCAGCATGAGATGCTCATCTGTCGGTGTGGGTGGGGGCTGGGGTCTGAAGCTCAGGCTTCAGAGGTCAGACCCAGGGAGAGGAGCAGGGTTGATTGCGAGGAGACAGCCTGAAGAGGCTGGACTGTGGCAACTGAGGGTGTACTCAGAAGGAGCCTGGGCCCACCAGTGAGGCAAGGTGCCATTGTTGGGGGGCATACAAGGAGCGAGGTGGGACCACCATAAGGGCTTCTTTCCCTGTGAGTGCTCTCAGGCAATAGGACACCACCTACGGGAGCTCTGGGGGTGGGGGCAGGTCGCCACCACCATCGTGGGCTCCAGAGGCAGGCATGGGCCACCGCTGCCATTATGAGACTCGAAAGCAGGTGCCAAGCCCTGCCCCACTCCGTCCCAGGAGTGTGTGGGCCGCAGCCACCCCTATGTGATGACAAGCAGGGGCCAAGCCCTGCCCCCGCCATCCCAGGAGCACACAAGTGCCACTCCACCTGCACACGCCACATCAAGGGGACAATGGCCAGCACATGCTGAGGAAAGAGGCAGCAAGCATCCAAACTAAAAGCAGCCCCTCAACTCTGGACAAGACGGCGGAAGGACTTGAGCTCACCTTCTCTCACAAAAACACCAAAATCACAACTCACTGCTGAACAACCAAAAAAGACTGGAACCTACCGAAAAAAGGTATTTTACATTCAAAGACAAAGAAGAAGCCACAATGAGATGGTAAGGGGGGCGCTTCTGTGACATAATCAAATTCCATACCCACCAGGTGGGTGACCCACAAATTGGAAAATAATTATATCACAGAGGTTCTCCCACAAGAGAGTTCTGAGCATCATGTCAGGTGCCCTAGCCTGAGGGTCTGGCATTGGGAGGAGGAACCCCCAGAGCATTTGGCTTTGAAGGCCAGCGGGGCTTGAGTGCAGGAGCTCCACAGGACTGGGGGAAACAGGGGCTCCAATCCTGGAGGGCACACACAAGGTTTCACATGCACTGGGACCAGCACAAAGCAGGTAACTCCATAGAAGCCTGGGCTAGACCTACCTGCGAGTCTTGGAGGGTCTCCTGGGGAGGCAGGGGCTGGCTGTGGATCACTGGTGGGGGCAAGGACGCTGGTGGTAGAGGCCCCAGGAAATACTGATCAGTGTGTGCTCTCCAGGAGGTCGCCATTTTGGCACCAAGACCTGGCCCTACCCAACAGCCTGCAGGCTCCAGTGCTGGAACACCTCAGGCCAAACAACCAGCAGGATAGGAACACAGCCCCACCCATCAGCAGACAGGCTGCCTAAAGCTGTACTGATCTCCAAGCCACCTCTAGACACACCCCTTTACACAGCTCTGTCCACCAGAGGGACAAGACCCAGCTCCACCCACAAGTGGGACAAGACCCAGCTCCACCCACAAGTGGGCAGGCACCAGTCCCTCCCAACAGGAAGCCTGCACAAGACCTAGGACCAACCTCACCCACCAGGGGGCAGACACCAAAAGCAAGAGGAGCTACGATCCTGCAGCCTGTGGAAAGGAGACCACAAACACAGAAAATTGGACAAAATTAGACGGCAGAGAAATATACTCCAGATGAAGGAACAAGATACAAACCCAAAAGAACAACTAGGTGAAGTGGAGATAGGCAATCTACCGGAAAAAGAATTTAGAGTGATAATAGTAAAGATGATCCAGGATTTTGGAAAAAGAATGGAGACACAGACCAAGAAGATACAAGAAATGTTTAACAAAGAGCTAGAAGATTTAAAGAGTTTAACAAAGAGCCAGAAGATTTAAAGAACAAACAAACAGAAATGGACAATACTGAAATGAAAAATACACTACAAGGAATCAATACCAGAATAAATGAGGCAAAACAATGAATAAGTGAACTGGAAGACAGGCTGGTGGAAATCACTGCTGTGGAACAGAATAAAGAAAAAAGAATGAAAAGAAATGAGAACAGTCTGAGAGACCTCTGGGACAACATAAAACACACCAACATTCACATTATAGGTGTCCAGAAGGAGAAGAGCAAGAGAAAGGCCTGAGAAAATATTTGAAGAGATTATAGCCAAAAACTTCCCTAACATGAGAGAGGAAACACTCAAGTACAGGAAGCGCAGAGAGTACCGTACAAGATAAACCCAAGGAGGAACACACCCAGACACATATCAAACTCACAAAAACTAAAGACACAGAAAAAATATTAAAAGCAACAAGGGAAAAATCGACAAATAACATACAAGGGAATCCCCATAAGGTTGTCAGCTGATTTTTCAGCAGAAACTCTGCTGGCCAGAAGGGAGTGGCACAATATATGTGAAGTGATGAAAGGTAAAAACCTACAACCAAGAGTACTCTACCCAGCAAGGCTCTCATTCAGATTCAACAGAAAAATCAAAAGCTTTACAGACGAGCAAAAGCTAAAGAATTCAGCACCACCAGACCAGCTTTACAACAAATCCTAAAGGAACTTCTCTAGGCAGAAAAGAAAAGGCCATAAGTAGAAACAAGAAAATTACAAATGGGAAAGCTCACCAGTAAAGACAAACATAAAGTAAAGGTAGGAAATCATCCACACACAAATATGATATCAAAACCAGCAACTGTGAAGAGAGTACAAATGCAGGATATTGGAAATGCATTGGAAATTAAGAGACCAGCAACTTAAAACAGTCGTGTATATACAAAGACTGCTATATCAAGATCTCATAGGAACCACAAACTGAAAACCTACAATAGATACACAAAAAAGAAAAAGCAATCCAAACACAACACTAAAGATAGTCAACAAATCACAAGAGAAAAGAACAAAACAAGGGAAGAAAAAAGACCTACAAAAGCAAATTCAAAGCAATTAACAAAATGGTAATAAGAATATACATATCAATAATTACCTTAAATGTAAATAGATTAAATGCTCTAACGAAAAGACAGAGACTGGCTAAATGGATACAAAAACAAAACCTATATATATGCTGTCTACAAGAGACCCACTTCAGATCTAAGGACATATACAGACTGAAAGTGAGGGGATGGAAAAAGCTATTCCATGCAAATAGAAACCAAAAGAAAGCTGGAGTACCAATACTCAGCTGACAAAATAGACTTTAAAATAAAGACTGTTACTAGAGACAAAGAAGGACACTACATAATGATCAAAGGATCAATCCAAGAAAAAGATATAACAATTGTAAATATATATGCACCCAACATAGGAGCACCTCAATATCTAAGGCAAATTCTAACATCCATAAAAGGAGAAATCGACAGTAACATAATAATAGTGGGGACTTTAACACCCCACTTTCACCAACAGACAGATCATCCAGACAGAAAATCAATAAGGAAACAAGGACTTAAATGACACATTAGGGCTTCCCTGGTGGCGCAGTGGTTGAGAATCTGCCTGCCAATGCAGGGGACATGGGTTCGAGCCCTGGTCTGGGAAGATTCCATATGCCGTGGAGCAACTAGGCCCGTGAGCCACAATTACTGAGCCTGTGCATCTGGAGCCTGTGCTCTGCAACAAGAGAGGCCGCGATAGTGAGAGGCCCGCGCACCGCGATGAAGAGTGGCCCCCGCTTGCCGCAACTAGAGAAAGCCCTCGCACAGAAACGAAGACCCAACACGGCCAAAAATTAAAAATAAATAAATAAATAAATATTTTAAAAAAATGACACATTAGACCAGATGGGCTTAATTTATATTTATAGAACGTTCCATCTGAAAGCAGCAGAATACACTTTCTTCTCAAGTGCACATGGAACATTCTCCAGGATAGATTCCATCTTGGGCCAGAAATCAAGCCTCGGTAAATTTAAGAAAACTGAAGTCATATCAAGCACCGTTCTGACCACAGCGCTATGAGATTAGAAATCAACCACAAGAAAAAAAATGTAAAACACACAAACACGTGGAGTCTAAACAATATGTTGCTAAACAACCAATGGATCACTGAAGAAATCAAAAAGAAATAAAAAAAATACCTAGAGACAAATGACAACAAAAACATGACAATCCAAAACCCATGGGACGCAGCATAAGAGTTCTAAGAGGGAAGTTTGTAGCAATACAATCTTACCTCAGGAAACAAGAAAAATCTCAAATAACCTAACTTTACACCTAAATCAACTACAGAAAGAAGAAGAAACCAAACCCAAAATTAGAAGGAAATAAATCATAAAGATCAGAGCAGAAATAAATGAAATAGAAACGAAGAAAACAACAGAAAAGATCAATGATACTAAAAGCTGGGTCTTTGAAAAGATAAAGTTCATAAACCTTTAGCCAGACTCATCAAGAAAAAAAGGGAGAGGGCTCAAATCAATAAAATTAGAAATGAAAAAGGAGAAGTTACAACTTACACCACAGAAATAAAAAGGATCATAAGAGACTACTGCAAACAGCTATGGGCCAATAAAATGGACAACCTAGAAGAAATGGACAAATTCTCAGAAAGGTACAAACGTCCAAGACTGAACCAGGAAGAAATAGAAAATATGAACAGACCAATCACAAGTACTGAAATTGAAACAGTGATTTAAAAACTTCCAACAAACAAAACTCCAGGACCAGATGGCTTCACAGGTGAATTCTATCTAACATTTAGAGAAGGGTTACACCTATCCTTCTGAAACTCCTCCAAAAACTGCAGAGGAAGGAATACTCCCAAGCTCATTCTATGAGGCCACCATCACCTGGCTACCAAAACCGGACAAAGACACCACAAAAAAAGAAAATTACAGGCCAATATCGCTGATGAACATAGACACAAAAATCCTCAACAAAACAATAGCAAACCAAATCCAACAATACATTAAAAGTATCATACAGCATGATCAAATGGGATTTATCCCAGGGATGCAAGGATTTTTCAATATACACAAATCAATCGGTGTGATATTCCACATTAATAAACTGAAGAATAAAAACCATATGATCATCTCAATAGACGCAGAAAAAGCATTTTACAAAATTCAGCACCCATTTATCATAAAAACTCTCCAGAAAGTGGGCATAGAGGGAACTTACCTCAACATAATAAAGGCCACATATGACAAACCCACAGCTAACACCATTCTCAACAGTGAAAAGCTGAAAGCAGTCCCTCTAAGATCAGGAACAAGACAAGCATGTCCACTCTCGCCGCTTTTATTCAACATAGTTTTGGAAGTCCTAGCCATGGCAATCAGACATGAAAAAGAAATAAAAGGAATCCAAATTGGAAAAAAAGAAGTAAAACTGTCACTGTTCGTAGATGACATGATAATATACATAGAAAATCCTAAAGATGCTACCAGAAAACTACTAGAGCTCAATGAATTTGGTAAAGTTGGAGGATACAAAATTAATACACAGAAATCTCTAGCATTCTTACACACTAACAATGAAAGATCAGGAAGAGAAATTAAGGAAACAATCCTATTTACCATCACATCAAAAAGAATAAAATACCTAGGAGTAAACCTACCTAAGGAGGCAAAAGACCTGTACTCTGAAAACTATAAGATGCTGATGAAAGAAATCAAAGATGACACAAACAGATGGAAAGATATACCATTTTCTTGGACTGGAAGAATCAACATTATCAAAATGACCATACTACCTAAGACAATCTACAGATTCAATGCAACCCCTATCAAAGTACCAATGGCATTTTTCACAGAACTAGAACAAAAACTTTTAAAATTTGTATGGAGACACAAAAGACCCCGAATAGCCAAAGCAGTCCTGAGAAAGAGAAACGGAGCTGGAGGAATCAGGCTTACTGACTTCAATAATCAAAGCTACAGTAATCAAAACAGTATGGTGCTGGCGCAAAAACAGAAATATAGATCAATGGAACAGGACAGAATGCCCAGAAATGAACCCACGCTCCTATGGTCAATTAATCTATGACAAAGGAGGCAAGAATATACAATGGAGAAAAGAAGCCTCCTCAATAAGTGGTGATGCGAAAACTGGACAGCTACATGTAAGAGAATGAAATTAGAACATTCTCTAACACCATACACAAAAATATACTCAAAATGGATTAAAGGCCTAAATGTAAGGCTGGATGCTATAAAACTCTTAGAAGAAAACATAGGCATAACACTCTTTGATATAAATCACAGCAATATCTTTTTTGATCCACCTCCTAGAGTAATGAAAATAAAAACAAAAATAAACAAATGGGACCTAATTAAACTTAAAAGCTTTTGCACAGCAAAGGAAACCATAAAACGAAAAGACAACCCACAGAATGGGAGAAAATATTTGCAAATGAAGTGACCGACAAGGTCTTAATTTCCAAAATATACAAACAGCTCATGCAGCTCTATACCAAAAAGCAAAAAAAGCAAAAAAACCCCAAACAACCCATTTGAAAATGGGCAGAAGATCCAAATAGACATTTCCCCAAAGAAGACATACAGATGGCCAAAATGCACACGAAAAGGTGCTCAACATCACTAATTATGAGAAAAGCAAATCTAAACTACAATGAGGTATCACCTCACATCAGTCAGAATGGCCATCAAAAAGTCAACAAACAATAAATGCTGGAAAGGGTGTGGAGAAAAGGGAACCCTCCTACACTTTTGGTGGGAATGTAAATTGATACAACCACTATGGAGAACAGTACGGAGGTTCCTTAAAAAACTAAAGGTAGAACTACCATATGATCCAGCAATCCCACTCCTGGGCATATATCTGGAGAAAACCATAATTCGAAAAGACACATGCACCCCAATGTTCATTATAGCACATTTACAATAGCCAAGACATGGAAGCAACCCAAATGTCCATCGACAGATGAATGGATAAAGAAGACGTGGTACATATGTACAATGGAATATTACTCAGGCATAAAAAAAGCAAAATAATACCATCTGCAGCAACATGGATGGACCTAGAGATTATCATACTAAGTGAAGTAAGTCAGACAAAGACAAATGTCATATGATATCACTCATATGTGTAATCTAATTTAAAAATATGATACAAATGAACTTATTTACAAAACAGATGCAGATTCACAGATTTTGAAAACAAACTTATGGTTACCAAAGGGAAAATTGGCGGGGGGGGTGGGAGGAGGAGGGATAAATTAGGAGGTTGGGATTAACACATACACATTACTATATATAAAATAGATAACCAACAGGACCTACTGTATAGCACAGGGAACTCTACTCAGTATTATGTAATACCCTATATGGGAAAAGAATCTGAAAAAGAATGAATATATGTATAACTGAATTGCTTTGCTGTATACCTGAAACTAACACAAAATTGTAAATCAACTAAACTGAAATAAAAAATTTAAAAATTACTTTCAAGAGAAAAGATGAATCAAAGATTGACAGAAAAAGTTTACAAATCATGTATCTGATAAAAGACTTGTATTTAGAATACACAGAGAATTCTTATAATTCAAGACAAATGATCTAATTAAAAATGGTCAGAAAGCTTTATAGACATTTTGCCAAGATATACGAATAGCTAATAAACAATTTCTTAAGACTATTGATAAAATTAAAACCATAATAAGCAACTACTCCATACTAGAATGACTATAGTAATAATTTTTTTAAAAAAACAATACTAAGTGTTGGTGAGGATGAGAAACTAAACTCTTCATACACTGATGGAATGTAAAATGGTACAGTCCCTTTGGAAAACAGTTTCTTTTCTGAAGGACAGTTTCTTCCAAAGTTAAATATAGACCGAAGGGGCAGGGATCAAGATGGAGTAAGAGGATGTAGAGCTCACCCTCCCCCATGAACACATCAAAATTACATCTACATGTGGAAAAATTTTCATGGAAAACTACCTGGAAACTGGAAGAAGAACTATACAAACAAGGCTTAAAGAAAGATTCCCAAGTAACCAGGTAGGACAGGAAAAAAAGCACTGGGTTGGGACTTGTGCTTCCAAAAGGGGTCTAAGAGGAAAAGAAAGACTGTGCAGGTAGACTCTTGCTCTGGGGAGTGAGTGGGCTGAGCCACAGACTGGGTGTCCCAGTCCTGGGGTCCTACACGGAGGAGACAAGCATCCTTGGCTGCTGAGAGAACCACTGGGACAGAGATAAAGGTTGGAGAAGCCTAGACTCCACTTGGCTAGGAGTGCATGGATGCTGGCTTGCCAACAGACAGGGCGGAGAGAGGCCCGCCCTAGTGGCTGCTCTTTCACTTCATTCCCCAGTCCAAGCTGGGCAAACACCCTGGCCCTACCCACTCCATATATGGCTTGGCACAGGATCTAGGGCAGCCAGGTCCTGGGAAAAGACTTTATCTAGTGACACAGAGGTGGGCTGGGCTGTAGTCCAGGTGGGGCCATTGTTGGCCATTGTTGGCACTTACTCAAACAGCACCAGGAAAGCAGCGCTGACCTCCACAGCAGTGCAGCCACTTTAATTCTTGCAACCACATGCCCCAAGCCTCAGTCCCAGCCTAGTAAACGCTCTGGCCCTGCTCACTCCATGCCACAACCTTGCACTAGATCTGGGACAACCACAACAGGAAAAGACACAACCTTGGGCTGTGACTGAGCAGAGCCTAAGATGCCTACACAGGCAGCACATCAGACCTCTGTAAGCACGCAAGTCACTTAATTCATTGCTCCCCTCCTTTGGGCCAAAAACCCCAGTGTGGGGAGAAGGAAAAACACTTAAAAGGAACAGAGCCTGCTTGAGTCTGACCCTGAGGGCTTCTGCTCCAGCGACTTGGGAGCTGACCCCAAGCCCTGGCAGGGCTGTGGCAGATACTGAGCAGAGAAGAAATCCCACCTCACACCCTGCACAGGATTTAGCTCCTCCAATACTAGCCATACTCTCTATCAAAGTGATAGTGGCCAGCAGACCCTGAAGAAAGATGTGGCTGGTGTCCACATTAAATACAGCCCTCACACCAAAGACATTAGACACATACCATCTATACAGGGATATTCCCACATAAAAACACCCCTTCAAGACGGCAATAGAGAACTGTTTCATCTAAATTCATAGAAAAAGTAAAATGAAAAGGCAGAGGAAGTACTCCCAGTTGAAAAAGCAAGAGAAAACCCGTGACAAACAATGAAACAGAGGTAATCAGTCTACCAGACACTGAGTTTAAAAATTAGTAATAAAAATGCTAACTGAATTAAGAGTATTGATATAAACACTGGTCATTTTAACAAGGAACTAGAAACTATAAACACCTAATCAAAAATAGATTATTCAAATTTTGAGATAAAAGCACTCTAGAAGCAATGAATAGCTGACTCAGTGACACAGAAGAATGAACAAGTAAGCTGGAAGACAGAATAAAGGAAAATCGCCCAATAATAACAGTAGACAAACAAATGAAAAAAAACATGAAAGTAACATATGAGATCTATGGGATAATAAAAAATGTGCCAACATATGCATAACAGGAGTTCCAGAAGGTGAAGAGAGAGAGAAGGAGATAGAAAATGTATCTGAAGAAATTACAGCTGAAAATTTCCCAAACCTCAAGAAGGAAACAGATATCTGGTACTGGAAGCACAGAAGGTCTCAAACAAGATGAACCCAAACAGGCCCACACCAAGACATCATAATTAAAATGACAGAAGTTAAAGATAAAGAGAGGATTCTAAAGACAGCAAGAGAAAAACAAAGTTAATTACAAGGGAACCCGCATAAGTCTAACAGCTGATTTCTCTGAAGAAATTTGCAGACCAGAGTCCTGAAAAGGAAAAACCTGCAACCTAGGATGTTCTATCTGGAAGATCATCATTTAGAATAGAGGAGGAGATAAAGAATTTCTCAGATAAGCAAAAACTAAAAAGAATTCAGCAATACTAAACATACCCTAAAAGAAATGTTGAAGGGTCTTCTCCAAATGGAAAAGCAAAAATCTATAGGAAAGGGAAAATCCCAATAAGAAAGGCCAGTATATAGTAAGGATTGAAGATCACTTAAATAAGTTAGTACATTGATTAAAAAACAAACAAAAAACTGTAAAAGCAACTATAACTGCAATAAACATTAAAGGGAAAGGCATGAAGATGTAAGATATGGCATCAAAAACAATGTTGGGGAAGGGAATAGAAAATGTAGACCTTTTAGAACGTGTTTGAACTTAAGTGACTAACAGTTTAAAGCAAGTAGATATAATTATGGATCAAAATATATGAACCCCATGGTAACCACAAAATCAAAAACCTACAATAGATACAGAAAAACCAAAAAGAAAGGAACTCAAGCATATTACAGAAAAAATCAAACCACAATAGGAAAAACAAAAAAGAAATGAACAAAAACAACTGGAAAATAAGGAGTAAAATGGCAGTAAGTACATACCTATAATTTAAGTGTCAATGGACTAAATGCTCAGTCAAAAGTCACAGGGTGGCTGACTGGATTAAAAAAGACCCTTCAATATGCTGCCTATAAGAGATTTGATTCAGGGTGGAAGACAGACACAGGCTAAAAGTGAGGGGATGGAAAAAGGTATTTCACGCGAATGGAAACAACAAGAAAGCTGGGATAGCAATACTCGTATCAGACCAAATAGACTTTAAAACAAAGGCTATAGAAAAGACAAAGAAGGGCATTATATAATGATAAAGGGATCAATACAAGAAGAGGCTATTACACTCATTAACATATATGCACCCAATACAGGAGCACCTAAATACGTAAAGCAAATACTAACAGGCTAAAGGAAGAAATGAATACAGTAATAGGCAACTTTAACACCCCACTGACATTAATGGACAGACCATCCAGACAAAAAGCAATAAGGCAACAGAGATCCTAAGTGACACAACAGACCAATCAGACTTAATTGATATCTACAGAAAACTATAAGCAAAAAAAGAATACACATTCTTTTCAAGAGTGCATGAAACATTCTCTAGGATAGATCACATACTAGGTCACAAAAGAAGCCTCAATAAATTTAAGAGGATAGTAATTATATCAAGCATCTTTTCCGACCACAATGGCATGAAACTAGAAATCAACTACAGAAAGAAAGACAAGGAAAGAACAAACATGTACAGACTAAACAACATACTGCTAAAAAAAAACCAATGGGTCAACAATGAAATCAAAGAGGAAATCAGAACATACCTCGAGACAAATGAAAATGAAAACACAACTTTCCGAAAATCTATGGGATGCAGCAAAAGCAGTTCTAAGAGGGAGTTCATAGTGGTACAGTTCTTTCTCAAGAAACAAGAAAATTCTCAAACAATCTAAACCTAAAAGAACTAGAAAGGGAACAAAGCCCAAAGTCAGCAGAAGGAAAGATCACAGAGGAAATAAAATAGAGATAAGATGAAAACCAAGAAAAGATGAAACCAAGAACTAGTTTCAAGGGCTAAAGTTTTTTTTTAAAGATAAACAAAATTGATAAACCTTTAGCCAGGCTCACCAAGAAGAGAGAAGACCCAAATAAAATAAGAAATTAATGAGGAGGAATAACGAATACCACAGTAATTCAAAAACAATCATAAGTAAATATTATGAACAGTTATATGCCAACAAAATGGACAACCTAGAAGAAATGGACAAAGTTCTAGAAACACACAGCCTGCCAAGACTGAGTCAAGAAGAAAAAAAAATATGAACAGACCAATCACTGGAAGTGGAATAGAATCTGTAATAAAAACAAAACCAAAAAAAAACCCAAAACAACAACAAAAACAACAAAGCTCTCTGCAAACAAAAGTCCAAGACTGGACTGCTTCACTGGGGAATTCTACCAAACATATGGCGAACTTATACCTATCCTTCTCAAACTATTTCAAAAAAAATTGAGGAGGAGAGAATATTCCCAAATTCATTATATAAGGTCACCATTACCCTGATACCAAAACCAAAGACACTACAAAAAATATTACAGGCCAATATCCTTGATGAATATAGATGCAAAAGTTCTCAAAATATTAATGTTAACATATTGACTCCAACAATACATAAAAAGGTTCACATACCATCATTGAGTTGGATTTAGTTCAGGGTCACGAGGATCAATCAACACTCACACACACAGGGGAGCTTCAAGATGGCGAAAGAGTAAGACGTGGTGATCACCTTCCTCCCCACAAATAAATAAGAAATACATCTACATGTGGAACAACTCCTACAGAACACCTACTGAATGCTGGCAGAAGACCTCAGACCTCTGAAAAGGTAAGAAACTCCCCATGTACCTGGGTAGGGCAAAAGAAAAAAGAAAAAACAGAGACAAAAGAACAGGGACAGGACCTGCACCAGTGGGAGGGAGCTGTGGAGGAGGAAAGGTTTCCACACACTAGGAAGCCCCTTCGTGGGCGGAGACTGCGGGTGGCGGAGGGGGTAAGCTTCGGAGCCATGGAGGAGAGTGCAGCCACAGGGGTGCAGAGGGCAAAGCGGAGAGATTCCCGCGCAGAGGAGCAGTGCCGACCAGCACTCACCAGCCTGAGAGGCTTGTCTGCTCACCCGCCGGGGCGGGCAGGGGCTGGGAGCTGAGGCTCGGGCTTCGGTTGGATTGCAGGGAGAGGACTGGGGTTAGCTGCGGGGAAAACAGCCTGAAGGGGGCTAGTGCGCCACAGCTACCCGGGAGGGAGTCTGGGAAAAAGTCTGGAGCTGCTGAAGAGGCAAGAGACTTTTTCTTGCCTCTTTTGTTTCCTGGTGCGCGAGGAGAGGGGATTAAGAGTGCCACTTAAAGGAACTCCAGAGACAGACGTGAGCCGCAGCTATCAGCAAGGACCCCAGAGATGGGCATGAGACGCTAAGGCTGCTGCTGTAGCCACCAAGAAGCCTGTGTGCAAGCACAGGTCACTCTCCACACCGCCCCTCCCGGGAGCCTGTGCAGCCCGCCTCTGCCAGGGTCCCGTGATCCAGGGACAACATCCCCAGGAGAATGCACGGCACGCATCAGGCTAGTGCAACGTCATGCCGGCCTCTGCTGCCACAGGCTCGCCCCACATCCGTACCCCTCCCTACCCCCAGCCTGAGTGAGCCAGAGACCCCGAATCAGCTGCTACTTTAACCCCGTCCTGTCTGAGTGAAGAACAGATGCCCTCAGGTGACCTACACACAGAGGTGGGGCCAAATCCAAAGCTGAACCCCAGAAGCTGAGCTAACAAAGAAGAGAAAGGGAAATCTCTCCCAGCAGCCTCAGGAGCAGTGGATTAAATCTCCACAGTCAACTTGATGTACCCTGCAGCTGTGGAATAACTGAATAGACAATGAATCATCCCAAATTGAGGAGATAAACTTTGGGAGCAACGATATATATATTTTTTTCCCTTCTTCTTTTTTTGTGAGTGTGTATGTGTATGCTTCTGTGTGTGATTTTGTCTGTATAGCTTTGCTTTTACCATTTGTCCTAGGGTTCTGTCTGTCCGGGTTTTTTTTTTTTTTTTTTTTAGTATACTTTTTAGCGCTTGTTATCATTGGTGGGTTTGTTTTTCCGTTTGGTTGCTCTCTTCTTTCTTTTTCTTTTTTTTATTAGTTAGAAAAATTTTTTTAATAATTATTTTTTATTTTAATAACCTTTATTTTATTTTATCTTCTTCTTTCTTTATTTCTTTTTTTTTTCCTCCCTTTTATTCTGAGCCGTATGGATGACAGGCTCTTGGTGCTCCAGCCAGGCGTCAGGGCTGTGCCTCTGAGGTGGGAGAGCCAAGTTCACGTCACTGGTCCACAAGAGACCTCCCAGCTCCATGTAATATCAAATGGTGAAAATCTCCCAGAGATCTCCACCTCAACGCCAAGACCCAGCTCCACTCAAAGACCAGCAAGCTCCAGTGCTGGACACCCTATGCCAAACAACTAGCAAGACAGGAACACAACCCCACCCATTAGCAGAGAGACTGCCTAAAATCATAATAAGGCCACAGACACCCCAAACACACCACCAGACGTGGACCTGCCCACCAGAAAGACAAGATCCAGCCTCAGCCACCAGAACACAGGAACTAGTCCCCTCCACCAGGAAGCCTACACAACCCACTGAACCAAGCTTACCCACTGGGGGCAGACACCAAAAACAACGGGAAGTACGAACCTGCAGCTGGTGAAAAGGAGACCCCAAACACAGAAAGTTAAGCAAAATGAGAAGACAGAGAAACACACAGCAGATGAAGGAGCAAGGTAAAAACCCACCAGACGTAACAAATGAAGAGGAAATAAGCAGTCTACCTGAAAAAGAATTCAGAGTAATGATAGTAAATATGATCCAAAATCTTGGAAATAGAATGGAGAAAATACAAGAAACGTTTAACAAGGACCTAGAAGAACTAAAGAGCAAACAAACAGTGATGAACAACACAATAAATGAAATTAAAAATTCTCTACAAGGTATCAATAGCAGAATAACTGAGGCAGAAAAACGGATAAGTGACCTGGAAGATAAAATAGTGGAAATAACTACTGCAGAGCAGAATAAAGAAAAAAGAATGAAAAGAATTGAGGACAGTCTCAGAGACCTCTGGGACAACATTAAACGCACCAACATTCAAATTATAGGGGTCCCAGAAGAAGAAGAGAAAAAGAAAGGGACTGAGAAAATATTTGACGAGATTATAGTTGAAAACTTCCCTAATATGGGAAAGGAAGTAGTTAATCAAGTCCAGGAAGCACAGAGAGTGCCATACAGGATAAATCCAAGGAGAAACACATCAAGACACATATTAATCAAACTATCAAAAATTAAATACAAAGAAAAAATATTAAAAGCAGCAAGGGAAAAACAACAAATAACATACAAGGGAATCCCCATAAGGTTAACAGCTGATCTTTCAGCAGAAACTCTGCAAGCCAGAAGGGAGTCACAGGACATATTTAAACTGATGAAAGGGAAAAACCTACAACCAAGATTACTCTACCCAGCAAGGATCTCATTCAGTTTTGACGGAGAAATTAAAACCCTTACAGACAAGCAAAAGCTGAGAAAATTCAGCAACACCAAACCAGCTTTACAGCAAATACTAAACGAACTTCTCTAGGCAGGAAACACAAGAGAAGGAAAAGACCTACAGTAACAAACCCAAAACAATTAAGAAAATGGTAATAGGGACGTACATATCAATAATTACCTTAAATGTAAATGGATTAAATTCTCCAGCCAAAAGAGATAGACTGGTTGAATGGATACAAAAACAAGACCTGTATGTATGCTGTCTACAAGAGACCCACTTCAGACCTAGGGACACATACAGACTGAAAGTGAGGGGATGGAAAAAGATATTCCATGCAAATGGAAATTAAAAGAAAGCTGCAGTAACAATTCTCATATCACACAAAATAGACTTTAAAACAAAAACTATTACAAGAGGCAAAGAAGGACACTACATAATGATCAAGGGATCAATCCAAGAAGATATAACAATTGTAAATATTTATGCACCCAACATAGGAGCACCTCAGTACATAAGGCAAATACTAACAGCCATAAAAGGGGAAATCGACAGTAACACAATCATAGTAAGGGACTTTAACACCTCACTTTCACCAATGGACAGATCATCCAAAATGAAAATAAATAAGGAAACACAAGCTTTAAATGATACATTAAACATGATGGACTTAATTGATATTTATAGGACATTCCAGCCAAAAACAACAGAATACACTTTCTTCTCAAGTGCTCATGGAACATTCTGCAGGATAGATCATATCTTGGTTCACAAATCAAGCCTTGGTAAATTTAAGAAAATTTAAATCGTATCAAGTATCTGTTCTGACCACAACAATATGAGACTAGATATCAATTACAGGAAAAAAATCTGTAAAAAATACAAACACATGGAGGCTAAACAATACACTACTTAATAACCAAGAGATCACTGAAGAAATCAAAGAGGATATCAAAAATTACCTAGAAACAAATGACAATGAAAACATGATGACCCAAAACCTATGGGATGCAGAAAAGCAGTTCTAAGAGGGAAGTTTATAGCAATACAATCCTACCTTAAGAAACAAGAAACATCTCAAATAAACAACCTAACCTTACACCTAAAGCAATTAGAGAAAGAAGAACAAAAAACCCCCAAAGTTAGCAGAAGGAAAGAAATCATAAAGATCAGATCAGAAATAAATGAAAAAGAAATGAAGGAAACGATAGCAAAGATCAATAAAACTAAAAGCTGGTTCTTTGAGAAGATAAACAAAATTGATAAACCATTAGCCAGACTCATCAAGAAAAAAAGGGAGAAGACTCAAATCAATAGAATTAGAAATGAAAAAGGAGAACAACTGACACTGCAGAAATACAAAGGATCATGAGAGATTACTACAAGCAACTAAATGCCAATAAAATGGACAACCTGGAAGAAATGGACAAATTCTTAGAAATGCACAACCTTCCGAGACTGAACCAGGAAGAAATAGAAAATATGAACAGACCAATCACAAGCACTGAAATTGAAACTGTGATTAAAAATCTTCCAACAAACAAAAGCCCAGGACCAGATGGCTTCACAGGCGAATTCTATAAAACATTTAGAGAAAAGCTAACACCTATCCTTCTCAAACTCTTCCAAAATATATCAGAGGGAGGAACACTCCCAAACTCATTCTACGAGGCCACCATCACCCTGATACCAAAACCAGACAAAGATGTCACAAAGAAAGAAAACTACAGGCCAGTATCACTGATGAACATAGATGCAAAATTCCTCAACAAACTACTGGCAAACAGAATCCAACAGCACACTAAAAGGATTACACACCATGATCAAGTGGGGTTTATCACAGGAATGCAAGGATTCTTCAATATATCCAAATCAATCAATGTGATACACCATATTAACAAATTGAAGGAGAAAAACCATATGATCATCTCAATAGATACAGAGAAAGCTTTCGACAAAATTCAACACCCATTTATGAAAAACCCCTCCAGAAAGTAGGCATAGAGCGAACTTACCTCAACATAATAAAGGCCATACATGACAAACCCACAGCCAACATCATCCTCAATGGTGAGAACCTGAAAACATTTCCACTAAGATCAGGAACAAGACAAGGTTGTCCACTCTCACCACTATAATTCAGCACAGTTTTGGAAGTTTTAGCCACAGCAATCAGAGAAGAAGAAGAAATAAAAGGAATCAAAATTGGAAAAGAAGAAGTAAAGCTGTCACTATTTGCAGATGACATGATACTATACATAGAGAATCCTAAAGATGCTCCCAGAAAACTACTAGAGCTAATCAATGAATTTGGTAAAGTAGCAGGATACAAAATTAATGCACAGAAATCTCTTGCATTCCTATACACTAATGATGAAAAATGTAAAAGAGAAATTAAGGAAACACTCCCATTTACCATTGCAACAAAAAGAATGAAATATCTAGGAATAAACTTATCTAAGGAGACAAAAGACCTGTATGCAGAAAATTATAAGACACTGATGAAAGAAACTAAAGATGATACAAATAGATGGAAAGATATACCATGTTCTTGGATTGGAAGAATCAACATCTTGAAGATGACTGTACTACCCAAAGCAATCTACAGATTCAATGCAATCACTATCAAACTACCACTGGCATTTTTCACAGAACTAGAACAAAAAATTCCACAATTTGTATGGAAACACAAAAGACTCCGAATAGCCAAAGCAATCTTGAGAAAGAAAAACGGAGCTGGAGGAATCAGGTTCCCTGACTTCAGACTATACTACAAAGCTACAGTAATCAAGACAGTATGGTACTGGCACAAAAACAGAAATATAGATCAATGGAACAGGATAGAAAGCCCAGAGATAAACCCATGCACATATGGCCACCTTATCTTTGATAAAGGAGGCAAGAATATACAGTGGAGAAAATATAGCCTCTTCAATAAGTGGTGTTGGGAAAACTGGACAGTTACATGTAAAAGAATGAAATTAGAACACTCCCTAACACCATACACAAAAATAAACTTAAAATGGATTAAAGACCTAAATGTAAGGCCAGACAGTATTAAACTCTTAGAGGAAAACATAGGCAGAACACTCCATGACATAAATCACAGCAAGATCCTTTTTGACCCACCTCCTAGAGAAATGGAAATAAAAACAAAAATAAACAAATGGGACCTAATGAAACTTAAAATCTTTTGCACAGCAAAGGAAACCATAAACAAGACGAAAAGACAACCCTCAGAATGGGAGAAAATATTTGCAAATGAAGCAACTGACAAAGGATTAATCTCCAAAATTACAAGCAGCTCATGCAGCTCAATATCAAAAAAACAAACAACCCAATCCAAAAATGGGCAGAAGACCTAAACAGACATTTCTCCAAAGAAGATATACAGATTGGCAACAAACGCGTGAAAGGATGCTCAACATCACTAATCATCAGAGAAATGCAAATCAAAACTACAATGAGATATCATCTCACACCAGTCAGAATAACCATCATCAAAAAATCTACAGACAATAAATGCTGGAGAGGGTGTAGAGAAAAGGGAACCCTCTTGCACTGTTAGTGGGAATGTAAATTGTTACAGCCACTATGGAGAACAGTATGGAGGTTCCTTAAAAAACTAAAAATAGAACTACCATAAAACCCAGCAATCCCACTACTGGGCTTATACCCTGAGAAAACCATAATTCAAAAAGAGTCATGTACCACAATGTTCATGGCAGCTCTATTTACAGTAGCCAGGACATGGACGCAACCTAAGTGTCCATCAACAGATGAATGGATAAAGAAGATGTGGCACATATATAGAATGGAATATTATTCAGCCATAAAAAGAAACGAAATTGAATTATTTGTAGTGAGGTGGATGGACCTAGAGTCTGTCATACAGAGTGAAGTAAGTAAGAAAGAGAAAAACAAATACCGTATAGTAACACATATATATGGAATCTGAAAAAAAAAATGGTCATGAAGAACCTAGGGGCAAGATGGGAATAAAGACACAGACCTACTAGAGAATGGACTTGAGGATATGGGGAGGGGGAAGGGTAAGATGGGACAAAGTGAGAGAGTGGCATGGACATATATACACTACCAAATGTAAAATAGATAGCTAGTGGGAAGCAGCCGCATAGCATAGGGAGATCAGTTCGGTGCTTTGTGACCACCTAGAGGGGTGGGATAGGGGTGGGATAGGTTTCATCTTCAAGGAATTCATGGTGGGAGGGAGCGAGATGCAAGAGGGAAGAGATATAGGGATATATGTATATTTATAACTGATTTACTTTGTTATAAAGCAGAAACTAACACACCATTATAAAGCAATTATACTCCAATAAAGATGTTAAAAAACAAAAAAAACAATCACACACACACAAGAAAAACAAACAAAAACTATGTGACACACCACATAAACAAAAGGATAAAAATCATATGATCATCTCAATAGATGCAGAGAAAGCATTTGACAAAATTCAATATCCATTCATGATAAAAACTCTCAAAGTTGGTATAAAGGGATCAACGTAATAAAGGCCGTTTACAACAAACCCACATCAACATAATACTCAATGGTGAAAAGCTAAATGCCTTCCCACTAAATTCAGGAACAAGACAAGGATGCCCACTCTCATGACTTCTATTTAATGCAGTATGGGAAGTCCTAGCCATAGCAATCAGATGAGAAAAAAATAAAACACACCCAAACAGGAAGGAAGAGGTAAAACTGTCACTATTTGCAGATGCAGTAATACTTTATATAGAGAACCTTAAAGTTTCCAACCCAAAAACTATTAGAATAAATGAATTCAGCAAGGTTGCAGGATACACAGTTAATATACAGAAATCTGTTGCATTTCTATACACTAATAATAAAATAAGAGAAAATGAAACAATGCCATTTAAAAATTGCTTAAAAAAAAACCCAGGAATAAACTTAACCAAGGAGGTGAAAGACCCATACTCTGAAAACTATAAAACACTGATAAAGGAAATTGAAGATGATTCAAAGAAATGGAAAGATATCCTGTGCTCTTGGGTTGGAAGAATATTAAAATGGCCACACTACACAAAGCAATATACAGATTTAATGTAATCCCTATCAAAATACCCAGGACATTTTTCACAGAACTAGAACAAATAATCCAAAAATTCGTATGGAACCACGAAAGACCCCAAATTTCCAAAGCAATCCTCAGAAACAAAGAATAAAGCTGGAAGCATAATCTCCCAGACTTCAGACTATACTACAAAGCTACAGTAATCAAAATGGCATGGTGTTGGTACAAAACAGGCATACAGATCGATGGACAGAAAAGAGAGCCCAGAAATACCACACACCTATGGTCAATCAATCTAAGACAAAGGAAGTAAGAATATAAAATGGAGAAAAGATACTCTTCAAGCAGTGGTGCTGGGAAAACTGGACAGCTACATGTAAAACAATGAAATTAGAACACTCCCTCACACAACATACAAAAATAAACTCAAAACGGTTTAAAGGCCTAAATGTAAGACCTGAAAGCATAAAACTCCTAGAAGAGAACACAGGCGGAACACACTTTGACATAAATCATAGCAATATTTTCTTGGATCAGTCTGAGGCAAAAGAAATAAAGGCAAAACCAAACAAATAGGACTAGATTAAAGCTTCTGCACAGCAAAGGAAACCATCAAAGTGAAAAGACAACCTACGGAATGGGAGTAAATATTTGCAAATGATGCAACTGACAAGGGGTTAATTTCCAAAATATACAAGTAGCTCATACAGCTCACTATCAAAAAACAATCCAATCAAAAATGCCCATCGACGTGGATCAACTAGACCCATGAGCCACAACTACTGAGCCTGCGCATCTGGAGCCTGTGCTCCGCAACAAGAGAGGCCGCGATAGTGAGAGGTCCGTGCACTGCGATGAAGAGTGGCCCCCGCTTGCCACAACTAGAGAAAGCCCTCCCACAGAAACGAAGACCCAACACAGCCAAAAATAAATAAATATTTGAATTAATGTATAAGTTTTTAAAAAAAATGCCCATCAACAGACGAATGGATAAAGAAGTTGTGGTACATATATACAATGGAATATTACTCAGCCATAAAAAGGAATGAAACTGAGTCATTTGTTGAGACGTGGATGGATCTAGAGACTCTCATACAGAGTGAAGTAAGTCAGAAAGAGAAAAACAAATATCGCATATTAATGCATGTATGTGGAACCTAGAAAAATGGTATAGATGAATCAGTTTGCAGGGCATAAGTTGAGACACAGATGTAGAGGACAAACGTATGGACACCAAGGGGGGAAAACCGTGGTGGGGGGGGGATGGTGGTGTGCTGAATTGGGTGATTGGGATTGACATGTATACACTGATGTGTATAAAATTGATGACTAATAAGAACCTGCAGTATAAAAAAACAAACAAAAAAAAACAACTAATACTAAACTTTCTTTGGGTTATTTGTATGGAAATATGTTGATATAAATGTTTCAGACATTACACGAAATTTCTAAAAATCTTATATGTTCTGGTATAATGTTATAAGTCATAATTCTACTTATTACTTTAAAATGTATATCTCAGAAATAACTAAATTTCCTTGTCAATTGCATTATTATGAACTTTCATCAAATCTTTAACCGTGGTCACTTTTAAGTCTTTTGTCATTTACAGACAGTTCTGGGTGTACTCTGATGCTTTTGCAAATATGTTCCTATAAAAGGGTTTCATCTTCAAGGAATTCATGGGAAAGACTCTGACAAGTACAGGTTTCTGGTAACTGACTATACTGCTGAACTGAATGAATAAGCATTTTCAGAACTCTAATGGAAACTGATGAATTCATAAAAGTGCTAACAAAAGATCAAGATGAAAAAAGAATTACATGGGACTGAGTGAACTGATGAGGATGATTATAATTTTTGTGACCTTCTGTTTGAATAAAAAAATTAAAAAAAACAAAAACAAAACAATCCAATCAAAAAATGGGCAGAAGACTTGAACAGACATTTTTCCAAAGACATGCAGATAGCTAACAAGCACATGAAAAGATTCCCAACATTACTAATTAGAGAAATGCAAATTAAAACCACAATGAGGTATCACCTCGCATTTGTCAGCATGGCCATCATCAAAAAGTCTACAAATAACAAATGTTGGAGAGGATGTGTAGAAAAGATCCTGGTCCCTGCTGTTAAAAATTTTGGAGGCAATTTCAAAAGTTGAGACATAAGCATTCCTAAAGCCCCTTCCACCTTTTGCACTTTCCTCGGTCAGGGATGCTCTGACCAATAAAAGTCATAGTAACCATCTTTAAATTCTCTGGGGCCTTAGGGACTGTATCTGTATATGCCTATAGGCTTTAAAGATCCTCTCTAGAAATTCTGAAGGCTCCTCATTCCATTTCTGTATTCCCTCCTGTGCTTCATTAAGGCTTCTTTTTTTCCCCTCTTCACAATCCTGCAAGAATGCAGTCTCGATAATGTCCAAGTTTGGGCCTATCCCCAGCATCACATCCCAGTTAGGATGCACTGTTGGTTCAGCTGTGCTGGCAGCATCCTGTATCGGGCCGCCAGGGGTTTCTGAATGAAGCTCACCTGCCTCCTCCCCAGCTCTATCCAGCACCATTCTACATGCTTCTGAAATGAGGAGGGGGGTGAATAAATTTTGAACACCGGCCCAGGTTGGGTTGTGGGTTGCAAGAAATCGATGAAAGAAAGTTTTCCATTCTTTTTGGGTCATCTCTATAAGTTGGCATATTGTTCTTGCAATTAAATAAATCTGAAGTTGAAAAAGGAGAATGGACCCAGGTCAATCCCATCGGCTGCCCCATTTCAGCAATCACACCTCCAGTGGGGACCTGCCTTAAGGGATTTTGCCCCACCTGAGTTTGGGTAGCTCCCTGGCCAAATCGAGTACCCTGGCAGGTATGAGAGGGGAAGACGGGTCCTATTTCCTGTTTCTCTACCCTCAGAGACCAGGGGGGGCAGGACGGGGGTGGGACGAGCCTGAAGCAGCAGCAGCACGAGCGTGTGGGGATGGGAGAGGAGCAGTCGAAGTGTTTGAATTAACAGCAAGTCCTCCTCCTTTGCTTTACAATCAAGTGAAACAAGTTTCTTTGCCTTCCCTTCCTGTTGGGCCATAATCTTACATTTTATCTTGCATTTTATGACACAATAACATAAAAGACTGTACAAAAGGTATTTCATAGCATTTTCCTTCCCATTTACAAAATAAATCTAGTTGCAAGATTTTATTGTAATTTAAGGATCCATTTTCAGGCCATTTTGCTCTGGAGTCTAAAGGATAGTGTGGCTATACAGTGTTACAAAAAATACCATCTTTTTCTTTCTCTTCTATGGATTCGTAACTCAAAGTCATCTACTTTTGGAGAATGCAGGCTAGAGGGCTGCAAGAGGGAACCGAATCAACATTGCCCATTTTGAAGGGGCTTTGCTTCCAGTTGCATCAACGAAACCTCTCTACAGGTTCTCTCTGCTTGGTGCTTCTTGGGCACCAAGAAGCTCAATCCCCAATAGCCAATTCCTAACAATTAAGACAATCAGACCTAGACAGACAAGGGCAAACAAAAGCAGAACAAAAAAGACCAAAAAAAAAAAAGTCCTGGGCCTTTAACCCAGGTACCTCAGCAGCTGTAACCTTTTATATTGTCAGCCCACATCCCACCAGCTGGGTCTCCAACCCACGACTCGGTCAGGATCGCACAAACAACCTGTGCACAGGTGCGTTTCCTTAACGAGGTTACCCAGAAGGCGTCTTCCAAACCCAAACCCCCCAAACCGTTTTTTCATTGCAAAACAAAACGTAAGTGCCGAAGGTCAGTGGCATCTCACCTGGGAAATCCAAGGGATGGTCCCTGGAACTAATGGACCAGGCAGCTGCTTGGACTCATGCACAGGCTCTCAGTACCGGCGAGGGGCCCACGAACCACGGGCAAAAGCTCCATTTGGACTTACCTCCTAGCTGGCTCGTCTTGCCGGACACACAGGAAGCCAAAACGCTGAGATACCCAGGCTTGCAGCAAAGAGAGGGCCTATTCACAAGGCAGCCAAGCGAGGAGATCAGAGGACAAATCTCAAATCTGCCTTTCTCAAGGCAAGGGCCTCGGGTGTTCGTGGGATAACTAAGAAAGCAGCAGGGTGGTCTGAGGCTAGGGAGCAGTTGTCATTCCGCGCAGGCGTAACCAGGCTACAGGCCTCTGCGCAGTCAAAACGTCACACTCGCGCATGCCCAGTTGAAGGGTTGGGGGTCCTATCTAGTCTTAACTGGCTTAGCTTGAACTAGACGCAGCTGGCCGCAAGTTCCTAGAAAATAACTGAGGCAAGCATCCTATTGTTTGGACTGCCTGCCACTTGGAGAACATTCAAGTCTTTAAATGACCTTGATTAGAGAAGGCAGGTGAAATGGATTTAACCCGTGGTTTCAGGTATCTGCCTTTACTTGCTAAGCATGGCGACCCTAATTCAAGAAAATGGAAGACATCCACACGAAGAGTTGCCGGTGAATGTTCACAGCAGCATTGTTCATCATAGCCAAAAATGGAAGCAATCAAAATGTCTACCAGCTGATAAATTGATTTTTTTTTAAGTGCTATATTTATTCAATGGCTTACTATTCAGTGATCAAAAGGGATGAACTGCTCGTACACGATGCAACTTGGATGGACCTCAACACCATCATGGCTAGTGAAATAAGCATGACCAAAAGACTGCAGGTGGAAACCAGGGGACTTTTTTGCAATGAGGGGAATGTTCTAAAACTGAATTTGGGGAATCAATTCACTACTCTATAACTTCAATAAAAAATCATTAATTATACACATATAATGGGTGATTATATACTGTGTAAATTATACCTCAATAAATCTGTTAAAAAAAAACACACAAAACCTCTCTTCTGCCACTCTTCCTGGCCCCAGCATACTTTATGTGCCAGTCCTATGAAATCATCCTTATGTCCCCTAGCATACCCTGCTTCTTGCCTCTGTGCTCACGCTCTGCTGGCTGCTGGGACCACATGTGCCCTTTCCTCTGCCTTGTTAACTGAATCATTCCCCAAGGCCCAGCTCAAATGTCATTTTCTCCACCTTCACTCATGCTGCCTGTTGGTAGATCACTGATTTCCGGCAGTATTTCCAAGTCACTTGCCTCAAATTCTAATTGTGCTTCAGTCCTGATTTAACCCCCTTGGGGATTTTTAGAACTCTTTTCCTCTTCACCTTGAAGGAAGCAGATGGTTTTCACACTTTTCCCTTTCCAAGCACCTAACATCAGGACTAACAAAATAGGTTCCAGGATTACTTGGATGCTAACTCTGCTGGACCTTTGGCTTTTCAGGGAGCCTGTCCTGAGTTTGACGTGCCCTGTCAATCACGGTACCGCTTCTGGGGGTGTCATCTCTGTGTCCCCACCACACTCTGTTTATGAAGCCATGTCATATGTACACACTCTGCCCTTTAAGCTCTTGTATAAATTTTGTGTCCTTAAGTGGTTCCGAGGTATATCTCTGTCAGCTAGATGGGAATACCTCAAGGACGAGGATGTGTCTCATCCGTTTGAACCTCTTGCCTAGCCCAGAGCCGAGCAGGTCCCAAGAAGACTTTGGTGAATGAATGAACATCCAGTTAAAGGAATCCTAAAAGAATATAACTGATCTGACAGAATCCAGCTATGGAGCTGGATATTTACTTTACAAAAGCAAAGTCCTTCACTCTGGTGATCCCCAAATGGAGGGCCTGCCAGCTTTTTATAGACATTCCAGCCCCCAGGGCTTTTAAAATTATTTATCTATTTGTTTATTTTTGGCTGCATTGGGTCTTCGTTACTGAGTGGGGGAGAGCAGGGCCCACTCTTTGATGCAGTGCGCGGGCTTCTCATTGCGGTGGCTTCTCTTGTTGCAGAGCACGGGCTCTAGGCGCATGGGCTTCGGTAGTTGTGGCACACAGGTTCAGTAGCTGTGGCTCACAGGCTCTAGAGCACAGGCTCAGTAGCTGTGGTGCATGGGCTTAGTTGCTCTGCAGCATGTGGGATCTTCCCGGACCAGGGATCGAACCCGTGTCCCCTGCATTGGCAGGAGGATTCTTAACCACTGCGCCACCAGGGAAGTCCTAGAGAAGACCTTTCTTACTGTCCTTACTCACCACCCCATCAGCCTCTGGATGGCCTCCCTCTTGCTATTCTGTTTACTTATTCCATCAACGACTTCCATCATCCTTTTCTTGTCGATACTATTTTTCTCATACTTGATATTAAAAAAAAAAAACAGTGGGCCCTCCTTAGAACACAGCACCTTGGAGTTTTTTGACTTAAATTATTTAAAGTGAAAGAATATTTTTACATGCTCAATAAATACTTATTGAGCATAGACTATATAAAACAAGTCCTGTACCTATTATTCACCTTCTATTTCTTTTCTTGTACTGCCCTACCAAATTAAAAAGCACCCGGAATTCTTATTTATAACATTCCCAACCTCAGTCCAGCTTATGAGTTTAGTGAACCAGATGATTTTGGAAGCCTTTCCAGCTCTAATATTTTGTGATTCTAATATAGGTTTTACTTTTTTTCTTTCTTAAACCAATAAGTGAATGACGTCTGCTTTGACCTTATTGGGATGTTAATATTTTCAATCAATCTTTACTTTAAAAAGGAACAGGAGTTCGGTTTATTAGACTGCAGAACCTGGGTTTCTAAGGAATGTGTCCTAGGTGTGGGTAAGCGTGATATGGAAATCCAGCGCTTGCTAAATACAGGTTGGATTTGGCAGGATGGCTCACCAGATATAGTTTGATTCCTCTTGGACCCGTTGGTTCCTTGGCTATGTCTGAGTCATTCCATAAGTCAGGCCGTGGATCTGTGACTCAGGGAGTAAGGGGACTTGCACAGTATGTGACATATAATAGACACTCGAAAAGTATTTGTTGGATGCCTGCCTGCCAAGGCCACGTGCCCTAACTTCTCTCAGACATGCAGACACTCTTTTGCTACTTTCCAGGATAGAGGCTTCGCCTGCCTTTCTGGGGTACCCATTTTCAGTGACCAGGGGTGCATCCCCTATTTCATAGGACAATATGTGATTTTTGGGAAGTAATACTTATTAAAAGGTCTTTCTGGTACACTACCACTCCTTTTCATTGGTCCCACGCATCAAGCCTTTGCCCCGGGACAGCCGTGTCAGAAATCAAGACCATGTCCCTCGTGTCAGCTCTTTGCTCCGGTGAACAAACTGCACTTCTGAAACTGCTGTTCATGCTTTCCCAAGCGTCTCTCTGTATGATCCTGATTTCTTACTATATTGCTACTAATCCACGCTCCTGGAGAAGATAAACCAGATTTCAGGTCTGTGCGGGTCTCAAAAGGTAATGATATTTATAAAACAAAACAAAAAGCCTTCCAATGCAACCTATTCTCCAAACATACTCAGTAGATGGCAGTGTTGCTCTTTCACCGGTTTTTGGTCTTAGGGGTGTTTTTTGTTGTTTTTGTTTTGCTTTGTTTCTATAAGATTTAGAACAGCTGAGGTTTCTGTCTAGCTTAGATTGTGGGTTCCACAAAATGTAGTTCTTTTTACTCAATCAGTCTTTTTTGTTCAGGGCCCTACCAAAAACCCTAAGTCCCTTGGGCAGACTAATAATTAAGTAAATCTTCAAACTAGTATTCTATTTAAAATGTTTTAATTACAAAAGTTAGACATGGTTGTAAAAATTCAAAAGACACAGAAATGTAGAAAGTAAAAGTGAATGAAAGTTTTTCAGGTGTTTTACTATGCATATAAAATATATATATAACATTACATATATTCATGGGGTCATACTATTCATATTATTCTACAACTCACATTTGCTTATTTACATAGTGTGTGTTCCTCCACATCAATACGTACGATCTTCACTCTTCCCACTTTCATGGTTTATGACATTTACATTCTGTTCTGGAACTATAGTCAAGTCTTCTAGGCTTGAACTTCTGAATACTTAAACCCAATAAAAATAGCATTTACCATATTGTGGTTATGTAAATATTAATCACTGCAGAACAAAATGTGATCAGATCTACAGAGAAGAAAAGAAAATCACATGTACTTAACCCATACCATAAAATTGTCAAGATTCAAAGCTGTTTTTTAATTTCACTTTTATTTTCCTCACTTTTACTCAGCTGTCACTGTTTGTTATTAGTTTGTTGAATCTCATGTTTCTTGAAATCTCATTCTTTTTTCCCTTTTGCTTTGCTCAAGTACCTCCCTGAGTAATTCGTAAATTTTAGTACATCTGTTATAAGCTTTCTCTGCAGAGCTGAAAATATCTTCCCCCCACTGATTGTTGGCTTGGCCTGGAGTTTTTAGGCTTAAATTCATATTCCCTTGGAATTTTAAAGACATGGTTTAAAAGTGTTTGTGATGGAAAGTCTGATGTTAGTCAGATTCTTATTCCTTTGTAGCTGACCCTTTTTTTTCCCCCGTCTGGAAGCTTTTAAGACTTTATCACTGTCCTTGGGGTTCCGAAATTTCTACGAGTGTCTAGGTATGGGTCTTGTTTTTATTTATCCTGCTTGGTACCTGGTGGGCTCTTTCAATCTGAAGATTTGTGTTTTCCCCTAGCTCAGAAAAATTTTCTATTATGTCTATGGTTCTGCTTCCCAGCCCCCCCTTTTTTTTTGGTTCTTTCTCAAACTCGTATTGAATGAATGACTGCTGACTTCCTAGATCTTTCCTTTGTCTCTGGACTTTTCTTTCATTTTTCACTGCTTTGTGTTTTTCCTGTGTTCTAGGAGATTCCATTGACTTTCAGATAACTGGTCAGGTTTTCAGTCTTGACCATTCTATTATTCCTCTGTTTGCTGGATTTTCTAAAATTTTGACAATAATTTTAAATTTCCACAAATGATTTCTCCTTCTCTGATGCCTCCCTTTTTAATGGCAGCTAGTTCTTGTTTTAGAGATTTAACATTCTGTCAAATCTCTCCAAAGATAGAATTTTCTTCTTGAACATTCCCTACTATGTCTTGTTTTTTTCCAAGATAACTTCTGTTTGTTCATCTTTGTTTAGCTCTTTCATGCTCTTGGTTTCCCTGAAATGTGTGGCAGCCCACGGCTGTTCATCCACTTTCATAAATGAAGGACTGGATTAATCTGTCTAGATAGCTGGTAAGGCCCGTTTCCCCAGGGGGCCTCTCCCTTGAAGGAAGGGCTGGCTGCAGGCTCATCAGTGGTTGGGCCACATCATCAGCAGGCTTTACCTGGGGCTCCCCACACTTGCCAGTGTACAGACAGGTTTAAAGAATGCGCTGGAGCACTTCACTATGGTTTCTTCTTGGGCAGAGAAACACCCTCCCCCCCTTGATGTACATGTCTATTGCGGACGTCTAGAGCCATGCTAAGCTCTCTTCTGTTCCTCTCTTGAGTTTTGACACCCATATTAAGATCCCTTTCTGGATAGATCACCCACATTTTTGGGGGATAATAATTCTTGGATCCTAGGGACCCAAGAGACAAAATTTCTACTACTAGTTGCTTTTTATGGATTGAGAGTATGTTGGGGGGTAGGGGGAAGGAGAAATGTGGGAGCCCAAACTGGCCCAGGTACTGTGTATGCAGTTCTTTGCTCAGTTATTCTGACGAGGCCCTGTGTTTCTGTTTTCTAGTTCTTGGCTCTGAGTTGGGAGTTTCTTTGGAACTCCCTTGAGAAGGGAAGTTCTTGGTCCTGGTGTTCAGGGCTGTGGTTTACCTTTGCTCTTTGTCTGTCAGCCCGATCCCATCTGCTTTCCAGCTTCCTGCATTTTCTCAGACTTCCTGATCTGCTGGCACCCTCTCTTATTTTCTAGCACTGATATAATTCTTTAAAAAATACCTTATATGGGACCATGGTATGGTGGAGTGGTTAAGGCATGTACTCAATTTGTAACTTCTGATATAATAAGTTTTTCAAACTTAAGAGTCTTTCTTAATTTATGAGATTCAAAAGGTATAAGACAGATATATAAAGTGGAAATATCCCTTTCATCCTGTTCCAGATAAGGACTACTAACTGTCCCCTTATATCTTCTCTCCCCTTCTTCCTTTAGAAACAAAGCTCCAAATCTTAGCTGGGCTCGTGACTGCTCAGCTAAGGAGGACACTTCCTGGGTGTGGCCAAGTGATTGAGTTCTGGCCAATGGCAGGTGAGAAGAGCAGCTGCTCAGTCTCGCTCTGGCTCCTCTAAAGGGCATGGATGTGCCCCTGCTTCTTTGATTTCCTCTTTGCTCTTGGCTGGAATGCAGACAAAGTGGGGAGCCACCCTCATCTATGCAGGGGAGGGCGACGCTGTAGGGACGGTTAGAGTAACAGATGCAAGGAGCCTAGGGAGTCCCTGACACTTCATCACTGTTATACCAGCCCTGGTTTGTGAGAGAGAAATGAAATGCTGTCTTGTTTAAGTCTTGTATTCTGGGGTCACTTTTTGTAGCAGCCTATCCTATTTCCTAACTGAGACAGTCCCTGGGCTATTCAGTTCTCCTCCCTGGAAGCAACCAGTGTGAACATATTGCTGGATCCTTCCAGGGATATTTCGTGCATAGACTAATACATACATGCATGAGTGCACGCATACATACATAAACGTACATACACACATGTAGCCCCTCTCTATTTTTACGTAAATGGTGCTGTACCAAAAAGCTGTTCTTTAGAGAAGAGGCCAAGCTCTGTTTGAGAAGGAGTATTGCTGGTGACAGCCCTCAGCTCACCTTTTCCTCTTCGGTGCTGACAATTTGAGCTCTGTCTCCAAACGTGCATACCATCCCCCACAAAACCAAAGCTCAGCTCACTCTGCTTTGTGATGGTTTCTTACAAGCATGTTCCTCAGCGGACTCGTTATTCCTTTCTCCCTAAAAAGAAAGATTTATTGAAATGTTGCAACCACACAGAATAATCTGTGTGGAGTTCCAGTAAATTCACTTTTTCTCCCATCTTGTATCTTTCTGGGGCCTTTGTATGATAGGGTTTGGTGCTCCAGTGGCTGCCCAGTGGTCTCATCCATTAGCCCAAACCTGGTGCTGTCTGTGGAAACTCTGAATGCAGATGTCACAGCTGAAGAATGAAGCAGATTGTTGAATGCTCCTTGAATGGTCTGTCCACTCTCTGCCCATTTTCCCCTCCCCCACTGTCATGTCCCCATGCTGGATTCCAGTGCCCTGAATTGATCTTGTGAGGGAAAGCACTGGAGACTGGACAGCATCTCCTCTGAATTTTCTACACTTTCTAAAAAGAAGAGAGAAGCCAGGAATCCACCTGGGTTGGTGGGGAAAGGGAAAAGGTGTGTGTGTTGGGAAGGGGTAGGGGTGGATGAGATCACTCTCAGAGCAGAGAGGTGATCAATAGGGGGCTGCTTGTTTATTTCATTTATAGTAGTGTGTATCTGTTAACCCAGAGTCCTAATTTATCCCTCCCCCTCCTTTCACCTTTGGTGACCGAAAGTTTGTTTTCTACGTCTGTGAGTCTACTTCTGTTTTGTAAATAGGTTCATTCGTATCCTTTTTTTAGATTCCACATGGGATATCATATAGTTGTCTTCCTCTGACTGACTTCACTTAGTATGATAATCTCTAGGTCCATCCCTGTTGCTACAGATGGCCAGCACATCTCCATGGATAGCTGACTCTCAGAACAGACCAGTGGGAAGAGAGCTGACTGGCTGGTCTCACAGGTGAGGCGCACACCACCGGCTTGTTCCTAAACCCAGGAAGACCTGCTGGGATTTTTCTCTGCCTTCATCTCGGTCATTGAGGGGTTAAGCCTCTGCAGACCCTCAGGGGTTTCAGCCTGGACTCCCAGGCCATTAATCATTGGGGACCAGAGCTGCAGGAACAACACTTACTAGCAATTAACCTACACTAAAGGGAGCATTGCCCACCACCCCCCCCCCCCCCGCATGTCCCTCATCTGAACGCCCAATTACTCTACGTTAACATTTACCAAGAAAACTGCCTGTTAATTGGAAGGGCAGTAGAAAGAAAGGCCACACACCTACCCAGTCTAACTTAATAACCTCAAAAGAAGCCATTAATTAATGGGAAACGTTGCACATTCAGATCTTGTTTAGACGGTTCGCCGCTAACCGTGGGTTTGTGTTTCTGAGCTCGGCTCTGCGCTCCCCCCTCCATCCCCTCCAGCACCTCAGGTTATAAAAAACACACTCGTAAGTGAAACTTCACTTTGAAGAATGTCCACACTGACCGGCGTCCTTACAGATTTCTGGGAACAATCTTCTTATTGTCTAGATGGGGAAACTGAGGTGGAGAAGAGAGGAGAGAACTGCCCGGAGTCGCAGGTTCCGACAGCAGCTGGCTGCCTCCCTGGCTGGGCTGCTCTTCGCCGCGCTGTGCACTGGCGGTGGTCTGAATGTAGAGGCAGCATCCTCTCTGGTCCCCAGGTGCCAGACGATCAGGTTTGTCAGCTTTCATGCTGACTGATGAAGGGTGAGAAGCGAGAGGCTTCTCGGAGGGCATGAGGAGGGTGGGCAGCAGGCGCAGTGTCTCCGGGCAGCCTGCTCTAAAACGCCCTTCCAGGCTCGCTCCCGGCCCCTCCCCAGGTGTGCCGTGGGTTGAATGGCACCTACACCCTACAGCCCAGCAATCCGAGGGTCATGGCAGACACTTCTCCCTCACCCCCGCCTGCCATCAGTTCCCACGTCCTGCCCGTTTGAATCCTGGGCATCACTCAAACCCAGCTCTTCTCTTCCTGCACACGTTCCTGGTCTCCATCCCAGCTGGGCCTCCTCCTGGCCTGGCAGTGCCCGAGGTCACCTCTCTCTCTCTTCCATTCCCCCCAGCGACTGTTTCACAATTTCCTGACATGCCTCAAGCCCTTCACACATCCCTCCACATCCTTATCAGATAACCTCACCTCCCTCCCCAAGAAAGTAGACACCATGGGGGAGGGGCTCTGCTTTGTTCCCTTCCTTCCTGCTGGGACAGGGCCTGCCCTGCCTACAGGGCTGCCCTTTAGTTGCAGAGGTGTCCTGGGTCCCCGACCTGGGCTCTGAGTCTGTGCCTCCTCAGGGACCTTGCTCCTCTCTGACTTGACCATCTCACTCTCTCCTGCATTCTTCCCACACAGTGGAAGACTTTCAAGTGACTCCCATCTTAAAAGGGCACTGCTTCCCCAGCCCCCCTCCTCCAGCTGTAGCCTCCCTCCCTCCCTCCCTCTTCCTCTTTTGTGTTGAGCCATCTACACTCATTGTATATTCTCAACCTCCCACCCACTCTCAGTTGCCCCATAGAGACGGTCTTTCCTAAATTCAAAATAAGCTCCTTGTTACTAAATCCAGGAGACATGTTTTCGGTTTGGGTTTTTTAAAAAAATATGACCCTTTTTTTTTAGAATTTTCTATGGTTGATGACTCCCTCCCTCCTTCCTGAAACTCACTGTCCCTTGGCTTCCATGGAACCACTCTTCATTTTCCAGCCATCCCTTTCTGTCTGTCTCCTCCTCAAGCATTCTCCACGGGCAGCACCACCCACTCTAGGTGATGGCGTCCGTTACCAACTAGATGCTCCTGCTGCTGCTGGTGGTGACGGGTGATAACAACGATGCCTCTTGAATTATACAGAGTCCAGATCGGCTCCTGAGCTCAGGCTCATCTCCAGCCACCTGGCAGACATCTCACTCGGGAGTTTTATAAGCATCTCACACTCACCATGTTCAAAATGAGCTCATTATCTTCCCTTTGTCTGCTTCCCCCCTAGGGCTTCCCATGCACATGGGAGTCATCCCTCCCCCCATCTCTCCTTTCCAATCAGTCAATCAATTAATCCTCAAGCCCTATACATTCAGTCTCCAAAGGACCTCTCTATTCCCACTGCCATGACTTGAGCTGTGACAAATTCCAGTCTTACCTCCCTACCGCTAGAGTGATCTTGCTAAACCCATATTTTATCAAATGGCACACTTCAGTAGCTCAGCACTGCCCCCAGGTCAAGGGTCAAGCTCTTTAGAACACCCTACAAGCCAGACTACACATTGGAAAAACCCATGGATTAGGACAAGAGTTCGCATCTCGGCCTCAATTTTCTCATTTTTAAAAATCAAACGAACATCCCTTCAGCAATGTTGGTTCTTAGAACTTTGATATCCATTTCTTGATTTAAGGCATGAAACACTTCCATGAGGTAGGCACTATTGCCCCCATTTAACAGATGAGAATAATTGAAACTCACAGAGTCTGAGGTCACAAAATAATTAAGGCAGGATGTGAACTCCTGCCTGAGACTTCTCACACTCTTCCCATGATCCCAGAGCTCAACAATCCAAGGGAGCAGAGAAGGGGTCTTCCAGTGACTCAGAGACCACTCTGACCATGTCACAGATCTAAGAGACCTTCTCACGTTGCAGACATCATTTCCTGTGTGCACTGTACCTGGGGCCTGAGCCCCTACCCTGAGTTCTGGGTCAGAGAGAACTGCTCCCACACCTAGTCTCAGATGGGGTAGGGATGATGGACGAGCAGAGCATCAACAGCCATCTGTCCAGCTCCACTGACAAGCTAATCTTTTCAGTAAACATTTCATTAGTTCCTGCCAGGCTGCTTGCACCTGCTGACAGAGAGGCAGAACAGGGTGGGTGAGGGGGTCTCTGCTTTATCATATGGCTCAGATGTCATGTTGGCGGGGGGTCTCCCGGCCCCTGGGATCCAGCTAAGCTCGGCTAGGACATTGGTGCCACGCACGAGCGGAATCTGAATCATTCCCAAGGTTTTTGTAAATTCCTGGAGACTAGTGTTCTTTTTGTCCCCTCTAGCTCTTCCCCAAAGAAGCATTCACGACCCACCATCTAAATGAGACCTCCCTCAGCCCCACCCCACAAATTTCGTCTGCCCTTCATTGTGCTCTTACTACTGCTGCTGCTGCTCCTACTGTCAGTCGTACTACTAATAACAACAGCAAACATCTAGTGAGCGCCCACTCTATGCTGGGCATGGCGCTAAGCGTCTTGCATGCCTTACAGCAGCCCTGCGAGGCAGGGCTGTTACACGTGTCCATTTGGCACATGAGCAACGACTCTGTGAGAGGCTACGCGGGCGACTGTGTCCACCTCCAAAGTCCAAGCTCTTGCCCACCATGTCACATTTGCAATTTGTGGAACTATTTGACTAACTTCTGGCTCCGCCACCAGACTGTGAGCTCTGCAAAGATGGGGAGCATGCTTGATTGCTTCGCCACCATGTCCCCAGCACAGTGATTTTTTTTTTAAAACGATACAAGGTATTGCACATAAGTTTGTTTACCCTTTATTGCTCCCAAGCCAATGGAGATAAGAAGCTGGTTTTCATTTGTTTTTGTGGGGGAGCAGTGGGTTTTTTGTTTTGTTTTGCTTTTTTGTTTTGTTTTTGCCATGCAAATTCCCTCTTCTCCTTGGTTGCTTGAGGAAGACTGCTTCCTGCAAATACAGCAAGTTTGGGTGATCTCTCGCTTAGATTCCTTCCCCCGCCCCCCACCCGCTTCTTAAAACCAAACCATGTCCAGAAAGCGTCCTCATGCTAGCTGATAACCCCTACCTTCCCACAGCAATAAACAAGCTACTCCAGTTTTGCATGTCATGGGGTGTGCATTTTCAGAATTATGTTCGCTGGCTTTCCTGGAGGTCTGCCGCCTCTCCACCTCCTCATACGTTTCCCCTGTTCATTCTCCTGCTCTATTTCCACTGCTTTGGGCAGCCCTTCCATAATTTTAAGTTTTATTTGTCTCCAGTTTCAATAAAAATTGTTGCCATTGGATGATTTCCAGGAAGAGAAAAGGGGTTAGTTGACATCGTGTCATGACGTGACTTTATGGGGATTGGGATGAAGCTCTCTGGGGGGCAGCCCTAGCTGCTTGTTGGCATGTGGGCTGTGGGCTCCTTGGTACCAGATCTTTCGGGTATTCATATTGCTGGGAAAGGACTGAGCCAGAATTCTTGGTGTCTGATCATAAAGTCCTTGCTCCTAAACATTATAAGGTCCCCATTAGCCATGCTATTGGAAGAAAAATAGAAAACACTGATAAGCTAAAATAAACAGTTAAAATCACCCATCATGTTTCCACCTAGAGAAAACCACTGTCAAATGTGTGATATGGTGGTTGAAAGCACTCAGACTTTTTCTATACATATACATGCATACAAAAATATTATATTAGGCATGTGATTCTGAAACCAGATATTTTTACTTAGCACTATATGAATGTATTTCTATATCAATCAACACAGATTTATTTAACTTTTAGTGGCTCTATGGTATTCTAGTGTATGCAGGGAGTATGATTTATTTAATTAGTCCTCTATTGATCACTGTTTCTAATTTTTAACTTTTTGTAAAATGCTACATTAAATATCCTTGTATATATATCCTGTGTACTTACTTGAGTTTTCCCCCCTAAGTCAGGGTTTCTCAACAATGACACTGTTGATGTTTTGGACCAATAATTCTTATCCCTGTGGGGCTGTTCATTGCAGAATGCATTGTAGAATGTTGAGCAGCTTACCTGGCCTCTACCCACTAGATGTCAGTATCAGTAGCGCATCCCTCCCCCAGTGTCCTGACAATCAATATCTCCAGATGGCCAAAAGTCCCCTGGGTGGCAAAATTGCCCTTGCTTGAGAACCACTGCCCTAAGGATAAATTTCTTAAATCAAAAGTTTAAATGATATGCGTATTTTAAGACTTTTGTTATCTATTGCCAAATCACCTTCTAAAAGTTGCAGGATTTATCACTTTATACTCCCACTAACACTGTATGAGCGTGCCCAATTTACTACTCTATGGATATGAGCATTATATCCATAATTTAATAATTTATTAAGACAAAAAGTTCTTTCATTGTTTGATTTTATTACTAAAGTTGAACATTAAAAATACCACGTTGATTGTGTTGATTGGCTATTGTTTCCGTAGCGAACTATCTCTCCGAATAATTTAACATTTTTTCTTTAGGAAAAATTTTTTTTCTTATTTTTCCATGTGATCCTTTAATATATTAAATATAAAGTACATTCCTTTCGTAGCCTGCTGTTTGTCTTTCTGTGTTGATATTTGTGGTAGTATTTGTTTAAAAATCCTTAGGAATCTCATAACCAGGGCCAGGGAAAGCATTCTTGCACATCTGCCTTTGGGGGCTCTGTGTCCCTGCCCCTGAGCCTCCTACCCGGCTGGTCTCTGCCTGGTAGAGGATGCCTTTGGGTCATGCTCTTTTATATTAAAATCTGCTGAATGATCCTTTTGTGTTTGAGTGAAAAGTTCTTGCTCTGAAAGCCCACTTGTCAGGAGGAAGCCTTGATCTGGGAAGACTGACCTGGGGCTTGACCATAATTAGTTCAGGTTAATTATTGCCAATCTGTAGATTTGCAGCCCAGGGGCCTCTCTTCCCCTAAGCCAGGGCCTCTGGAGGTTTCTTTTATGAGCTCCGAACCCTGAGGGAGGACTTAAAGTAATGAATTTTCCTGTAATCAGATTTGAGGGTTTGTTCCCTGGGCTATCCAGTCTATTGGAGAATTGAGCACTGACTGGTTTATTTGGCCAAAGGATGCTGAAGATGAAGCACAAGGCATCTGATAAGCAACCCAGTGAGTATATTGAAAAAATGACTTGACATTTCAGAGACACCCACCTCTTCTATTTCATGACGTTTTTAGAGGGAACAGATTAATTTACAAGGAGAGGATATCATCTGGGAGCTACTCAGGAAAGAACAGGGTAGTTTTTGTTTTGAGTATCAGGGAGAGAGAGTCTGATTATCCTCCAGTGAAACCTTTCGAGTTTCACCTTAAACTTCTTCCCTATGGGAGTAACACGGTTTGTACATGTTTATAAGTATTTAATTTGTTCAATATTTATTCAGCATTCATTTGTTTGTTCATTCATCCATTCGATCACCAGGAGGCGATGGGGATGTACAATGCATGATATGAGGCTCCTGCCCGTTTTAAGCAGCATGCCGTTTTAGCATACATGCCGCCTGTATTACTGGGCGAAAATAGGTGCTTTGCGAGGGTTTGTGTTACGTACATCCGGATTTACAACGTGAATACCTGCGGAGACCAGGTGGCAAAGTCAGTGAAGCCGGTTCAGGGATCAGGAAGAGGATGAGAGTGGGCTTAACTGAAGGCGAACAGTGATGAGTAGCTGCCGGTCAGCCCACAGGCATTCAGTGGACGCTAGTTCCTTCTCCCAGGAGAGCTCCCATTTGAAGCTCTCAGAAATGCAACAGCCTCACTAGCTCTGAACTTGGAAGAAAGCTCCTTGCAAGCAGGCTTCCCAGTCAAAGAACAGGAGAGAAGTTCAGACCTTTGCGTTGCTTTGAGGCCTTGTGGTCAGAAGCAGAAGGGAACTGCAACATCTCCTGTTGTCCTGTGGCAGGTACCTAAATGGCCAAATTCAGGCCCCAGGCTGGGTGGGACCTCTAACAGAGGGGAGCATCCCAGACCAGAGCTCCAAGGAGCCCTGGAGCTGGGAGGCAGCCAGGTGGGAGTGAGGGCAGTGGCTGCAGAGAGGACCCTTCTGCCCTCTGACGCATCACTGCAGTGAATCATGTGTATCCTTCTGACTCTTGATTACATTCATTTCTTGTTTTTCTTTATAATTACATGATTTTTCTTTCCTTTTTAGCAAGTCTCATGGGTGATATAAAGGGAATTCTTGAGGGGAAGTTTCCACTCAACCCACTTCTTCTTAGGAGTTGCTTACTGGTTTCAGACAGGAACGTAGGTTATAAAATTTTAGGAAAAAGACTGTTCTAAAGACATATTTCAAAAGAGAAGTTCATTATAGAGGGATGTGAAGCTCTCAAAACTGTCATTCTGAGTTAATTCCATTCTGTAGTTAATTCCAATAAAGGAGAAAAGAGAGAGGCAGCTAAAGGCACAGGCATGGCTGTGCAGGAAATGGTGCCAGCCTCGACAAACATAACCGCTCTATGCCAAAGATGCAGTAAGAACACACGTGCACACAGACATGCAGGAGGTGCAGCAAGGGCACGTAGGGACATGGTCAGGATGGTAGCCCACTGTGGCTGAGATTTGTGGAAAAGAACCAAAATTTTGCTGGTTCTGCTCCATGTGAGTTCAAAATTGCATTTAACTGCTGATAGCAGTGACCTGAGATACAGCAGCTTAAACGAAACAGGAGTGTGCTTTTTCCTCTTGGGCAGTGCAGGGTTGCTCTGGTGGCCTCACCATGTTATCACAACCTTCTATCTTTCTGCTCTGCCATCCTTCGTAAGTGGATTCCCTCTGCAAGTTCACCTCATGGCCCAAGGTAGCTGCCAGTGCTCCTGCTGGGAAGAAGAAGGATGTGGGGAAGAGCACAAAGGGTGCCTTCCAAATGTGTCGGCCCCCTTTAAAGTAATTCCCCAGAAACCCCCCCCCCCCAGTGACTTCTGTGTACTTTTGATGGACCACCTCATCTGCAAAGGAGGCTGAGACATGGGGTTTTGTAGTGTGGCATGTGGCCGCATTCAGCCATGAGGGAGATTCTGTTACCAAGGGAGAGGAGAGAATAGACCATGACCAGGCAAGTAGCAGTTTGTGACACAAGCTCAAGGAAGACAATGAACAAAGAAGGCAAAGCGCTCCCCCTCTCCTCCTCAACCTGCGATGCGTGGTGCACTGTTACTAGGCAAGAGAAAGCCCAAGACTGGAAGCTCTAACTAATTTGCTTCCATCTGTAACAGGGAAGAGCCAGATCTGACTACATGTTGGATCTGTTTCTTTTACTTTAACCTTTGCTTTCCGCTGCTTTTGTTCATTAAAAGGATATTGTCTATACATAATGGCCTGCCTCGGAGAACCCTGCCCCTCTGCCTGAATGTTAACCAAAGTGCCTTTGTTCAGGCAAACATCCGGACCCTGTCCACCTGCGGATGGCTACAAGAAAGAAGAAATTAACACATCCCCCCCCTACCAAGGCTGGCCATTCCAGGTGATATTTGCAAAACTTATGGCCTTTTTACTTTACTTCCTCATCTCCACCCCCTCTCTGTAACTATAAAAGAAACTGGCATCCAAACCCCGATAAGATGGTTATTTTGAGACTTTAGTCTGCCATCTTCTCGGTCTGCCGGCTTTCTGAATAAAGTCGTATTCCTTCCCTCAACACCTCGTCTCTCATTTATTGGCCTGTCGTGCGGCGAGCAGAGGGAGCTTGGACTCGGTAACATGTCTTCTCCTAAAATGTAAGAGGAAAGTTCAGACCCAGGGAAGTTGAGGAGATACAGCAGAATCTAAAAGGATTTCAAGTTCCAGCCCCCTGGATAAGTTTTAACACAGGGCAATGAAAGGACTGAGAAATCCTGGAGAATCTGGTGGGGGAGGGGCTTGAAGGGCATCACATTTTCTGAAGTGTGCTCCACAAGATGCTGTTGGATGTTACATAAAGAAATGGCTCCCAGGTCACAAAGTTTGGGAAACTCTTGATTAAACCAAGTGAAGCTGTTTATTTTGCTGCAGAAAATGTTGGAGTCATTAATATGCTCATCTTGTGATTTTTTACTTTTCTTTCTAAAAGACAGCATCCCCAAGCTTGTAGAGATGGAAGTCACTTCTTGCAGAGTGTCCCACGGGATGCGTCCAGAGTAAATATTTGGGCAATAGTGGTGTGGGCAGAGGCTGCCTCCTTATCTGCTGGGCTCTAGCTTTCTCAAAGCGCTGCCCATGGAACACCTGCGTCAGAACCAGCTTAGCCTCATTTCAGACCCACTGAATCACAATCTCAGGGCTGTGGCCTGGAAATCTGCATTCTCCCAAGGTTTCTGGGTAATTCTCATACTCACTGAAGTTTGAGATCCACTAGATGACAGAGCTGAGCCTTCACTTTACGAAGAGTACAACTTGATGAATTTACATCCAGGTGGCTCCTCCCGGCCCCCTCAAAACTCATTTCTCTCATCACCGTTCGGTATTTGGCTAATTTTCTCAGCTCTGTTCAGAGTGGCTTGCATTTATCTTTATTGCCAGTCTCTTTATTGATTTAGGTCCTTCTCTGCAATTCGTCAAGCTTGGATTGTATTTTAATCTTGTCCTCCAAAGTAGCTAAGATCCCTTCCAGCTTCGTATCATGCAGAGATCTGATTAGCTGGGTCTCGATTCCATCCTTCAAGTCATTAATGAAAATATTAAATGGTCCTGGGTTGGTACGAAGGTCTTCAGGGTTCTCAGTAGATGTATGGCTTCCATATCTGCCACTGGCCTCTGCTTGGTGCAGTTACAGGTTCGAGATCACACTCAATATTTCAGTTGTAGGTTACCTATTTCTCATTTACAAATCCACACATGTAGTGCAAATCTACATAGAAACCCCCCGCATTAATTAATTCAATAAATATTAGACCAGCAAATGCCTTTAAGGCCTCCTTTACTTTTCCTCTCACATCAGTGGCATGTTGACCACAGGGTGAAGAAGCTTATACCAAATATGTGCATTAGAAAGATCAATTTTTATGTAAAAGGCAGCTCAGCTCCAACTTTGAGGTACACCATTCCAGGCTGAGCCAACCTCATGACAAGCGGCTTCTACATAATAATGCAGTAAGAGCTCACTTTTCTGGGCATTTCCTAAGTGCCAGGCACTGTTCTCATCTCTTTACGTGTATTCATGTATTTAATGCTCACAACACCCCTACGGTGTGAGTGCTGCTGCCATCACCCTTTTCTAGATGGGCCGTGTGAGTCACGTAACACACATACGGTGACCAAGCTGGGAAGCGTCAGAGCAAGATCTCAAACTCAGGCAGTCCGGCTCCAGTGCCCAGACTCTGGGTCACTATGCTGTACTGTTGCAGCAGTGACTGAATGAATCATTTGGGAGGAAATGCCTACCCAGCGCTCAGAGCCCAGAAATTTCCAGAAGACTGACCGTGATACTAACAGCTCTTCATCAGTTCTCATTTAATGTCTGAAACCTCTGTCAATCAATATTATTTGTTCTTATTGTCTAAATGAGAAAAAGAAGCACCAGGATAACTCCCCCAGAATCAACCCCAGGTCCCGCGGACTCGATCCTCCCTGGCGGCTTGCCCAAAAGATGTGCCTTGGAGAAGCGGAGGCTGCAAAAACGGGTGAAGAAATAAGCGTTGCAGATCAGATGTTCGGTCCACCCCATTCTCCCTAGAAACTCTTTCTGTGGCCTCATCTTCAAACCTGTAGCAAAGCACTGACAGGTATGACAGCTGCAAAGCCTGCCTTTCTCCAGAGTGGCCTCATTCCCTGAGTAGGCCTGGGAGATGATGGCTGGGCTGAATTTTCTCTCTTTCAACAAACTCACTCAGTGGCTCCAGGCCGGGCCTGGCCTTATTCCAGGAGCTGAACAAGACCAGCCCCCGCCTTCAGAAATGTAAGAGTTGAGCAGATATCCACCACGGTCCTGCTGGCCCTGACATGTGGAGGTGTGGGCTGGTAGCCAGCGTGCAAGCTGTCCCTGCTTTGGGGGAGCAGGAGGGAGTGAGCGAGGTTTCCTGGAGGATCTGGGCCTTGAAGCTGGATCTCAGTGACAGCCGAGGGGTGGGCTGAGGGGGGTCCTAAGAGGGAACCGACATGCATGCGTTGCCCTCATGAGCACTGGAGCAACTCTGGTGGCTGGTGACTTCTCAGCCAAATGCCTGCCAAAGCAACCGACAGAAGTCACGTTTTCACCTCAGTTCCTCGGCCCTTCAGCCTGGCACTCAACAGCTCTTTCCTGAGCTGATATGCATCTCATTAGTCAGTCAAGCTGAGGCAGCCAAGGCCAGGGCCCCCAGAATAAAAGAACTGCCACCACCACTTCTCGCTTGGCCAGTGAGAGGAGGCAGGTCTTTGTTCTCGGAGTTACGACTATGGAGCTCTTTGTCCATCGGCCACCAGAGGGCGACGGTAGTTCACACATCGGATATTCCTGTGGCGAAGTGGGGGTGGGGGGCAGGGTGTCGCAACTGCCTGGGCGATCTGGGGAAGATGATAGGGACTTCCGCACCCTCAGAGCTTTTAAAAACCTTTAAGGGTGGGATGTATTCCAATCTTAGAGAGCAGTCTAGTTTAACAATGGCTCCTGAGGTACAAAAACACTTGATCTGGCAGAACACAAGAGAACTGGGTTCAGACCCCAGCTCTGATGCTCACAGACTGTGTTCACCCCCAGCCTTAGTTGCCTCATCTGTAAAATGGGGATAACACTGCTTGTCGTGCCTGTCTTACCAAGCGGTCATGAGGTTTAAATGAGACAAAGAAGTTAAGGAGCTCTGAAGGATGGATTTGTGAAGGCAAGAGATTTTGATCAAAGCTGCTTTGTTCGTTGCCAGCATCCTTCCTGTCACGGGGAGGGAGGCGGAGCCCGAGGAGCCCATAGCGCAGGAGACCTCAAGGGCGAGGGAGGTGGGGCAGCTGGGAGAGGCTTGGTCATGGTTCACGGGTTCTGTCCGACCCTGACTCGCTGCGTTACCTAAGGCAAGTCTCTCGATCTGTACAGTGGGCAGGAGATGGGATCTCTCTGTGCTCTTCCAGCTCTGCCTTTCCAGTAGCTCCCACCCTTCAGTGTCCCCTGAGCTGTTATGACATGGGAGGCAGTGGCAGGGAGAGAGAGATCGCTGATCCGGGGAGCTGGAGGGGAGGGGCTGAAGCGTAGCCCCGATGCACAGGGAACCTTGGGACTCTTTTTCTCTGGGCCTTGATCTTCTCATCTATGGAATCGGCAGATTGGACTAGTTGATCTCTAACCATTGTCTCCCCCTAACCTGTCTCAATAAATACACATAGAATCCATGTGGATACTAAAATTCCCTGATTCTGATTCCATTAGAAAAACAAACAAACAAGCAAACAAACACTTTGCCCTTGGACTGTTCCTGACCTCTACAGCACCCCTAACGTGTCCCAGCTAAACGACGGTTGGAGAACATTACCATGTGCACATGTGGCCCTTCCCCCCACTATCATCAGAGGTAAAATGATAGAACACTTAGTCCAACCAGACGATGGGCTAACAGGATGGTGGTGAGAACCACGGTCTGGTTGCCCTCCTGATGCTCCAGGGCCTGGATGCTAAGCTCCACCTTCAAGCTGTGGCCGTAGCTGCCCTTTGTCCAGTCTCTGGTGTCCTCATCTCCAGCACACTGAGGCTCTGTCAGCTCCATGTTGGCATCTGGTCCTTTTGTGGCTCCGGTGGCCCGTGGAACATTGTTACGTTGTGTGGCCCATATTTCTTCAGTTTTACCTTCTAATGCTTTCCACTGATTTTTAAAAAATGTGTTACTTCATCTTTTTCTCTTTCATACTTTTTATTTTAATTGTGCATCTTGTAGTTTAAATGCACACAGTTTATTTTTCTAAATTTATTTAATTAATTAATTTATTTGTGGCTGCGTAGGGCCTTTGTTGCTGCACGCGGGCTTTCTCTAGTTGTGGTGAGCAGGGACTACTCTTTGTTGAGGTGGACGGGCCTCTCATTGCGGTGGCTTCTCTTGTTGCAGAGCACGGGCTCTAGGCGCGTGGGCTTCAGTAGTTGCGGCTCGTGGGCTCTAGAGCGCAGGCTCAGTAGTTGTTTCACACGGGCTTAGTTGCTCCGTGGCATGTGGGATCTTCCTGGACCAGGGCCCGAACCTGTGTCCCCTGCATTGGCAGGTGGATTCTTTACCACTGAGGAAGTCCCTCCATTGATTTTTAAATTCCAGTGCAAATTTAAAGCAAACTGAAGTTTACAGCGTGTAGGAAAGGAGAATCCATCTAAAAACTCCCCACTTGGAACTGGGATTACCTCCCCCCCTCCTCCCAAGATCTGCATTTCTACCCTCTCCCTCCTCTTTGCTGCATACAGGTACAGTTCTTCCCAGTTTCAAACAAGCCTTCCTTTGCTGCTGTGCTTATATCAGGACACAATCTGGCTTCCCTCTTCCCTAGCTGTGACACCAGCATTAACCTCCTCTAGGCTCCTTTCTAAAATGAAGACTGGATCCCATCACTCTCTTGCCTAAAGATAAGGGTGGCTCCTATTTGCCTTCAGCCAGCGTCACTGTCCTTAGGCTGTTACCACTTAGAATAATAGCAAAGACTAATATTCATTGCACTCTCACCCTGCATAAGGCTCTTCACTAAGTGCTGTATGTATGCTATTCTACTTCATCCTCATAACCATCTTAAGAGGTGGGTCATATTATTATCCACATTTTGCAGATGGGAGAATTGAGGCACTGAGAAGTGACCCAGGCCCAAGGTCACTTAGTTAGGAAGGGATGGTGCTGAGATTTGAATCCTGTTTTCAAAGACTGCCCCTTATCACAGTACAATCCACCTCATCATTTTGAGAAGCTTTCTGAGATTACTCCTAAGGGACAGAATTCAAAGTTCCTTCATCTTTGCCTCCAGGTTTTCTTATTATGGTCCTCCTTGAAAGACACTTTGCCGTGTGCCTCTCTGCTCCGTTACTAGATTGGAAACAACTCAAGCATGAGATCAAGGCAAAGGTACTCAGAAAACATTGGTTAAATTGAATCCTCCTCTGTTCCAGTAGTTTCCCAGTATCGCATACCTCTTTTTCTTACCCTCTTCCTCATCCTCTCTGCATTTGGACTCTGTGTATACCTCTGCCCATCACGGCCAAGTCTCCAGGGACAGACATCCTTGTGGCCATGTACAGCATCATGCCTGGACTCTGCTGTTGCCCCTTCTCCTTGCCAAAGCTCTCCCCCCTCGTGGTCTCCAGCATGCTGCCCACGACTGGTCATTTTGCCTCTGCCAGCTTCTCTTCTGTCTCCATCCACAGCCCTCCCACTCCAGTCAGGGAGCTGTCCCCAGCTTTGCCCCCATCCCCATTACATGACCCACCCACAGCCCATACTGGGGGACATAGAAGCCGTTCCATAAACAGGAGCTGGATGAATATTTAAAGGGAAGTAGTAAGTAGTATATTAACAACTTACATTGATGCTGTAATGATCCACAGTGAAATATTCCTTCACCTCTTTGCGAAATTATCATTCCAAACCACGGAATACATTAGGTTTTATGATCTACTTGCTTCTTTGGGGAAATATAAATCTTGAAACATGATCTTCATATGACAGGGCAAAGAGTCCCCTGGGATACAAGATGTTTAAGAATGTTAACTGAGAATCAGAAATAGCTTGTGACTAATATTGGGGTTTTGTTTATGGGCACAAATAAATCCCAGGTCTAGGGCCGACCTGTACAAATCTGCCTGAGATGAAAACTCTGATCGCAAATGATGGAATGGGGAAACAATTTGAATTTAAAGAGGTGACTGGGGTGCAGGGTTGCAGTGTTTAGGAGCTAATATTTTCTGACCATAAATTTGTAAGCTGTTCAAACATTCATAGTCACCAACTAAAATAAATATGATAGAAACTAGGAATTTATATCGATGGTCTACAGGCACCCAGGTTTGTAAGTAGGTCATATGAAATGATGCAGTTCTTTTTTCTAGGATCATCAAAAGAGGCCCCCTCACCCTTCTTTCACTGTTCAGGTGAGGAGCTATCGGTGATACTCGACACGAGAGGGGCAGAGGAAGACATATTGGCATTTGGGGGTCTGCGTGACTGGAAGTAGGGTGGGGGGTCCTCATGGGGGGCACTGCTTGGGAATGAGAAGACCCATGTTTGCTTCCCACTTGTTAGCCTTGGTCAGGCCTCTTCCTTGTTTAAAACCCATCACATATGATACTATACATAGAAAACCCTAAAGACTCCACACAAAAACTACTAGAACTGATAAACGAATTCAGCAAGGCAGCAGGATACAAGATTAACATACAGAAATTGGTTGCATTTCTTTACACCAACAATGAAATATCAGAAAGGGAATGCTAAAAAAAAATACCTTTTAAAATCAAACGCCCAAAAATAAAATACTTAGGAATAAGCCTGACCAAGGAAGTGAAAGACTTATACACTGAAAACTATAAAACATTAATAAAGGAAATTGAAGATGATTCAAAGAAATGGAAAGATATCCCATGCTCTTGGATTGGAAGAATCAATATTGTTAAAATGGCCACACTACCCAAAGCAATCTACAGATTTAATGCGATCCCTATCAAATTACTCATGACATTTTTCACAGAACTAGAATAAATAATCCTATAATTCATATGGAACCATAAAAGACCCAGAATTGCCAAAGCAATCCTGAAGAAAAAGAACAAAGCAGGAGGCATAAACCTCCCAGACTTCAGACACTACAAAGCTACAGTAATCAAAACAGCAATGGTATTGGCACAAAAACAGACATATGGATCAATGGAACAGAATAGAGAGCCCAGAAATAAACACACACCATGGTCAATTAATCTTTGACAAAGGAAGCAAGACAGTCCTCTTCAGCAAGTGGTATTGGGAAAGTTGGACAGCCTCATGTAAATCAGTGAAGTTAGAACACACCCTCACACCATGCACAAAAATAAACTCAAAATGGCCTAAAGACTAAAATATAAGACATAACATCATAAAACTAGAAGAGATCATAGGCAAAACATTCTCTAACATAAATCATATCAATATTTTCTCAGGTCAGTCTCCCAAGGCAATAGAAATAAGAAAAATAAACAAATGGGACCTAATCAAACTTACAAGCTTTTGCTTAGCAAAGGAAACCATAAACAAAATGAAAAGACAACCTATGGGCTGGGAGAAAATATCTGTAAATGATGCGACTGACAGGGGGTTAATTTCCAAAATATACAAACAGCTCATTCAACTCAACAACAAAAAAACAAACCAATCAAAAAATGCATAGAAGACCTAAATAGAGATTTCTCCAAAGAAGAAATACAGACGGCCAATAGGCACATGAAAAGATGCTCAACATCACTAATTATTAGAGAGACGCAAATCAAAACTAAAATGAAGTACCACCTCACACTGGTCAGAATGGCCATCACTAAGAGGTCTACAAATAACAAATGCTGGAGAAGGTGTGGAGAAAAGGGAACTCTCATACACTGTTGGTGGGAATGTCAGTTGGTGCAGCCACTGTGGAAAACAGTATGGAGGCTCCTCAGAAAACTAAAAATAGAATTACCATATGATCCAGCAATCCCACTACTGGGCATATATCCAGACAAAACTATAATTCAAAAAAACACATGCACCCCTATGTTCATAGCAGCACTATTCACAATAGCCATGACATGGAAACAACCTAAATGTCCATTGACAGATGAATGGATAAAGAAAATGTGGTATATATATATATATATATATATATATATATATATATATATATATATATATATATATACTACACAATGGAATACTACTCAGTCATAAAAAAGAATGAAATAATGCCATTTGCAGCAACATGGATGCAACTAGAGATGATCATACTTAGTGAATTAAGTCAGAAAGAGAAAGACAAATACCATATGATATCACTTATATGTGGAATCTAAAATATGACACAAATGAACATATTTATGAAACAGAAACAGACTTATGGACATAGAGAACAGACTGGTGGTTGCCAAGGGGGAGGGGGTTGGGGGAGGGATGGAGTGGGAGCTTGGGGTTAGCAGACGTAAGCTATTATATACAGAATGGATAAACAACAAGGTCCTACTGTATAGCACAGAGAACTATATTCAGTATCCTATGATAAATAATAATAGAAAAGAATATAAAAAAAGAATGTATATATGTATAACTGAATCACTTTGCTGTACAGCAGAAATTAACACAACATTGTAAATCAACTATTCTTCAATTTAAAAAAATTGATTAAAAAAAACCTATCACAGACTCTCCATGGCTTCTAGAACAAAGTCCAACCCTCAGAATCCTTAGCCTGGCTTATAAAACCTCTGTGATTTGACTGCCCCTCTCTCCAGGCTCATTTCCCATCACACCAGGCTTTGTGAACTCAGTGCATACTCTCCACTTCTTGGTCCCTCAACCTGCAATGTCTGCCCAGATGTCTATCCTTTTGAGCCGTTTGGTAAACAACTGCTGATTTTTAAAAACACCATGAAGGTCATCTTGTCCCTGAAGCCTTCTCAAGGATAGTTTCTCCTCCAACTTTCTAGTAAACCCTGAACACAGCCCTCTCCCTCTGTCTGGTGACCTCCTGGTACACAGAATGATAGAATATATTTCCCTGCCTCACTGGTTTTGGACTTGGCCAAGGGACTTGTTTAGACCAGTGACATGTGAAAGGAAGAGCCAAGGTCTTAAGAGGCAATGTCTTTTTTATATTCTCTAGTGCGTCTTTGACTTTCCACATGAAGAATGTGTCTTTGGCAGCTGCTGTTCCAAGGAGACTATGGAATCATGTGGAGCAAATCTGAACCCAGCTCCGAGTAAGGGCAGCAGGCGCGCAGCACTTGGTGAGGGTGTGCTGGGGGTGGGGAGCTGCCTTCTGGGGAACGGCGGGGCAGGCAGGGGCCTCTTGGGACAGAGGGCAGGTAGGTTTTGCTTGATGCTAGACTGGGAGGAAAAATCAGTGTTCAATTGTGATTTTAAACAGATTGTGTTTACTTAAGAAAGTAATTAGCTGGGGATATTTCCTTGCAAATGGCTTGAAACCGTGTCTTTACTTAGTTATGCAGATGTTTGCAGGTAAAGAGAATTTTATCTTTAATATGAATTCACCAAATATACTGAGTGTCCACCACGTGCCAGGCAGACTAGAGAATGGATTTGGGCACGGAGTAGTGAATGGATGAAGAGAAACACAAAAATAAATAAATCGAGGTCACCAATTTCAATGAGCTTATTATCTACTTTAATGTTTTCCCATATTTGCTTTATCTAGTTCTTAAATTTTTTTTTCAAAACTATTAGAAAGTAATTCCAGGCATCATAACTCTTCATCCCTATGTATTGTAGCACAACTCTCCTAAGAATAACACACTCCTATATCACCATATACCATTATTACTAAGAAAATTAATAATAATCCTCTAATATCATCTAACATCAAGTCTATATTCAAATGTCTCTAAAATGGATTTTATAGCTGTTTTGTTTTAATCTACTCTGTTGTGGTGGTGGTGGTTTTTTGAATTACCTGGAGTAAAACCAACATTTGATTAGTGTAGTAATTGGCATTTCTGTTCATCACACAGCATTTGCTTGCACTGCAGGGTCCTTTGTGAAAGGAAGTCACCAGACTTTGCAGGGCTTGCCCTGCACGCTCTTGTTAAGTAACGTCAATTACTGAGGCTTATAAGGAGAGCTGGCCCCTTTCCAATTCCTCTTTCCAACTGTATCTAGGAAGACCTTAGGCTTCTATCTCCTGGAGCATGGAATATCCACTCAGGGAGGATGAATGGGCTGCAACAAAGTAGGTTCTTTGACCCCTTCTGCAGTTGCCAGTTTCAAACTGATACCATTCAATTTGGCAAACATTTATTAAGTGTCTGTCATGCACTGGCCCTTTCACATGTATTACACTGTTAAACGTTCACAGAAACTCTGCAGAGCAGTATAGTGGTTACGAGTCTCAGCTCAGAAACCCAAGTGTACAAGAAATATTATTCTTCTTTATTTCCTTTAAATCAACTTTAGACTCTCTGAGTTCTTTTACCATGATTATTTTACCTTTCTGCTTCAGTTATCACTGGGGTCTTCCTTCACTGCCCTCTTTCCTCCTTCCCTCTCCCCAACCTTTCTCTCTTCCTCCCCCTCTTTTTCCCCCTGGCTCTGCCTTTCTCCACCCCCCACCTCACCCCTTCTGCCCTCCTCTCCCCTGCTCTTCCCTCCCTCATCCCTTCCTCCTCCTTCTCCTTCCCGTCTGTCTTCTCAACCACACTGAACTCCTGGGGATGGGGCCATGGTCCATAGTCATAACAGTAAATTCCCATTTATTGAGTGCTCACTGCATACCAGGCACACAGATACTTCTAATTAGCCCTCACCTAATCCTGTGAAGCAAGATTATTGGTTATGATGCCTTAGGCTGTAAGTAAAAAGAAATTCAACCAACAGTGGCATGGACCATGAGGACATTTATCCTCTCCTTAACAGAATGTCTGTAGGAGGATGTCGTCTTAGTTCAGATGGCAGCATCAGGAGTCCAGCCTGCTCTGCCATACTTCCTTGGGCTTATTCCTTCATGATCTCAAGATGGCTATTGGGTCCCACTTCTATGTTCAAAGGCAGGAAGCAGGGCAGAGGCCATGGCTGTGAGAGCCTTTATTTTCTTGCGCTTATGTTTCGCGAGACAATGGCTTTCCCAGGAGCTCACCTGAAAACTTGCCCCTCTCAACTCACTGCCCTAAAGCGAGTTATATGGCCACTTCTACCACAAGTAAACTGAGTGGTTAGCACTTTTAGCCTCTGTGGTGGTGAGAAGAGAGAAAGGAGTTAGGAATGGCCTTTGGGCGGCCATTTAACAGCGTCTGCCTCATTACTGGCCTCACTTTTACAAAAGAAAAACTGGGCACAGTACTTGACTAAAGGTCCCACTGCTAATAAGTGACCAAGGATTTGAACCCACATTTCTTTTTTTTTGAACCCACATTTCTTTGATTCAAGTTCACAAAAGTTTTTCAGAAAGCAATTCTTATTGACAGAGGGTACTCTGAAAGGCACATAACTCTGTCACCGTCCTCCTGCATGCATCTATTCAAAATCTCTGACTTCTTACTGTGTGCCAACCCTGGGCTGAACACCAGGGGGCCAGAGATGAATGAGGAGGACACAGGCCAGTGAGTTCATTAACAGATGATTCCAGTACAGAGTGGTAAGTGCTCCAGAGAGCAGATGAACAGAAGCACGAACAGCTAAGGCTTAGAAATGCACCTTGACCGATATCACCAGTTAGAAGGTGGCAGAGCAGAGACTCAAAACCTAAGCCGACTAATCAATCACCAAGCCAGAACTCTGCTCCCCTCCCCCTGCGACTTCAGCCGTGCAGTGAGTAACTCTGACACTTAAGCAAGAAATGGTCCCCAGGGCAGGGCAGGTGGTTTCTCAATGGTGGTGATTCTTCTTGTAGCATTCCACAAAAACCATGACAAGAGCTTAAAGAAAACAAAAGCACTGAAAGAAAGTAAAAGCATCTCCAGAATAATTGCCCCTGAAAAACCTATTGTATTGGTCAGCTCTGGCTGCCATAACAAAATACCACGGACTGCGTGGCTTAAACAACAGACATTTTTTTCTCACAGTTCTGGAGGCTGGAAATCCATGATCAAGGTGCCAGCAGGGCTGGTTTATGGTGAGGCCTCTCTTCCTGGCTTGCAGACAGCCGCCCTATCACTGTGTCCTCACATGGCCTTTCCTGTGTGCACACTCAAGGTGGTGGGTGGGGGGAAGGAAGGAAGGGAGGAAAGAGAGAGAGAGAGGGAGAGCTCTCTAGTGTCTCGTCTTCTTTTTATAAGGACACCAATCCTATTGGATTAGGTCCCCACTGTTATGGCCTAATATAACCTTAATTACCTCCTTAAAGGCCCTACTTCCAAGTACAGTCACAGTGGGGCTTAGGCTTCAGCATGTGGATTTTGGGAGAACACAATTCAGTCCATAAGACCTGTTCAGTGTTTTTACTAAAAAACAAAAGTTTTGGTCCCATCTAAACTGGCTCAGCACAGAGTAGACAGCCATTCGGATCATCCACATCCTACTTATTTTCTTCAATGCTGAGCACTTCTTCTCCCCTTAACTGAGTTTCCACTTGGCTATGTCTGCAGACCCAGTGAAAGGAAGTGCCAACTTATCACAACTTGGAGAAAAAAATCCAGATCAGTCCTCAGTTTCTTCCTGAAGTCCCCTCCTTGAATCCTCCTACTGTAGAAGCTGAAAACACCAGATACTCACTGCCCCATATCCTTTGCACCAAGCTGGACCATGACCCCGGCTCAGCCAGGCTGACTCATCACTTTGAACTGCAAGCTAGTGAAGCAGAGAAGGAGGGACCCCACAGAAGCCATTCTGGCAAGGGGCTGGCCGATCTGGTGGCTACATCTGAATCTAACATCAGAAGGCTGACCATGTAAACTGTGGAGTGTGGGTCCATGACACCAGCAGTGGAGTCTCCACCAGGCCAGTTCTGCAGTTGCATGGCCTCCCTGGTGGGTTTGGGCCCTTTCATAAACTCTGTGTGCTACCCAATGTCCTATAACAAATTCCTTGTCTGTGTAAATTAGAGTAAATTTCTGTCACTTGCAACTGAGAAGTCTGGCTGATGCCTGCCTGACATCAGAAGGAGTAGTCTTACTACTAGCTTCCTACTAAGCACAAAAGATGCTGCTAACTTCCTTTTTAAAAAAATAAACTTCTTATTTTAGAATGATTTTAGACATACAGAAAAACTGCAAAGATAGCAAAGAGAGTTCTTGTATATTTCATACCCAATTGCCTCTATTATTAACATCTTATATTAGCATGGTACAGTTGTCACAGTTAATAAACCATTATTGATACATTATTATTAACTTAAGTCCATTAAGTTAAGTCCATTAATAATCTTAATTGTTTTGATTTCCTTAGTTTTTACCCATTTAAACCAGGGTCCATTTTCTGTTCCAGGATCCCATCCAGGATACATTATATTTGGTCACCATGTCTCCTTAGGCTCCTCTTGGCTGTGACAGTTTCTCAGACTTTCCTTGTTTTTTTTTAATTTGTAGTTTAAAAAAATTGAGATGTAACTGACATATTACATTAGAGTGTCCTTGTTTTTGATGATCAGTTTTGAGGAGTACTGGTCAGGTGTTTTGTAGAATGTCTTTCTATTGAAATTTGTCTGATATATTTTTTCTTGATTAGACTGAGGTTATGGGTTTTGGGGAGGAAGGCCGTAGAAGCGAATTGCCAATCTCATCACATCATATCAAGGGTACACCCTAGCAACATGACTTATCACTGTTGATGTTGACCTTGATCAGTCGGTTGAGGTAGTGTTTCTCAGATTTGTCCACTGTCAGGTTACTCTTCTTCTCCTTTTTCATACTGTACCCTTTGGAAGGAAGTAACTATGCGAGGCCCCAAAATTAGCAAGGAGAGAGTTAACACTCCACCTCTTGAGGGTGGGATGTCTACATAAATTATTTGGAATTCTTCTACATGGGTAATTTGTCTATTCTATTTTCCCCCATTTATTTATTTATTCAATCATTTATTTATATCAGTATGGACTTCATGGGTATTTGTTTTATATTTTGGGTTATGATCCAATACTACTTTATTTATTTTGTTGCTCCTATGTCCCATTGACATACCCCCCCCATCGATGTGGGTTTTTAAATTTTTTTTATCAATTTCTTACTTTTGGGCATTACAAGAAGCTCTAGGCTCATCTTGTATATTTCCTGCACCATTCTAGGCTCAGTCATTTCCCTGTGAACGCTTTCTTTTACTGGAGTATGGTATTAGAAACCAAGAGTTGGTGCTAGGTTTGCTTTTTGCTACTGCGTCATTGTTGCCATTTTGTAGCCCCTTTCAGGTGAGAAGGCAAGGAAATACATGTGTGTACACTAACCTATGTATAGACACAAACCTATAAATATTTCTTTGTGTTAACCATCTGTGTCTATATTAAGTTAAACATGAATTCATACTGATATCTCCAACCCAACCACATCACCACATTGATCATTCTAAGCCATCTCCCTTTGCTTATGTGAAAACTCCCACTCCAACAAGGAGACACCTGGCTCCACCATCTGCCATCCATACTCACTTGTTCAGTTCCAGTGGTTTCAGAATTGTTAACCCGCCCACCCATGGTAACAACTTTGTCAACTAGAGTGAAGTGCTTGTGTGCCTTTAGTTTTGTAGACTCCACTGATTTCCAGAGTTACCTAGGGTGGCACCTTTCTCTCCCACCCCTTTCAGTGAGGTTGTTTCATACATCTGTACAAAATTCCCTTTTCTCCCTGGTAGGCAGATTTCAGTCCATGTCGAGTCAGCCTCAGACAGTCTCTGGGACCCTTTCTACTGACTTCCCTTCCTCTCTTCCACCCTTCTGCCCTCTTCTTGGACCCTGGTTTCATCCTGCTCCCCTTTACCTGGTGTGGGCCAAGAAATAAACATTTGGTTTCTGTCTTGAAGGAACAAAGGTGTGTTCTTACAATTGGTGTTGATGCTCCACAGACCTCTGGGGGATGAGATCCTGGTCCCAGGTCCTCCAGAGGAGAGAAACTAGAAAACAAGAAAAACTTTCTCTGATGTTCATACACACTCCGATCGCATTACTTCAGTATGCTCTTATGCTAACGTAACTGCCATCCACAGACAGGCGGATGGAAAGGAAGACAGGGGGCGAACAGGGTCAGAGGACACCATCCTGCCACATGGAAGACTGTGAGGACAGGCTGCGAGGCTGGGTGGGAGTCAGCCACGCCAGAGCCATGCCACCGTTCTACACGATATAGATTTCCAAAATCAGATCATTCATGGAAACATCCGCCTTTAAACGTTTTGTACTTCAAATGTCTCTATTAGGTTTATTTTTTAAAAGTCATCAGAGTATTGGAATACTCTGAAAAATCACTCACTCCTCCTTAAAAGGTGATCTAACTAACATTCTCATAGTTATAATAGTCCTTGTGGCTCTGCGGTAGTGGTGGTGGGGAGGTGTGGGAGGCTAAAGTGTGAAGTGACATCCTTATCAGTTCTGTCCCTGGGGATGAGAAGAGAGCCTGACAACTGATCACTTCTTGCCTTTGATAAACACCTTTCTTATTCTAATTACACCTTTCCCTAAAGTAACTTTTCCAGCTTCCCCCCTCACCCCACTCCTTACATCCCTGTATAAAAGAAGCCTATTCAGACAGCTTGTGAACAATGCTGCTTCAGGATGGTTTAATCGGGGGAAAGGAAACCTGTAGAGGGTCTTATCTGGGGTGAGCGTCTCAAGCAACTAAGATTATCTCCCTGTCACCTTGTGACCCATCTTCTTCATGCCACCTTTTAATTTTGGTAGCAATTACGGTGTATATGGATAATGCCCATTAGCATATTCATGGTCATCTCTTCATATTTATTGTCTGCACAACTCATTAATCTTCATCTACTTTGTGTGCTTGACAGCTCAATCTATTTTGCAATCTCTGGGAAGCAGCCATAGCCCCCCCAAAGCTTTTGTTTTCCTGTAAATAAACTGTGTAGGGGACCAGAGGACAATGGTGCATCCCGTGGTGATTGACACCAGCCACGGCTACTAATCAGGATGGGACTTCACTGCCAGCTGAGTCGAGTGCATCATGGGGCCATTGTTCCAATGCTGCCAGGGCAAGAACACACACAGCCAGTCACCTTCACAAGATGGGTTGATTGTTCTTCAAGATTAGACCGAGTTGCCTTATTATCTGTCCCAGACAACAAGGCATCTCACCCAAACAGACGCATTTGCAGGAATGGCCGGTACACTGGCCAGATTTGAATTGCTAATGTATAATCTGCCCGGCACAGATGTGCAATGAATATTTGGATGTTGTTTTGCCCGTCAGTCTAGCAGGCTGAATTGATGAGGTGATGAGTATTCAATGATGGGTCCTGGACGTTGGCCAACAGCAGAGTTTGAGCACTTGCGCCGAAGATAATCAGATTACCCCCCAAAGTGCCTTTGCAGTAATTCAGCGGCAAATTCTGTTACAGAGGCTGTTTGGTGGAAAGTTCTTTTTTCCTTTTTGGTGCAATTAGATATTTTGTTATGCTTTTCAGACTTGGGACAGTTATAGAAGTTGCCTTTATTGTGTCCTCACTTGCCAACTGTTAGGGCTGTGAGTAATGTGGAACTGACTGCCTGGGTTTGAATTGGCCATTTTTGAGCGTATTTTCTTAAGCTCGTTTTGCCTCAGTTTTCTCATCTGTTAAAATGGGTTGAAAAATTCTATCAGCCATATAGAGCTGCCATGAGGACCCAGTGAATTGATAACCATAGAATAAGTCCTAGAACATTGCCTGGCTCATAGTAAGTGTTCAACAAATATTAACTATAAACATATTATTGGTCACTTGCTTTCTCTTGAGATTACTGCGGTCCAATAGGTTGGATACACTGGAAATAAAATTAAACCACCTTTGTTATCTCAGGATGTCTCCTGGCCTTTACCATGCTACTCTGCCTAGTACATTTACAATTGTATGGAACATTTCCCACACTTATTTGACCATGAAAGCCTTTTCTCTGGAGCATCTTTCACACCTTATTTTGCCTAGAACATACTACAGGAAAATCTACCTAGAAGATGATAACACAACAGTTGCAAAGGTTTGAAAGAAAAAGGTGATTCAGGAATTTTATATACGACCAAGCTATACATATGTGAAGGCAATGGGAATTAATTATGCAAATACATGTATTCTTTCTGAGAAAATGGTACTCAACGTGTGTCCATAGGAAGAGGATGATGGCTCTGAAGGACGAACTCAAGAACAGCAGGCAACAACTTGTAGGAAGCAGTGAGACCAGTTGATTGTATTGAAATAAGTCTAAACAACTGCAGCAAGTATCTTGTCAAAACTGACATCAAAAGATTAAAATATTTGAAATAAATTATTATACTGAAATCATGGGCTATTGGCATACATCAATGCAGATCAAAAGAATGAAGAAGGGGAAAGGAAAAGCAAGTGTCTTTTTAAGAAAAAGAAAAGGAAGGTAGAAAGGATACACTTCTGTTTAATAAAGGTATAATAAGAACAACCACAGTCATCTTTAACAAAGACTTTAAAAAAATCTAATAAATCATTAAAGGCCAATACTCTTAGATATGAGGAAAAAACCCCTTAAATCCAAGGTTTCTCTGCTTATTAGACAAACAAAAATAAAATGAAATATTCAAAAATTAAAATAGGAGTAAAATGTAATTATTCAAATGTGAACATAAAGAAAGTCAGGTCTGGCAACATTAACATCAAGCAATGCAGAGCTATACAAGTCAAAGAGTATGAAACTGTTAACTTCATTCCTTTATCTCCAGGCCCTTGCACAAGGAAGCTTGTAAATAGATATTAGCAAGATGTGTTGCGGAAGTGGAAGTAATGGGCAAAATGTACATGGGAAGGGATGGCTTGCCTGCCAGGGCCCCTTGAGTGTAAGATCATTTTTTAACTAGAGAGGACACCTATTTTATCTTCCCAACTCACCTTCTGGGATCTGCTTCCTGCTCCTTCCTCTGTACACCCTGGACTCCTTTCTCCCAGCTATACAATTCCTGCTGCTGTGTGATCCTGGATCCTACCCACAGTTGATGGGAGCCAACCTGAGCCCGGCAAACCACAGTACCTTGCCTCCTGACTTGCTTCCTTACTTTCAGGGAAGGCACCTGAACCAAGAAGGTGATGTCTTCAATGATGTCTTTTTTAACGCTGAAAAAGGCTGGTTCCTCTTTGATGATGGAAAAGTAAGATGGAGGTTCTCGGCTGCTATTGGTGGTCATGTTTCCTACCACGAGAAAGAAACTAGTCTATAATGAAAGACAGTGACGTCATATATTTTAAAAAATAGCTTCCTAGTGGCATGTGAATTCCTGGTTCCATTTGAACCTCAGGCCTAGCTATATACCTGCACTTCCCCTGTTTCAGTTATGTAACTTTTCCTTGAATCATCTATCCCTGTAGCTTCCAAAAAATTTCCCTTTTCTGCATTAGCTACAATTGGGTTTCTGTCACTTGCAACCAAAAGAGTTCTGGCTAATACAGTTACCTTCTTCAAGTTTTAAAATAGTGGTATGTCCTGACATATGATATTGTGTTAGTCTACTGAATTGAAGTGTTCAAGTTAGGTTTCCAGGTCCCACAATGAAAGGGAGCATATAATTTGGCTGAAAGCAAGCTGGACAACATGGTAATTTGGTTTGAAAATAAACATAATCAGTTAGTGACTTTTTTTTGAAAATTACTATTTTTTTTGGTGTATTGCTAGGCAGTTTTGCAACCTTTTCATATGTCTACTTTTTTCTGATTTTTTCCTTGTCTTTACTTTTTAAATTTGCTTTTTAAAATTTTAAATATTTACTTTTAGAATTTAAAGTCAATTATTTATCTGCTAGGTTGCTTGTAGTAGCAAACAGTTGGAGCAATCATAATATATAATAATAAGGGATTAATTAGAACAGACGATACTTCCCAAATAGGGCAATAGTTGGTAACACAAATGTCTAAAAATACACTGTAAGAACATAAGTGACCAATAAGATTATCTTATGCTTTCTTTTATGTTTGAATTTTTTTACCTTATGAGAAAAATCAGCTTATGGCATATCAGAAAATACAAGCAAACAAAAGAAAATTTTAATGCCTATGGATTAATCACACCCACCTGGGGACAACCAATGTTACCTGGGGACAACCAATGTTATCACCTTGGCGTATATTCTATTAGAAACTTTTATAATTATATATATATTCTCACATTTATTCATTTAGAAAACCTTTTCTATAAAAATGGGACTACATCACTTGTGCTTTTCTTAAAAAAAACTTAATGAGGTATAATTTACATGCAATAACATGCACTCATTTTAAGCATACATTTGATTAGTTCTGACAAATTTATACACCCTTATAACCACCACCATGATAAAGATATAGGACATTTCTATCATGTCAAAAAGTTCCTTTGTGCCCTTTCCTAGGCAATCTCTCTCTCACCCTGGGCCACAGGCAAACAGTGATCAGCTTTCTGTCACTATAGATTAGCTTTGCTTTTTCTTTCCTTAAGGTTTCACATCCATGGAATCATACAATATGAACTATTTTGTGTCTGACTTCTTTCACTCAGCATGTTTTTGAGATTCATCTACATCATTGTGCTTATCAGCATTTCATTCCTTTTTATTGCTGAGAAGTATCCCATCGTATGAATGTACCACAATTTGTTTATCCATTCACCTGTTGATGGACACTTAGATTTTCAGTTTTTGACTATTAATGGAAAGAGCTGCTATGAATATTTGAATAAGTCTTTGTTTAGGTATATGTTTCCACTTATTTTAGGCAAAATATCTAGAAGTGGAATTGCTGGGTCGTGTGGTAAGTGTCACATTTAATTTTGTAAGAAACTGTCAAACTGTTTTTCAAAGAGTTTATTCCATTTTCGATTCCTATCAGCAACGTGTGAGAATTCCAGGTGCTCTACAGTCTCACCAACATTTTTACTGAGTCTTTCATTTTATGGGTGTGCACAGATATCTCACTGTGGTTTTAATTTGCATTTCCTTAATGACCAGTGATGTTGAACATCTTATCATGTGCTTATTGGCCATTTGTATAGCTTCTGTGAAATGGCCATTCAAATCTCTGCCCATTAAAAAATGCGGGTTGTTTGTTCTTTAACTATTGAGTTGTAAGACTTCTTTACATATCCTGGATGCAGGTCTTTACCAGATATATTAAATATTTTCTCCCAGGCTGTGACTTTTTCTTTAATTTTTTAAAAAAAATCACTGTTCTTTGAAGAGCAGTGTTTAATTTTGATGAAATCAACCTACCAATTTTCCCCTTTATGCTTTGTGCTTTTTGTGTCCTATCAAAGAAATCTTTGCCTACCCCTAAGGTTGTGGAGATTTTCTTCCATTTTCTTTTCTAACTTCTGCAGTCTAGCTTTTACGTTTAGGCCTATGATACACTTCAAGTTCATTTTTGTATACAGTGTGACGCAAAGGTTAAGGTTCTTTTTTTTTTTTTTCATACAGATATCCAATTGTTCTAGCACCATTTCTTGAAAAGACTATCTTTTCCCCATTCAATTACCTCGGCACCTTTGGCAAAAATCAACTGCCCACATAGGTGCAGATTTATTTTAGAACTCTATTCTGTTGGATTGATCTATTTGTGCATCCTTACTTCAGTACCACACTGTCCTGACTGCTGGGAAACCTGATATTGAGTTATGCAATCCACAAATTGAGAAGGGAATACTACTTGTTGGGGTTGCTTAAACATTCTGCCCATCTCCCCATGGTGTGAGTTTCCCTGGCGAAGGTAGACTTCCAATACTACTCTTACTGGGATCCCAACAGACAGGGGCAATTCACCCTGACCTGTGAAAGACGGCCTTCATCCCTAAGAAGCTCATGGCACTCTACAGTTTACACATCAGCTTCACATCCTCTGTCTCACTCATATACTGATTCAGTCCCCTCACTCACTCTCTTCACAACCACCCTATGGGGTGGGCTACTTAGACCTGATTATACCCATTTTATAGATAAGGAAACCTAGACTTTAGAATTATCACCATCAGGACACCTTCTCAATAGTTGTGGAACCCTGAAATTCTAGTTTAAGTAACACAGAAAAGCAAAGGCCGATCTGACTTCATCAACTTAGCAGTCTGCTCTAATTCTGCCTGTAAATTTCTTGGGTGAGTGGCAGGCCACAAAGGTAAGTCACACCTGTGCTACACCTGTGCCCCCCCCAAAACCCCAACACACACAGACACACACACATACATATACACACACATACATACACACAACCCCTGAGAGACTTCAGGCTATATTTGTCTCAAATGACATCAGTGGCTAGCCTAGTGATAGTGCTTCCTACAAGACAGTTCAGCATTTGCTTGTGGTCCTGTTTCTGGGTCACAAGACCAGTTAACCCTTACTGTGAGCCCCACGCAATCCCCAGTCCGCTGGACAAGGACACAGTGCTGGCTCTAGCAGCCCCTTGGCTCGGAGGCAGCGTGGTAAAATCTCTCCCTATTTCCCCTGCCAAGGGTTGCTGTTTAATCAGAGGACAGTTGTCACTGAGAAAGCTCCCCACCCCTCAGCTAGCAGGCAGGAGAGCACTGGTGTCTGGGTGGTGGCACCCTCACAGGCTGCTGGGGACAGAGCTGCAGGGGACTGAGGTTAGGAATGAAGGAGTAAGAAGTTCAAAGGAATTCGCAGGATATAAGGGGTTTTGGACAAAGTGGAGGTGGAGTGAGGGGCTTCAGAATGAAGTTAGAGGAGGGCAGCAATTGTCCCTCTGTGTGACCTCAGGCAGGTCCCTTTCTCTTTTTGGGCCTGTTTTCCCATCTGTGTAAGAGCAAATTAGGTTGCGTGATCTCTGGGGTCCTAGTCAGCTCTGAGTCTACTTGATTCTGGGAGTTGGAAATGCAAAGAAAAGAGGTCACAGGACAGTTAGTGATGTTGGCAGAGGTGGACAGAGAAGGGCTGATGGTCATGAACAGGGATGGGGGAGTGTCCAGGTGCCTCATTTTCTTTATGGAAGGAGAAGACAGTAAAAGTGAAACTGGCATACTGGCCTGTTAGAAGGTGGTGAGGCATTTACTGATGAGGCATCTGTAGTACAACTGAAAGAACTGTTGACTTGGTCCAGGGCTTCCTGGCTGTAAGCCTCAGTTTTTCAACAGTAAGCATGGCTACAATAATTGCCTGGAATGATGCTGTAAAGGGCAAATGATACAACCTGGAAAGGGCTTTGCCAACTCTAAAGGCTGTCCAAATAGGGCTTCAGTATCATTAGTCATTAGATCCTTTCCAAACAGGAAGCACCACAATACTGCTCCCCATCAGCCGAGTGAGTGGATGTCTTTTCTAAGTACATGCCTCCAGCCCCACCTCCATCTCGTGTGTGTGTGTGTGTGTGTGTGTGTGTGTGTGTGTGTGTGTTAAGGGTCAGAGGTTGCATCCATGTGCACAGGTGAGTGAGCCGTCACAGGTAAACAGTGACCCCTTTGAAAGAGAGTGCATGAGAAAGAAGCTTCCATCTCCAGCTCACCCATCCTTGGATGGGGGTGGGGACGTGACAGTATTTTCTGGTGTGGATTTTTTCAAACACCCAACTCTTAAAACCTTTTGAGTTACATCAGCTTGCATTTCTGCTTTGTGCAAGGAAATGACCCTGATAACTCCACTAGTACTTTGAATGACCCAATGTCTGCTACAGTGAGGGCAGGTGGCATGGCCTCCAAGCAGCGATTCTCACGGGGTTGGGATAGGGCAATGGGGTGGATGTGGGACATCAGCACCTCTTTTAGGGTCAGAGCACTAATTTGAAGATAGAAAAGTGTCCTGTCCCCCAGCTTTGATTTGACTCAAAGAATGCTATATTTATGTTGAATTTCATAAATATTGAAGGACATATGATATTTATGATTGTCAAAGGGGAGCTGGCTGAGAAATTCTGGAATGTGCCATCCTGGATGGATCAGGTAACTGTGGGTTGAATCCTGGTTCACTCACTTTTCAATTGTGCCCTTGAGCAAGTCTTCCATCTCTCTGAGCTTCTTTGTGTATAAAATGAGGTACAATCATACCCACCTCACAAGACTGCTCTGAAGATGAAAAGGGAAAATGAATAACAAAGTCTTTCTAAACCTGAGGACCTGAACAGGTGTGCCTGCAGTCGGGTAGAGGACTTCTGACTGAATACACACACAAGGAGCTTGGTCAGGGTGAAGGCAGACTGAAGAACGGTAAAGTGGTTGGACTTTGGAATCAGAAAGCCTTGAGACGCTGCCCATCCCTCCAGGCTGTGTGACACAGGCAACTGCTTAACCACACTCATCTCGAAAGGGAAGAGTACCGACACCTCATAGAACTGTTAGGATTAAATGAGTTGTCTGATATGTGTCTCACGGCCCACAGTTAAGTGCCAGAAGAGTTACTACTGTTAAGGTCCTGGACAGTTCACTTCAGTCTTCCATGCTTCTATTTCCCCTAACTTCTCCTTAGTTCTGGAAGCTGTGAATACCTCCTATGGGCAAAGCTCCATCCTAGGTCCAAGATGCACCAGAGGCTGGAAGCTCAGGCAGGGCTTTGCATCCTTTCCAGATCTGTGGTCTTACTGTCACCTGCTGGGACTTCAGACAATGAAGGGAAGTTAAACTTAAGGCCCATGAACCCAGGTAGCCCATTTTGGAAAGATCTGCATAAAAATGGTCAAATAGGCAAAAGTTTTAGTGCTTGGAATGGGTAAGCATCAGTTATGGCTCAGTGCATGACTGAGTCTGTCTGTCCTAAACCCAGTGGTCAGAGCCATCAGGCCTTTCTGGAAAGGCTGCAGTTCCCTGGGAAATACATGCACCAAGCCACAAAAGATGGGTGCCGCAGACCGGCTGCAGAAAGCTAGAAGTTCCTGGCGGTGAGGGGTAAGGAACTGAAAAGCACCAGTATGGGGTCAGAAGGGCCAAGACAACTGATGGTTGCAAGGCAAGTTTATTCAAAGAGCATGAATGTATATATAGGTTTAGTACGGAACGAATACTAAACAACAAATCAGTAAACCTTGTATTTCCACATAGTTCTGTCGCCACTATCTATGCACCACTATCTATGCACCACTATCTATGCACCACTATCTATGCGTCAGCATGCCTTATGGGCCATTCTTTGGAGATGCAGACTTCCCCCTCAGGGCAGCACGTCCTTCTTCTGGGGAACAACCAGGGGCTCTTAGATTCAGAGCAGGCACCTGGAACGAAACTGGCTGCAAGCCATTTTCCTTTTTTACGCTCAATACCGCAGCGTCAGGAGTGCATACCAAGAAAGAGACAAGCAGTTCTCCGGAAAGCAGAAAGCTGAATAAGCTTACAGCTTGGGGGCCACCACAGATGGGATGACGTACTTTACTGGATGGCAAGCTTTCACAACGCCAAAGGAAAGAGAACTCAACTGAACTTTTCATTCCATAAAAGACTCAATAAACCTGACACTCTCATTTTAGAGAACTCCTTACTGGTACAGTCATTTCATTTCATTAAAATGCTCCTGTGAGAATCCAGTCTTTTCAAATGTAATGAAATGTTAATGAATACTAAGTCTGACAACATTAAATTTGGTAGTGATTTAAACATTAATAAAATAAAATAAAATAAAATAAAATAAAATAAAATAAAATAAAATAAAATACTCCTGGGGTATAGACCGACGTGATAAATCACAACCTGAAACTTCATGCTCTAAAGAACCCCAAAGAACAATATAGTAATGCAGCACCAAACCACACGGAACTTCGACAGTAATTTTTGATATCCCTAAATTGCAAAATAGCTAGTATTTATATACCCCATACTATGTGCCAACTACTATTTTAAGTACTTTACATATATTATGGTAATCCATCACAACCACCCTATGAGGAAAGTACAAGAGTAGTTACTCCACTTTACAGATGAAGAAGCTGAGGCCCAGAGATTAAGCAATTTGCCCAAAGTCACACAGGCTGTTAGGCTCTCAAGTCTGTGCTCTTAGAGTTGATTAATGTGGAACCTTTGGCTAGTGATTTTTGCTATTTCTGAAAATGAATTTAGCTTTAAGGATATGTGGGAAAGTGCTTTATGTTTATTTGTACTTAGACCAATAGGTAAATAATGAACTCTAAGACTGGTCAGTGCCACCAGAAGGTCAGAGAACGTGGAAGGGGAAGGTCACTTCCAGTTCAGGAGCTGGGTAGAGGGTCAAGGAAAGCTTCATAGCAGTGGCATGAGGCAGGCCTTGAAGGATAAAAAGCACTTGTGTCTTACACTTAGCAGGCGCTTACTTAATAAAACACAAATATTAATGAAGCCGATGACTCAGATAACACTAGGAGACAAACCCTAACCAAGATGCACACTGCACACGTGACAATAGCCATTCATTCCAATATCCAGTTAACTCTAGTTTCTGATTCAGGCTTGGCTGTCTATAGTCCTAACACCACCACAATAGATCACAGAGGCCAAAATCTAGTATTTTGTCTCTTCCTATGATAAACATCATTTATTGTCATGTCTGTGTGCAAAAACACAACAAATCATCTTTGTTAAAAAAAAAAAAAAAACAAAGCATTATTGCTATGGATTCAGGCAAAGGTATGACTAACAAAAATTTCCTAACAGAGGTCAATGAACACTGAGGTGGACTGATTCTGGAAACTACAGTAAGTGTCTTTTCATTACACTATGAAGCCAAATTAATCAACTTTGATGATGACACACTTAAAGTGTTAAAACCAAATAAGGCACAATATAACTCAAAATTTATAAGTAGAGCAACAATCTAGAGAACATATAATTAAAATATTCTGCTGAATGTGAAATTGTACCATATTTATATCTTAATCAACACTGGTAAGACTCAGAATTATTACAGTCTAAAAGATACTATTTTTTTCTAAAAAAGCAGACTGGGAGATATGGGGTACAGGAAGGTGATTCAGATTCAAGATTCAAGTATGTTAAAAAAAAAATCTCTTCTGCCCTAGATACTAGGCTTTTTTTCTTTGGTTTCAAAACTGGGTCAACAATCTACAAATGTGATGTTAATGAATACAGCATAAAGACCTGAAAAAAATCTGATTATACCAGCAGTTTGGTGACATATTGGTAAAGCTGTTCTGTAAATGCTTCAGGGGAAAACTTCTCTTTCACCCTGGCTCTTCCGGCCAGTCCCATTGTGGCCTTTAAGGAAGGTTCATGGATGAACCTTTCTATTGCTTCTGAGAAGTCAACTGGGTCAGGCTCACACAGAAACCCTGTGATGCTGTGGACAATGGACTCCAAGGGCCCGCCTGAATTAACAGCAATGACTGGGCACTGCATGTACATGGCCTCCAAGGGAACGATGCCAAAGTGCTCATTGCTTGGTGTGTAAAGCACACATGTGCAGCCGTGGAGGAGTGAGATTTTCTGTTTGTCCGAGCAAGACCGAAGGAAAGTCACATACTGGCCTAGGTCAGACTGCTGGACCATTTTCTTCAATTCCTGGTAGTGTTGTACATTCTCCAGGACTCTCTCATCATAACCACCTGCAATGATCAGATGAACTTTGTCCCAATCTTGGGATGACAATCTTCCACGCAGCTTTACTAGGGCTTCTAGTGCCAAAGTCAGATTTTTCTTCCTTTCATATCTGTTGATGGAGAGGAGTATGAATTTTTTCTCCTTGGGGACTATGTCATCAAGCTTTTCAAGAACAGCTGAATCAAAGCTGGTGATATTCAGAGATGGGTAGAGGACATCGGGGTCTATGTGAGACAGGGACTTGAACGTTTCCTTAAAAATGGCAGCTGTGAACCGGCTGTTGACCAAGATGCAGTCTGCCATGCCTGTGGTGTACTCCTCTACCCAGTCAATTGGGGCCCTGTATAGGCGTTTAATAAAAGAATCTCTCTTGGTGAGAAGCAGATCTGGGAAGTGACAGTAAAACAGGATTTTCTTACGCCGTCTGGCCAGCTTGAACACTGGGATACAGGCAGACACCTAGCCAAAGCAAAAATCAACATCAGATGAAGTGACTGGTCGACTAAACTTCAACCAAATCAAAGAAACAGATACCTACCCTGCCTGCTAGTCTGTGGGCCCTTCATGGGCAATGTCTGGTTCTTCTTTGTGTGCCCCCAGACTCTCACCTGGTACAATGCCTGGTGTACAGAAGGCTGGTAGACAGTTTCTGGATATGTGCTAAATATTTAAAGCTGCAAGTCCAGTGGTTTCCTCTAGAACAGCACTGTCCAATGGAAATAAAAATCTACTAACTACACTACCAACTTTTTAAAGGTTAAATTAATTTTAATGTATTTTATCTAAAATACTATCACTTCAAAATGTAATTAATACTTAAAAAGTTAATGAGATCTTCTATTCTTTTTTTCTTTTTCACATTAAATCTTTAAAATCAGATGTGTATTTTACACTTACAGCACATCTCAGTTCAGACTAGCCACATTTCAAGTGCTCAAGAGCCACCTATGGCTAGTGGCTACCACACTGGACAGAGCCACTCCAGGATCTTCCTCATCCTAAGGAAGTGAATGAATGAACTACAGTAGTTTAGAGTGTAGGCTCTGGAATCAAGATTGGCAGGGTTTGAATTTCAGCTCTACTAGCTAGCTGTGTGACCATGACCAAGTTATATACCTCTCTCTCTGGGCCTCAGTTTCTTCTGTAAATTGGTGGCAATTCCAGTTTAAAAAAAAAACCCATATAGTTTTTGTCATTATTAAATGCACTGGTGCATATAAAACGTGTAAGAATTTAGCACACACTATGTGCTCAGTATTTATTGAAATGTTAACCATAATCATTACTAGAAACTTTCCTGTTGGGTAATCTTTACAAGTCAATCTCTGGCTCACTTAATACCTGAAAAAGGTGAGCTTTAGGGATATTGAGTGATTTATCCAAAGCTACTTAGAAAGTAGCTGATATAGAACTTGAATCCAGGTCTCCCACTTCCAAGCTCGGTTTTTTCTCTAGCCACTACAGTCTCAGTTGCCTCATACTTACTGACTAGTTTTACACATGCAGGATATTTGGTAAGTGCCCACGTTTCTCAAAAAGAAATAGCTTGTACACAAGCAAGGATGATCAAAAGTAACTCAGAAGTAATAATTAAAGAATACAAATACAAACGTGATGCCATTTCCACCTATTAGTTTAGCAAAGATTAAAATGCTGATATCATCCAATGTGCACAAAAGCATGGAGTAACAGGCTCTATCACTGTGGGAGAGTAGAATGACAGAACCTCTTTGGAAGGCAAATTTGGCGAAAGCTATTGACATTTAAGATGTACAACTCTTTGACCTACCAATTTTGACCTACCAATTTTATTTCTATGAATTTCAAAGGCCATGCTTGCAGAAGTACAAAAAAAAAAGGCATAAAGATGTTCATTACAACACTGATCTATTCACAAAAAACTGGTCACACTGATACTGTCCTTTAGCAGAGAATGTATAAATTACGGTACAGTCAAACAAAAGCAAATTTTCCAGCCACTATGAAGAATGAAGTGAATCTCTAATATTGATATGTAAGGATGTCCCAAGTAAAAATTTTTGGTGAAAAACAGCAAGCTGTCCAATAGTAGGTGTGTCATAATCCTAATTATTACAAATAAGATGTGTCTATGAACAGACATCATATGCTGGTATAGCCACAGACAATTTCTGAAAGCATACAGAAGAAACTGTTAACAAGTGGCTGTCTTTATGGAGTGGAATTGGAATGGGGCTTTTTACATTCTAGCCTTTCTTATTATTTGAATTTTTAGTCCTGAGTAGGTGTTACTTTTTAAAATAAATATTTTTTGGGGAAAAAAAAAACCACAGAGAGTCTAGAATAGCTAGAGCCCAGATCCAGGTGGACATTACCTACCAAGGTAAAGAGCCTGGATTTTTCTCCAGAGACTAATGGGGAGCCATGTTAAAGTTTTAATAGGGACATGACATGTTTAGCTTAGGGCTTTATTAAACACATGACACTGCTGAGGAACGGAGTGGCCTGACAGCAAATGCTACAGTGGGATGCATGTGGCTTGGAACTAGTGTCAAGAAGAATAGTGCAAAACAGGGAAGACATACAAAACATGACTGAAGGCTGACTTCTAATGCTTGCGTTTCTTAGAGCGAGCACCAAGGCCCATATGCTTCAGAATCTCCCGATGATCCAGTGAAAATGCAGATTTCGGGGCCCCACCTCAGGGGCCCAGGATGAAAACACCTGAGGGTGGGGCCAAGCAATCTGCCACTTTAACGGGTCCACACTAAAGTTTGAGAACCACAGTCTCACTCCCACTTTGATCTCTCCAGATCAGTTCCGATCTTTCCGAACCACAGACAGGGAGAGATCAGCAGAGGTCATGCGGCGCGCCCTCCGTAGTGAGAAAAAGAGGAGCGGCGAGGGCCGGTCGTGGCCACCTCACCTGGTCGCACACTACCACGTCGAACTCCTCGTCGCCAAGGAACAGCACGTACAGAGCCAGGAAGATCATGCGCACGTAGGCGCAGATCGCGGCGCCGCGGCCGCCCCAGCCCAGGCTGCGAGGCAGCCAGTCCCCGGCGCAGCGCACTGGCAGCTCGCGGCTCTCCGCGAAACAGTGGCCGGGGTCGTAGTGCGCCGTCCAGATCTTCACGCTACATCTGCGCGCCCGCAGCGCCAGCGCTGCGTCCACAACCAGCCGCTCGGCGCCGCCCACACCCAGGTCCGGGTGCAGAAACAGCACGGACGGTTTAGGACCCAGGTCCTCATCTTGGCCCTGCTCCTCCGCCATAGCCCGGGAGCCGTACCTTCACCTCGCACGCTTAAGGGCTTCCGCGCATGCTCCTTCCTCCAGCTTCCCAGCTGGCCCTAGACGGGGACCGACCACGCCCCGCGGCGCGTGCGTCGGTTAGGTCACGTCAGCGCGAATCTGTGGGTGCCTAGTAACTGCCGGAGGAAATTTCTCGTCTCACCATGGCTAGATCCTCCCATTGGTTGAGACTGGACTCTAGGAAGGACGCTGTGATCCAAAGGAAAAATACATGAGGTCTGTAATTCCCATACAGCAGCTCACCAGGTCTCCTCTTGCAAAATTCCTACAGGCATATCATAGGACAGCCCAGGCGTCCCTGGAGTCAGCGAGGACCCTGCCAGCAGGTCTGGGGGCGGGACCTGAGTCACTCCCTCCGGCCGCCGGGCTCCACCGCTTCCCCGCCGTCCACTTCAGCTTCCTGCCACCTTCCTGTCTTCAGCATGGTTTGTGGCCCCAGCCGTCCCTCCTTGTCCCGGCTTCTCCCAGGCACCGAGATTCCTGCCTTACGCTTTGTCCTGCTTCCGCGGCTCCCTTGTTTTCCCCAGCCCCCCGTGCATGTCCCGGTCTCGGCCGTCAGAGCCTGGGGTCTAGGGGCCGGCCGGCGGCGCTCACCAGTCTCTGTCCTTGTCTCCCTCTACAGCCTGGTCCGACCCCCAGTGGCACTAACGTGGGCTCCTCAGGGCGCTCTCCCAGCAAAGCAGTGGCCGCCCGGGCGGCGGGATCCACAGTCCGGCAGAGGTAAGGATCCTACGACCCTCTCGGCTGTGGGCTCCGAGGGATAGGGCCCAAGAATTCGTTGGTCCTGAGAAGGAGATCCTGGGATGTTAAGATTTATAAGGGCAAAACGAGCTGCCTGTGATGTGGCCGTAGGGGTAATTAAAGACTTCTTGGTCTTCTGGGTCTTGAGAGGGAGGCAATATTTTCTTCGCATTGCTCAGCTTTGAGTACCACTCTTGAAAAAGGAAAGTTAAAGTGGAGTAAGGTCATAGACAGCATTAAGAAAACCGACGTCATTAAACTGGTGTCTTTAGACCTGAGCTCTCCACTCACATTTCTATCTGGAAGTCCCGTACACACTCGGTCTAACATGACTCGTCTAATGCGCAGCTCAGTCTTTCCTTTCACCTCAGCTCCCGCCCCCAATTATATCTCCCTATGTCCATAAAGCACTGCTGTAAACTCGTTCACCCAAAGCCAGAACTTCAGCGTCATCTTGGATTTTTTTAATGCTGTCTTTATCCAGTACGTTTATATTGTACATGAAGAACTTCTCATCCATTCTTTCCTTCTCCATTTCTACTGCCTCAGTTTAGCCCTCAGTTTCTCACATCTAGAGAATTTTCTACGTTAACTCGCCTCCTCTCCAGATCATTTCCACTCTAATGCATCTTCTGCTCTGATTCTGGCACACTGCTGGTTAGTTTCTTGTTGCTGAACTTAAACATGGTGGGGAGGGGGAGAGGGTTACCAAGGCTCTTGGTGGTGGGTCCCCCCCCCCCCCCCCCCCCCCCCGCCTAATCGCTTCTCTTCTCTCTCCTGTGATCCAGCAACAGTGAGCTTATTACTGTTTTCTGAACTCATTAGACACCCCCACCCCCACCTCTCCGGCCATTTGTGTATATTCTCCAAGACTAGGCTCAGGGGTTATTTCCTCTTGAGGCCTTGCCTGACTCCAAAGGCAGCAGTAGCTACTAGTCTTCTCTTTTACTCCCAGGCATTTTGTTCATACCCTTCTAATAGCATTTCTGTTTCCATGTTTATCTCCTTCATTAGACTTTGACAAAAACTGCCCATCAGCTCTATCCTACCATAAGGCTGACACAATAAATGATGAGTGAGGGAAGGAATCAAGCTACCCTGTAATCTTGGGATTTTTTTGAAGGAACCAGTGGGGGTTTTATCTAGAGAGGAAAAGACCTTGAAGAGATACACGAAAACTATTCTCAGGGATGTGAAGAGGGATGAGACTTCTCTTGTTGGCTACAGTAGGTAAATCTAAAACTGATGATTTGAACTTAGATGAGACAGATTTCATCTTAGAGCAAAAAAAATTCCAGTAGAACTATGAGAAATGCTAAGATGACCCTGAATGATTCTGAGTTCCCTGTCATCAAGATGTTCAAGGTAAGGCTGGGATGGACCAGCTGGAAAGTGTGTCAGGCTGTGGTGTAAGTTATTTGGGCTTGGGGTGCTGTCTTGTTCCCACCCTGGATTTCAAAGATTCTTTGTGCTGGAATGGAAAACCTGTCCTGTAGGTACAGTTTCTTGGGGAGTGGGTCTAGTTAAGGAGAATTGGTAACACTGTGGCAGAGAAGTTTAGCCATCTGAAAACTCTTAAAAAAAAGAGAGATCATGTGTTTATCAAATAAATGAAATAACTATTTACTTAATAAATAAAATTGAAATAACTGCTGCACAAGTGAAATGGAGACACAAACATTTGAGGACAGATGCAGCTTATCAAGTTGGGGGTGTTGATGTCATCTTTTAGAATTCACTACTGCTGGGGCCAGTGTAACTCAACAGACCATGGCTGTATGTACTGAGAGACCCTACAGAGTTCCCTTCTAGAATCTTGGTACTCTTCTAAGTGTTACTTCATGAGTATAATGTAATAGGTATTGACTGTTCAAGAATATATTCCCTCTTTGTGAGTCTGTAAGAAAAAGTTGAAGCTAACAGTTAATAATAGTGCTGTGGATTATGTAGTCCACAGATTTGCATTCTGTCTCCATGTTCAATGAGGTAATAGAAGTAGAACCTTGAGAAGTAACTATGGGATTTAAGGTAAGGCCAGGGTTGGCGTCCTTGCTCTGTTACTACAGTATAAAAGGAAGTTGCTAGGATGAAAAGGAGCAATAACACATTGTAAACTGTAAAGCCTTAAAATGCTGCAGTGTTCAGGATTTTTTTTTTTTGAATTTTTTTTTTAATACAGCGGGTTCTTATTAGTTATCTGTTTTATACATATCAGTGTATATAGGTCAATCCCAGTGTCCCAGTTCATCCCCCCCACCCCCCATGCTTTCCCCCTTTGGTGTCCGTATGTTTGTTTTCTACTTCTGTGTCTCTATTTCTGCCTTGCAGACTGGCTCATCTGCACCATTTTTCTAGATTCCACATATATGCATTAATATACAGTATTTGTTTTTCTCTTTCTGACTTCACTCTGTATGACAGTCTCTAGTGTTCAGGATTAATGGGAATCAGGCACAGTAAGGTGATGGACTAGCTGGGGTATTAAGGAAGTCATCAAATAGTTATTGAGGGTACATGCCAGGCACTGTTCCAGTCATGAGGCTGTATCTGTGGACAAGCTAGTCAGGGTTTGACCTCATGAACCTTATATTCCAATGTAAGAGACCATAAACAAGGCAAATAAATAGATAATTTCAGGCAGTAAGGCCAAGAAGAAAAATAAAGTTGTATGGAGACTAGAGGGTGGGTGAGGATAGGGTGTTCAGAGTAGGTGACAGGTGAGTAGAGACCTAAAAGAGACAAGGGAGCAAATTATGCAATGGTCTGGGGAGGAATAGGCTTCCTAGACAAGAGGAATAGTTAAGTGTAAAGACTCTGAGATGGGAATGAGCTTGGCTTCTTTGAGGAACAGCCAGAAGACCACCATGTTAGAACAAAGTGTGTTAAAGGTTGGTTATGAAAACCATTGCGTTAGGGTATAGGAAGAGGGAGGCAGTTACACAGTGGCCAGAAAGAAAGGGTAAAATAGACCCCAAAAAGAAATTTAGGAGATTAAAATGGGCTCTGTTAACTTCTACCTAGCTTCCCAGTAGGGGGGATGGGAGGTATTTTGAGTACATTTTTGGTATTTCTAGGTGCCCTGAATCCTCTGCTATGTCCCGTGTGCCAGCAGATGTAAGAAATCTTCAAAGAGCACAGACTGATTCCTTGGGGGCTCCTGAAGACTTTGAAGACAGGAACTGGAGTTGGGTGGGTGTGGGAATAGTAGAAAGTACCTGGGTCCTAGTCTTGGCTCAGCCGATGACTTATTATGTCCACACTGGGTTTATCATCTAGCTCAAGTTCCTTTTTATGAACGAGGAAAATTTCACGTACCTACTCCACCAATTAGATGATGTGTATCTGTGTGTGAAAGCTCTTGTAAGTGTATGAATTACTCTGTAAATCCCTGTACAGTTTACAATCAGTTTTCTTATAGAAACATACAGATGGAGTTAGAAGTTCCCAGGTGACCATGTAGCCCATAATTAATGTGTCTGAAATGTAATCTTTTTAGTACAGTACATCGAAATCATCGTTTGACACTAATTGTTTTTAGATTGCTAGCATGAACACAGCTCTTTTTGCTGGAGCCCACACTGGAACCAGGACTCCACTCTCCCACTCCATGCAGCAGGGCAAGCTCCCTGAGCTCTAGACCAGTGCTTCTTGCATTCAGAGTGTGGAATAAAGTCTGGTAGGGTGAGGTGGGGATTAGGAACCAGAGTTGGGAGGCAAGAAGAGATGGTGGGGATAGGGTATTCACTTTTGGTTTCTCCCTGTATGCCCGTCTTTTTTCAAAAATCCAGAACCAGCAGTCCACGGATAACTGGAATGGGATTTTGAGGGAGGGTGTGTTGGGATTTGGTTAATGGCGAGGGGTGGTGATGGGACAGGGCTTTCTCTCTCTCTTCCTTTCCCCTTCCCTAGAATTTCTGAGTTGGTGATAAATGGGCTGAAGAATGTTTCTTCTGACCTGTCTCAAACTTACTTATTTTTACGTGGTACCAGTTTCGCACTGAGGGGCGATGAGAAGTGGGATTGGAGGAGTGCTGTGTGGGAGAATAGCTGTTGGGGAGGGATTCCCAGTGACTGAGGAGAGGAGGGAAAGGATTCCCTGGCTTCCTTCCTGGTCAGCGGCATTAGTGCTGTTCGCTGCTTCTGTGTGCCAGGGCTGCCTGCACCACACAGCTCACTTCACAAGCCTTGATCCCCTTGTGAGGGACAAGTTCTGGTTGGGTGTTTCCTGTGTTTTTTCACGTCCTACCTCTGTCCAAGATCTACAGTCAGTATATCAAAATAGTGAAAACAGATTGTAAAATAATTTTTCATAAAATATATACTCTGTTTTGACACTTGGATTACAATTACAACTTATGTTTTTTGTCTTTTTTGTAGAAAATACAGTAATTTTAAAACATTTTAAAGTAGTCATTTAAAAATCAGATAATATGGATTCAGGGTATTTTTAAGCAGGAGTTTTTTACTTGACTTCACAAAAATACATGTGAAGTGAAACTGAAGTGCATTGTCCAAATGCGGTGCCCATATGTGTGAGCAAGTGGATGGGCTCAAGTCAGAACTGGGTCCACAGCCGCACGTGGCTGCCTGCTGGCTATGTGGCACTTTGCCTAACCTTTTATGAGCCTCATTTTCCTCATTTATAAAATGGAGATGGTAACTACTTCTCTGGGTTACTGTATGCATCAGTGTATGGCGGGTACTCAGTTCTCAGTGCTTATGATCAGTGGAGTAAAAGCAAGCAAAAGCAAGGAGGTATTAGCAAAGAAAAAGTTAATTTTTTGGTTCTTTACCAGTGTAATGGTAGCATATGTTATAATGCTCTGATAAGGGTTTCCAAGAAAATGCCATTTGTAACATTTTTTCTCTCAACAGGAAAAATGCCAGCTGCGGAACGAGGAGCGCAGGCCGCACGACCTCAGCAGGCACTGGGGGGATGTGGCGATTCTACACAGAAGATTCACCGGGGCTCAAAGTGTAAGTCCTGGGAGCAGACCTTGTGCTTCTGTCCAGAATCACAGAGCCCTTTGGCAGCACTCTCTCTTTGCCACCAGTGGTGTTTGCTTTGATGAGATTTGTAATACACAGCAGCTTCCTTTGTGCCAGGTGGGCGGGGTTTGGTTTGTCCATATAGCAGCCAATTAGTTTAGGGCCTGGAGTGACATCTGTTCATGGTTTGAGTGAAAGCAAGGGAACATCTTCATGTAGCTCTGTCAGAATAAATGATGGGAATAGAGAGAACTGGAGGGAAAATGGTTTAATTAGGTGAAATTGCTCTTCATTTGGTGTTCTTGTCCGACACTGAGAAACAGGAGTAACCATTTGAATAGGAGCTAGGTGATTTGTCAAAGCTCTCCTGGAGGCATAAGCTGATATTATTGCAGTCTAATGGGAGTTTCTGCATTAGGCTGTGTTACCAAAAGTTCTTTGGCCTCCTTGCCGTTGGTGGGTGGTGACTGGACCCCTATCACTTCCCAAGTTCTAGGCCTGGGAATGCTCATTAGGTGATGGGATATGGGCATCTGGGGGAACCCCTGTTCCCATGCCTCACCTCGCTTTCTGGTACTGTGAAACCTAATCCCACAGGTTTCTGACCAGGTAGGCTCCAGGACACCACTGCTTACAGCTGTTTCCTGACTGAATCCAGTGGATGAGGAATTGGAAAAATGACAGCAGCTCTCATTCGTATAGCACCTCAGGTTCAGAAGTTCAGATTCAGAGAGGCAAAGCTACTTGTCAAAGACAAACAGCCAGCAAGAGCTGGAACCAGATATTCTGGGACTGTTAAATTCCATGCTCTTTCCATTCTGCCTGTTTGGTAACAGAGACAAAATCAGATTTATTTGGATTAGTTTAATTAACTTTTGACCACTAGCTTGACTTAGATCACAAATTTAATTTAGAAAGACTTCCCTAGAATTCTTGAGGTTTTGTTTTATTTATTTATTTACTTATTTATTTCCCTGTTATGACGAAGACTTACAAGGTGAGAATGTATTTCAGGAAGTAATTCTTGGGGTTGGGGATGTGTGAGTTGGCAGCGTTTTGGTCCTTGTTAGAGGTAATTCTTCTGAGTATTTCAGAGACAAATTTTGAAGCCCCTTGCTCTTCAGGGTATCCAGGGGACAACATTTTAAACCCTTATCGAGGTGGTGAAACAACTGTCCTCTTGTGGGTGAATCTGGCTTGTTCGCTTTGGGCTGTTGTGCAGCCAGGCTTGCTTGGTGCTGTTGTGAGTCCTAGGAATCGACAGAAGCTATTCCTTTGCAGTGTCATAAACCACAGTCTCATCATACCAGAGAGAGAGGTTTATGGTGAAAGGACACAGTTGGGAAATTGTATCCTCAAATCCACATCTTGGAGCAGTCAGGTACCATCTTGGAGCTTGCTGTTGGCTCTTCCTGGGAGTTAGAATTCTTTTTCAGGTTGATAATAGTAGCATTTCCTGAGAGCTTACTAGAAGCCTGCACCGTGTATGTGTTAATATATTTACTACCTCAGCAACCCTATGAGAGAGGTGCTGTGATTATCCCCACTTTACAGATGAGGAAAATGATGTTTGGAGCAGGTGAGTCACAGGGCCACAGTCACAGCTTGTGAGGGACAGAGTTGGTTTCCAGACTCCAGCGCTTGGACTCTAAGCACGGCACTCTCAGCTTTATGGCTGATGTTACCTAACGGCGCTGTAAAGTAAGGCAGTGTGATCCAGTGCATCGTGATGACGATCTCTTCCTAGGTACTTTTAAGTGTGTTTACTCCCATAATTGTACACATTTGGAAGAACACACTAGTGCAGCAAGGACTTGGATCTCCGTGCACTGATTGTCGTCCACTAGTGGACTCTTGCTACCTGCTGCTCCGCTGGGTTACTCTACTGCCCTAATTATAGACTCCTGGGCTCTTTTCCTGTGTCCACCCCCAGGTGTATCTGGGAGGTGAAGGGACATCTTGAATTCTTCAAAACTGTTGTTGGCAAGAAGAGTCAAAAAGACGAGGCCTTTGACTGACATCAGCATTGACAGGTTGTGTAAAATCAAGGAGTTCTACCTTTAAGAAACCCGTGTACTAATTCTCAACCTGGAAAGCATTTGATGTAGGGAAGGGCTGATGAGTAAAATCTACTTCCTTTCTACAGTAAACTAAATATAAATCAAACTTAATTAATGTTGCCTAGAATGTTTGCTCCCGTAAATATGGGAACCTTAAAGCAGTAAAATGAGCACTATGTGTGGAAGCAGAAAACCTGAGTTCAGATCCCTCCTTTCCATTCTGGCTCTGTGTTCTTAGGCTCTGTGTTCTTATTTCATAAGATTAATATTTGTTTCGCCTGTGTCTTCAGTTTGTTAATCATATGGGATCATATATTTGAAAATGCTTCATAACTTATAATGTGATATTCATCTTTGTTATGCCTAGTTTATTGTAGTTAGACGATGAAGGTTGTCTTTAAATATTAATTTGAAATAATAGTTTGGTAATTGGATCATTTGCACTTAAAGAGTTTGGGGAATTTTTAAAATTACTTTTTATTATGGAGAATATCAAATGCACCAAATTAAAGAGACTAGTGTCTCTAAGACATTAGATCCTTTTTTTGTATATATTTTAGTATGTTTCATTAAAAGATAAGGATTCCTTCTTTCTAAATAACCACAATGCTGTCACCACAACCTCAAACTATCCACAGTAATAATTTTTGGAATATTTTTAAATGATGTAAATAATATTCTTCTGTGGATCTTAGGTGCTTTCCCCTCCCTTTTCCCCTAGGCAGCCTTTAATATTACAAATATAATAATGTATTATTACTGAAACTAAGCCTGCCTTTTCTTATTTCCAGTGGCCCTGTTCCAGTATTGGTTATGAGTCTTCTGTTCATCGCTTCTGTATTTATGTTGCACATTTGGGGCAAGTACACTCGTTCATAGATTCGGCTACATCCATCTGTCTGTCATGTGAAGAAGAAAGGAAAAAAACCCAACATATCTTGGACCAAAAGCATAGTGATTTTCTGTTCATGAGAAAGAAATTTTCTGTAAGCTTACTGTTTTACAGGGAACTTAATGAAAACTGATTTTAAGGAATCATTTTTTTCCTATGGCTAATAAACTTTTTAATTCATATACCAAGTCTCATTGCTTATGCCTGGCTGCTAGGGCCCTTAGTCTCTCTGCCTTTAGATTTACAAGTAAATATGTAGAAAGCGTTTTGTGGAGATTGTTTTTTTGGTTGGATTGACAGTTTCTTATATGACCATGTAGTCATTCAAATGCACGATACTGTCAGTGGCCCTGGCTTGTTTTCTTCTAGGTATCTCTGTCTTGGTCACTGTTATTTTGGGTGTTCTGTGGTTTTCAAGGAGTGTGCCTATGACTCCATCAGGCAGATCTGTGTTCAAAGGCAGCTGGTACCCAGCAGAATCGTCATAGAAATCATCCAGAAATCTTGGATGAAATGTTTGCTCATTCTGTTCTTTGTCTCTAAAACCATACATAATATTTTTGCCTCTTCTTTCTATCAGTTCTTAATTCTGTGGGTGTAGATGAGGGGTTTCAATCTATTTATCACTTGTTGCTAAACCCCTTTTGAAAGAATTCATTTGATAAATTGGATTTCTTATATAAAATTTTGTTTTCATTTTGAAAATTAAAGACCTTAATAATCAGTGTGAGATACCATTTCTAAACTGAGTTGATATAATTCCAACCAAAAATAAAAATTTTTGAAGTTTCACTTAGCTTATGCTGCCTTCTGGATATGAGCATTCACTTTCTGGTAGACCATAGGAAATACCAAGAATAGCTCAAAGGTGTGCACTCCAGGAGTCTAGGACTCTAAGCCACAATTTCTAAAGATTGAGATCCATGTAAAACGCTCTAGTTGTCCAGCAGAATCACAAAATGATGAAGAGGTGTATTAGTTTAAAAAATCAATAATTTGGAAAACATCTTTCTCTAAGCCTATTAAAAAAAATTCTAGAACAGTTTCATAAGTGTTTTTCTTAAATCCTGGCTGAAAAGTAATTTTAGGTCCAAAGTGCCAAATTTAAGTGGTGAAAGTATGTATCTTTAAAAATGATTTCCTAGGGCAATATATGGGTGAGTGTGCTCTTGTAAATCCTAACAGATGGCAAATTATTGGGGAAAAAAATGATGCAAAACTGGTTCCCTTTGATCTTGGGAATTGATTATTGCATGAAATAAGTATCTTCATTTTGAAAGTCAGAGGAAAAAGTCAATTTCATTTGGAAGAAATTAAAGATGATAGTATCTATAACGGAATTTTTTTTTTTCTGATATATATTTTTTTTCATGTTGACAATACTAATAACAGTTAAAAGTTACACATTTAATTTGGGAAAGAAATCTGCTCCTCTGCCGGGAGGGGGGTCTGTTTTTCTTTGGGGGAGAAGCTGAAGCCACCTGGGGGAGCTATTTGGTTGTAAGGGGTGCACTCTCTTCACTGCACAGTGCTGCTGTTAGCCTCCTCTGCTTAGCAGTGGTCTCTAGTGGACTGACTGCTGAAAGTCACTGACTTTTCTGAGCTAGTGGTTTAGGAGAAAATGCTAGTTTTCAGTGGCAGAGCAAGATGCTTCATTCAGCAGAAGGAAAATTGGGGGTTGGGCATAAAAATGTACAACATTTATTATGTAGCTGTTTTTGGCTCTGATGAGACAATGCTAATACCATAGCTGAGAGTCTTAGTGTTCAAGCTGTTCCTTTTTCCTCTCTTTTTCTTTTTTTCCAATTTTTAAAAATTGTGGTAAAATACACATAACATAAAAAGTACCACATTGGCAGTTTTTAAACTGTGCAAGTCAGTGGTATTGAATACATTCAGATTTTTGTGCAGCCATCACCACTGTCCATCTCCAGAACTCTTTTTCATCTTGCAAAACTGAAACTCTAAGCCCAGTAAATAATAACTCTACTCCCCCTCCCCCTTCCCCTCAGCCCCTGGCAACCACCATTCTACTTTCTGTCTCTATGAATTTGACTTTCTAAGTACCTCATATGAGTGGAATCATATAATATTTTTCCTTTTGTGACTGACTCATTCCACTTAGCATAATGTCCTCAAGATTCATCTACATTTTAGCATATGTCAGAATTTCCTTCCTTTTTAAGGCTGAATAATATTCCACTTATGTATATATCACATTTTATGTTCCTTTCTTTTTAAATAGGGATTCCTAGACTGTTGTTTCTTGAGTCCTAGGGGATCATGAGCCATTTATAGTAATTTCAAAAACTTAACAAATTAGACCTTGACCTGCATTGAGGCTACCTTGGCCCAAAGAATCCTCAAGCTCCCTTGACTATGGGCTAAAATCTAGCCATTACTGAATGGACACAGCCAGCACATGCTGAATAGAAGCTCTAAGTGATTAAAACTGGGAAAGTGAATTACATTATAACTGCAATTTGAGCTGAGCCTTTTAAGTCACCGGGGAACAACCATATTGGGGAAAGCGCCCAAGAGTCCCTGAGGCTAGTGAGGGATGGAAAGACTAAGATCTCTGGGCCCAACAGTGCCTTGAACACATTCCAGTAAAAGAGTAGACGAGAAAAGATCTATCCCTGGGAGAGGCGAAACACGTTATATACCTTCTGTTTTCACACCTGTCCTAGTCTAGACTCCACTTTTTTTTCCAGGTGCTTATGTCCTCATAGGAAGAATTGAAAAAAACCTTCTGAAATGCAAATGTTGGCATCAAGTTAAAATGGATGAAAATGTCTACAAAGCTGGCTTCATTCAACAGGAAATACTGTACAGTATGTGGTGTTCCTATGCACAGGAACTCCAGAGCTGCACTGCCCCTCCCCTCAAGTGCTGCAGGAGGAGGGTTCTGGGCAGGACCAAGTTTGTTTGACTCTACTAGAAGGTCTAAACTTACTGCGCTTACGACCCCATCTTCCAGGCTTGGAAGTGTTTCTGACCTGGGTTCAGCTGCTGCCCTGCCATTTACCAGTTGTGGGATCATGGGTGTCTCACCTCTGTTTTTTGGGTCTCATTTTCCTTAGCTGTAAATGACTATAGATATGATAATTCCCACCAAACAGGAAGACTGAATGAGAAGAAAGATCCAAGAGTTGCTTTGTTAATTAGCTAACAGTTAACACATGCTTATTCTCAGTAATTTTGGAGATGTAGGTTTCTTATTAAATCAACAACCTAATGAGGAATTTACTATTTGCCCCATTTTACACAAGAGGAAACTGAAGTTTAAACCACTCAGCTTGTAAGTGGAAGGGCTGGGATTTAACTCCAGATCTCTGACTTACCCACTGCAGTCACATAGATAGGATTATTAAGTATTTGGGTTGAGGGCCAGGGAAGGGTATCACAACAATAGAGCTTGCACACAGAGCTTTAAATATAACACAATTCCAAGAAAGCGCCACCATTTGGTGTACTCCAGGCATTACATAGTTTCAGTTTGAGGTTTTGGCTCTGCAGAAGGAATTGGTTTCTCTATTTCAGTCCTGAGCTTTGTTCAGTCTATGGAACTCTTGTGTTTGTAGAGAAAGTGTAGTTGTTTATTCATTCAACAAACACTGATTACTGTGTGATACGCCTTTCTACTGGGGTTTTAGAAATGCCCTGGTGAGGTGACTCATGCTCAGAAGGCTAGGCATTTGGGTGTTCGGATCCTAGTCCCACTCGGGGCTGCCAGGGCTACAAGTCCTACGTAACTGTGATTGTGGAGACACCAGGCAGGGACACCCTCAAGGGCCCCTCAGCTACTGGCGAAATCAGTAGTTGGGACCACAGAGTAAGAACCAGTATGCTCATGGTGTGTGGGCAACGGTGCCAGGGATTGCAAAACTGGAGCTACCTTCCAGGAAATCTATACTGCATGGCCACTTGTATAACAGAGGAAGACCGGGAAACCCTGGGATACTCTAGCTGGAAGGGCTGAGACTTGACTGACTGTGTTCTCCCCATTGTACAACAGAGTTCTGGGGCCCCAGAGAGGAGGGGCTTGCCCAAGATGGTGCAGCAAGTCTGTAGTAGAGCAGAGGCCAGAACCAGGCTTCCTGTTTCCAGGCCATGGCTCCACCTCCGAACTGCACTCTGAGCCCTATTTGGGGCCTCTGCATAAGCCAGCAGACATCTCTGGAGGCTAGACTCTGGAACGAGGTAAACCAAGTGGTGGGCTTTGCTCAGTGGGCAATGTTAATCAAAGGGAGAGGAGTAAAAGCAGCAAGGTTAGCTAGTAAAAATAATATGAATAATGTTAGTAAATTTAGGAGAAAGTCAACAAGTTCATAAGACTTGACGGAGAGACAAAATAGGGAGAAGCAGCCAGTAGAACTGCACTGTTTTGCATTCTTGTGACCACAAATGTTAGGTGAGCCAAGAACACAGCGAGATTGACCAACTAGGGTTAAAGTAAAGGCTAAACTTTTAAATACTATTCCTGGCCGCTCTGGCAACTAGGTCTCCTTCCCATGCTAAAGATAAAATACAACATGCAAATTAACTAAATAGAAATCACAGGTGTAGTCACACACAGTCTAGATCACTCCATTTGGGTAAAGGGCTGGAAGTTTGTATCTCACAAAGCAAATGAAGACACGAGAAGAACTTGAATTACACGTAAGAGGGTTAAATTAGCCCTGCCAAGTACTTGTCTTTCTCCCTATCGACGCTGGTCATAGGCGATGCAGGTGGTAAATCCTGTTCTTGCCTGCCCCTATGGTCTCAAGCTGTTCTAATAGACAGTAGTTGCTGGGAAGAAAACGGAAGCTCATTCTCCCAGGGCCCTGTCTAAACTGGTTTGGGCTGTAGACTTTAAACAGGGGCTCTCAAAGTTCAGCACGCACTGAATTCCCTCGGGGGCATCTGCTTCAGCTCCAGGGCAGATCTGGCTAGCCCCGGACTGGGCGTCCCGGCTCTCTAAAACACGAGGCACACGGTGGGGTTTATTCCAGGCCCATCGCAGGTACAAGTGTGTTAATTTTGTCCCCCTTTCTCTTTGAATCTTTAACTATGGTGCTATTTGTCCTGCAGTCTCTGCACTGCATCTGGGGAAATCCACCTGCCTTGGGTGGCTTTGCGTTTTGTGTATTTGTGACCTGGTGGTACGCACGGTCAGCTGGCAGTGGAGTGGAAGGCCCCGAGAGCCTGCAGAGTCCTGGTTCTCCCTTCAGTTCTCTTTGACTCAAGGCAGTACCTCTTTTCAGAGAGCATGTGCTGCCTGAATGAGCAAAACAAACTCTTGTCAGACTTCCTTTTGCGGTAGCCTTGCTGCACTGAAACCTTCAGTCAGCTCCAGGAGGCAATAAAAACATGAAAGGTGCTGCAAGTCTTTCATGACTGTGCTGGCAGGGATTCCCTTACTGGGTGGGCCATTAGATACTGGCTTGGCACTCCCCCACGTCTGTCCATCCGGATGGTGTAAAAGGCTCTAGCCGGCACATGTCCCACTGTGGGAGAGCTGTCGGGTCCACCACACTTGCGAACACTTCCATGAGACATAAGCGATGGTGGGAGGGGCCAGCAAACATTTGTAGTGATGTGTGCGTATCCTTTGCACTTCTTGTTGGTGCGTTTAGTAAACCGAAATTAAAGCAAATTTAGGTGAGTGGTGAGCTGTCACTCTCACCGATCTCTGAAGCTGGTGCAGGCTTGGTGGTCTGACCTTGCTCACTGCTCTTCCTCTTTTCCTCCTTCCCATTCCCCTCCTCCTCCTTTTCTTTTCGTTTTCTTTTCTCCTCTTCCCTTGACCCTCCCCTTCCCTTCTACCCTCCCATTACTCTCTTCTGTTCCACACAGCTCGAATATTCCTGGGCTATTGTTTGTACAAATACAATAAAGTGTGCAAAGAAACACAATCCTCCAATGAAAGTTATTTAAAAGTAATTCTGGTTTTCACTTACATTTTCCCAAGTTGCTATGGGTTGAATTGTGTGCTCCAAAATTTATGTATTGAAGTCCTAACCCCTAATACCTCAGGATGTGACCTCATTTGGAGATGAGGTCTTTACAGAGGTAATTAAGTTAAACTGAGACATTAGCATGGTCCCTAATCTGATATGAACTGCATCCTTCTAAGAAGGAGAAGTTTGGACACAGGCAGCCATACAGGGAGAACACCTCGTGAACTTGAGGACATCCATCTACAAGCCAAGGAGAGAGGCCTGGAACAGGTTCTTTCCCTCACAGCCTTCAGACGGAACCAAACCTGTCAGCACCTCGACTTTGGACTTCTAGCCTCCAGAACTGTGAGACAATATGTTTCTATCATTTAAGCTACCCTGTTTGTGGTATTTGTTATGGCAGCCCTAGCAAACCAATACATACTAAAGGGGAAGCCAGTCTGTAATTCTCAGCGATGTTTTTAACCACCACCCTCCCTCCTGTCTTCCTAGTTCTCTCACATCTGCAGCAGCTGTGGAACCTCTTGATCTCTAAACTCCAGAAACCCTTCCCCACCACTAGCTTGAATGACTTCTATTTTTCTAACACCTCTCCTGCAGAGCAAGAAATCAGCAAACTTTGATTCATTGCTCTGGTAACTTAACCTTGAGAAAGGTGGTGCCCCAAATTGGAAACACAAGCATTCTGGGTCACTGGAAGTGGATAGCCTTAATGTAAATGTAAATATGGCCTATTTCATGCACAAGGTGAGCACAATTTCTATTTGGATTGTTTAGTCCAGAGACTTGTTTATGTCATGGTGAACTGAGAAAACCCCAGTGTTCTGACTCAAGACCAAGAAGACCTTGGTTGGTGGTAAATTCTTGGCAGGGAATTTGGTAGTGATCAGAGCTTGTTTAGCAGAGTGGATGGCATTCATACAGTAAGCATAAGCCTGGACCAGTGAAGGCCTGGCACACCCAGCCAGGATTTGAGGGTATATACAGCAGCTTGGTGTCCAGATTCAAGTTTTCACTTATGTGTATTATCCTTGCATTCCTAGAATGAGCTCCACTCTGTCACTGTGATGAAAAGAGTTAACATAGCAGGCCGAACACAGCTATTTTTAGAGAGGTCAGGTTTCAAGGTTGGCCCCTGGCTGGTGGTCTGCAGACCTGGCATTTAAGGCTGATTGATGATGTGATTTCTCCTGTACCCGAGCTTTCCTTCTGAGAGTCTGGAATTTTGGTAGTTGTGCCTAGGCAACCACTGCCAATAAAATCTTTGGGCACTGTGTCTTTAACGGGCTTTCTGGGCAGAAACATCGCACACATGGTTGCATTCTTCACTGCTAGAGAAAGGATCATGCTTGATGTGTCCCTCACAGGAGGGAAAGAGTATAGGAAGCCTGCATGGATTTCTCCAGAACTCACCTGTGTCTTTTTCCTTCCATGATCCTATTTTGTATCCTTTCACTGTAATAAACCTTAGCCGTGCTGTGAGTACAACTATGTGCCGAGTCCTGTGAGTCATTCTAGAAAATCAACGAACATGCGGGTGGTCTTGGGGAATCCCTGAAAGAGTCACGGTGTTTTACTTTTTAATGTGTTGTTGGGTTGTGTTTGCTAATATTTTATGTTTTCTTTATTGATATTGTTCAGTTCAACTCCCATTTATCAAGCTTTTCTTCATGCACATTGTTCTAGACGTTGACATATAGCAACTTCTTTAATCTTTTGAGGTGCCCAGGACAGCTCATTTTATAGGTGAGAAAGCTGAGGCCCACAGAGATGGAGTGACTCACCCAGCATCATGGAGCTCCTGACTGCACAGCAGAGCTGGGAACCAGGGCTATCTGCCGCTATGTTAGTGTGACCAGCAGTCCCAGTTTGCCCTCGACTGAGGGTTTCCTGGAGCATGGCACTCTGAGTACTAAAACTGCGACGGTCCTGGGCAAAATCAGGACACCTGGTCACCCTACTTCAAGTCCACGGCTTTTTTAATACTTTATCCAACTAGATACTTCTATTTTCCTGAGGGAGAGCTTGTCCCCATTAGGAGGTGGCCTATTTAGGCCCAAATTGGAAGAGCCAGACACCTGGTCTCTCAAGGAGACCAATTTCCAAAGACCTTGCCTTAGTGCCAAACACTCTGCACCTCCCAACCCACCTTGCTCTGTCTGCTCTTTCCTCTTCTCCACCAAGTGCACCCCCCATCTCTGCCCACCACATTTTTCAGCATTACTGGTTTTAATTTCCTGCACCATCCCCTTTGCAAAAACTTCTTTCCCGATTTAATTACTATTTCTCTTAATTAAATTTCATTCTCTCGATTGTCGTTAAACTCCTGAAGTTGTTTCTCCAACGAATTTAACAGTGAGGCCCTATGCTTAGAGATTAATTGTCGTCATTTTGCCTTCAAACACAGGTACTTTCTTACTTCTCTTCAATTATCTGTGGGAAAAAGGAAAGTGACCATCCTTCTTCCCAGGGCCTCTCTGAGAACAAACACCGCTGGGGGCTACCTTGAGAGAGAGAGAGAGAGAGAGGGTGGGGCGGTGGGGGGGATGCCAAGTCTCTTGAATTTTTCTCCCACCTTCTACTGAGTCTAATCTCAGGGTCTGTAAGTAGCCAGAGAGCCCCAGGTGACTCAGGCAGGTTCTCGAACAGGCTGGCGGAGGGGTGGGGGGGTGGGGAGGGGCTCCAGGGGCACAGCTCAGTTTTCAGAGGTGATGGTTCCCTGCCAGGAGGGGTTTGGGATGGTGTGGAGGGGAATAGGGGCTGGCTCTGGCCTCAAGCATCGCACCCAGCCAAGGTGTCTCAGAGGAACTAAGGCTGCGACTCAAAGGAACAGAAATACTTTCGGCTAGAACTTCCCTTCCCCGGAACGCCCCTCTTAGGAAACCAAAGCTTCAGTGCTCTACCCTCTGATGACCTTTCTCACGGTCTCAGTACAGCAGCCTTTTGACCTTTCAGCCTCAAACTCCTGTTTTCCCAGCTCCTTCACCCCAGACTCTCCTCTGTCTTTGTGCACAGACCCTTGAAAAACGGTGGCTAGAGGAGGATACACGGTTCTGGGTGGGGCCCAGTCAGCTCCCTGTATGAGCTAGTTGCTGCATCCTATGCCCCTGTGTGGGTGAAGTACCCCGCAGAGGTACAAAGCACAGGCTCTGGGGCCCTCAGACCCAGCCTGGCACATACAGGCTGTGGCATCTTGTTTCTCCAATGCCCCAAGCCTCAGTTCCCTCGTCTGCAGATATTCAGATATAGTACCATGTGAAAGGGGTACAGGGCTGCCTTTTCTTATATGTCAGGATTAAATGAAAGAACTGAAGTAAAGTATTCAGCACAGTGCTTGGTGCGTAATTAGCCTTAAACAACAAGTAGTATTACTCACACTGAGTAGCATTTGCTCCTATATGTCACAGAATCCCCATCTCTTAGGACTGAAGAGAAAACTGAAGTCCTTTAAGCCCTCTTATCTCCCCACCCATTTGATTATGAAATTTCTATTTGGTCTCTGACTCTGCTTGGATACCTCCTGGGATGGGGAGCACTGCTCTTGGGGAATCCCTGCCTTCTTTGGGTTACTCTATGGACGTCAATTAGCTCTGTTTACAGGTGTGATGCATTTAAACTGCTTTCCAGTTGCAGGGAACAGGAAGCTGTCCCCTATTCAACTACAATAATGTAGGCTGCCAGAGAACAGGACACAAATGATCATTTGGAGGATAATTCAGCAAATAACTCAATGACATACTCACAGGTGAAGGATTCAGGCTCTAGACTCTCCGCTTACCCAGTTCCTGGGGGGTCCAGTCCAGCTGAAGATAAGGTCCTGAGGATGAGGTAGAACCCAGTTAATTCAGACACGTTTTATAGACAAGGCCTCAAAAATCCCAAAGGAACCTTTGAAGGCACTCTTTTCCTGGGTTCACGAGGACTCATAAACAATACCATCCATCCCTGGTTATTCATGCTCATTAAACGTCAGAATAAAGAGCTTAGAGCTCAGGAGGGGCTCCATCCCCATTACTCCAGGGCCGCTTAGCTGCATTTATGATGGGAAGGCCCTGGGGTGTTTAATAAACTACCCGATTTGCCTAATAAAGTCCTCCCACGGTCCTGCTGTTACCAGCTTCATGTCGCGCATTCTTGTGCTATTGGGATGGTGCCAGAACGTATTTAAATATCCCGTTGTGTCTATTTCATTTTTATTTAAAGGAAATGAATTTCAAGGTTTAAAGCAGATTTTCTAATGTAAATGTACCTATGCACCTAGGTGTGAGGAGCCAGAAGTAAGGGAAGGATTACAGTATAGGAACTGTATTAGGCATTCATAGCTCATCTAACTGGAGATCCTGTTCTCCTGTGAACTGTGGTTTGAGAGACGGTGGATTCTCATTGTTAGGAAGTACATATTTGTATAAAGCTGAATTAATTTTTATTTAGTGCTTAATAGATTTAATTTTACCTTAATGATATATTTTATTTCTTTTTTTTGGTATAAATTTATTTTACTTATTTATTTTTGGCTGCGGTGGGTTTTCGTTGCTCTGTGCGGGCTTTCTCTAGTTGCGGTGAGCGGGGGCTACTCTTCGTTGAGGTGCCCGGACTTCTCATTGCGGTGGCTTCTCTTGTTGCGGAGCACGGGCTCTAGGCGTGCGGGCTTCAGTAGTTGTGGCTCACAGGCTCAATAGTTGTGGCTTGCAGGCTCTAGAGCACAGGCTCAGTAGTTGTGGCGCACGGGCTTAGTTGCTCCGTGGCATGTGGGATCTTCCCGGACCAGGGCTCAAACCCGTGTCCCCTGCATTGGCAGGCGGATTCTTAACCACTACGCCACCAGGGAAGCCCCAATGATATATTTTAAATGGACTCCTAGAAGGTTTGGATTGGACCTTAGAACTTAATTTGACCAATTCCTCCTGTTACAGATGAAAAAATTGAGGCCCAGAGAGGTTAAAGGTTTTTCCCCAAATCACACAGGTAGTAGTAAGTGTAGGGCTGGGATTCAAATCTAGGTTTTAAAAATTCAGATGGTATTGGTTCAAAACTCACCCCACGTGCCGTGAGGTAAGCTTCTTTAGCAGTCTCTCTGGCATAAAAGGGAAGTGTGAATGTTTCCTCATCCTCTAGCTCCAAGATCCTGTTTATTTGGAATGAGCCTGGTGGATCAACTTGCCTGCTCACAGCTGCTGTCCCTTTGCATGCCACACTGAAGAGGAACCACAACCCCCTCTCCTTAACCTCCCCTCACATGCACACACGGCATCTACATATGTACAGCAGGCTTTATATGAGACTTGAGGAAAGAGGTTTGTGTCGAGAAAACCATGTTGCTCGTTTCCCCTTCTTTTTAGAGCACCCTTCTGTAGGATTCATCCCAGAAATTCCCCCACTTCAAAACACTGAATAACGCAGCTCATCAATTCCCTTTCACTCAGGACTGTGTTTTGTTGCAACAGAGACCTGTAAAACAATGCCTTAAATAAGGTTTATGATTTTTCTCTCATGTAAAAGAAGTCTGGAGGTAGGCATTCTAGGGCTGGTAAGGTAGTGCCACAATCTCATCAATGTCCTAACCTCCTCTCATCTTTCCATTTTGCCATCCTTAGCACAAGCCTACTGTCCTCAAGCAAGATCACCTCAGGACTGCAAAATGACTGCTGCAGCACAAGTCATTACATCCATGTTTCAGGTAGAGGAAGAGGGAAGGCCAATAAGGGGCCTGCCAACAGAGTCAGTGCCCCCTTTTCAGGGAGCATTCCCAGAAGTCTCATACTATAGTTATTCTTTCATTCAACTGGCCAGAAGTTACTCTCATGGGCACTCTTCTCTGGAGGGGAGCCTGAGAAATCTAATTTTTCAGTTGGCACATTGCTACCTCCAACAAAATCAGGGCCCTGTGTAAGTAAGAAGAGAAGAATAAATTTTGGGTAGGCAACCAGAATGTCTGCCACAACCCCCAACTCAGGTCTGGACCTATCTTTGCATCCCAGTGACTCATTATTCTATTAAACCTAAGAGGCCATCACCAAGGCTGAAGGGAGGGAGCTGGAGTAAAAGAAATGGCTGAATCTTTCATCTGCTGTCTTCACTGACAGTCTCTGAAAGTGGACGGCAACAAAGAGATTTATTTGCCCACTGATACGAAATTTACCACCCTCCTTAGAAGGCAGAAGCGGTTACAGTTGCCTTTTATTTTCCTATTGCTACACCCAAGGATTGCTGTGAGAATCAAAAGACAGATATAAGACAGCATGTTATAAACTATAAAACACTATTCAGCAACAGAAATGATCGTTTATCATTATTATGAGTGTTGTCACGTCTTCTAAAGCCGTGTGCTCGGCTGAAGAAAAGGATTTTCTGAGAGAGAGCAAGAGTGGGAGCCAAAGAGGAAAGGAGAGAAAGAGTGAGGGGGAGGGGGGAAGGGAGAAGGGAAATGGGGAGAGAGAAGAGTGGAGGCCCCTTTTCTATCAAAGGCAGAACAAAAATATATTGACATAATTGAATCCTATGTCTGACCCAAACACATATACAGCTACCTGGGAGACAGCATCAAAGTTCTTTGCTCAGGGTTCTCTGATTATTTAAAAAATATCTCCCTCATTTTAAAGCAATATATGTATACTGAAGACTATGTGAACCATATGAAAAGGCACAAGGAAGTTTTTCTTAAAAACCTGCTTTATTGATATATAATTGACATATCATAAACTGTGCACATTTCAAGTGTGTAATTTTATATATTTTGACATAAGTATACACCCATGAATCCATCACTACCATCAACATAATGAATACATCCATCACCCCCAAAAGTTTCCTCACACTCCCTCCCTCCTGCCCCTTCCTGGCCAACCCCCATCCTGCCAGGAATCAACCGATCTGCTTTCTGCCACTCTAGATTCCTTTGCATTTTCTTGAATTTTATACAAATGGAATATAAAATTCCATAAAAACATGTACGATGTATGTACTCTTTTTTGTTTAGCTTCATTCACTTGGTATAATAATATAAAAACAAAAAAAAAAACAAAAAAATGCCAACAAACCTCACAACTTACAGAGAAGTATAATTAATGACATAACACAGATCCACCAGGATTGAGAAGTTAATTAGCCATATTCGCTTCAGCTCTCCTCGTTTTTTTTTTTAAGGGTTTAATTAATTAATTAATTAATTAATTTTTGGCTGTGTTGGGTCTTCATTCCTGTGCAAGGGCCTTCTCCAGTTGTGGCGAGCAGGGGCCACCCTTCATCGCGGTGCGCGGGCCTCTCACTATCGCGGCCTCTCTTGTTGTGGAGCACAGGCTCCAGACGCACAGGCAGATCCGCGGCATGTGGGATCTTCCCGGACCAGGGCTCGAACCCGTGTCCCCTGCATTGGCCGGCAGACTCCCAACCACTGCGCCACCAGGGAAGCCCTCTCCTCGTTTTTTTAATGTGATTTATACAAGAAAAAAATTGTAAAAATTTGCATAATTCAATGAATAATTATAAAGCAAACCCCTGTGGGCAACAAATGAACCCTGTAAGCACCTTGTTATCTTCTGTGTCCCCTCCCTGACAGCTATGTCTTCCCCCCCAATTCCAGGTCATCACTATCCCCACTTTTGGGAGACTCACTTTCTTGCTTGCTTTTCTGGTTTTATGACCTAGGTATCCGTCCCAGTATGGTAGAGTTGAGCCACCTGTTTGTGAACTTTATATGAATGAAATCATACTGTTTGTCTTCTTCTGTGACTTGTATTTTTTACCGTTACGTTTAGGAGATTAGCCATGTTGTGTCACGTGGCTGTGGTTTGTTCATTTTAATGGCTGTATTCAATTTTATGAATATACTGCAGCGTGGCATGGCCCACACTAGAAAGAAACGTTTTAAATGTGATCATCACTGTTTGGCCTGTGTTGGCACCCAAGCCTTGTACCCATCAGGCAGTCGTCACAGGACAGAAACAAGTGAAACACCCCAACTCCTGCTGCCACTCCCCTGACCCCACCCTGTGTCCATAGAAAGTTAACCCATTAATATTCACATATGCAAATCATAAATATTTACAACAATATCTTCTGTCCTGACATAGTATTCTTTCTGAAGAAGCAAAGCACAAAACAGCTTCTAAAAAAAAAATCATGAACTTTATGTAATTTCATTAGTCAGCCCAGGCTAATAAAAAAGTACCACAGACTGGGTGGCTTAAACAACAGAAATGTATTTTTTCTCATAGACCTGGAGGTTGGAAGTCCAGGATCAAGGAGTCAGTAGGTTTGGTTTCCACTGAAGCTTCTCTCTGGCTTACAAAGGGCTGCCTTCTCCCTGTTTCCTCACGTTTCCTTCTCCTCTGTCTTCTCATTGTATTCCCTCTGTCCATCTCTGTTTCCTAATCTTCTCTTTAAAGACCCCAGTCAGATTAGATTAGGACCCATCCCAATGGCCACAGTTTACCTTAATCACCTGTTTCAAGGCCCTGTTTCCAAATATGGTCATGGTCTGAGGTACTAGGGGTTAGGACTTCAAAACATGAATTTTGGGGGAGGCACAATTCAGCCCATAGCAGTTGCGTTGATCTTAATACAGCTAGTTATATTCTCCGTGGGAGAAAGAAAAACAAGGATGAGGTCAGACACACTCCTTCTACAGCCTGCTCTTCCCCTTTCACTCTTTTCCTCAGGCCTTCAATCCAGAACGTCCTAGCTCACTGCTCCTAAATGATGCTCTCACTATAAATTACATAGGAAACATAAGACATCAAAACCTAGTTTTACGTTCCTTTGTGTATAAGAAATAGTAAGAGTCACTGAAGTCGGTGCTTGCAGTCTGAGACTTTTCTAAAAAGGGTTCAGTGCATTATTCAAGTTGAAAAAATAATAATTTGGACCTTAGCCTGTCTCCAGCAGATGGACGACGCTGCCCGTCCCCTGCCCTTTCTTAAGAAGTTCCCTTTATTCTGTGATACCCTAAGTGTCTGCTGGCATGGTGGTTTACAAGCACCTTCTCACGTGGTGAATAATTAGGTCCTAATCACCACCCAGTGAAGTAGAGAAATCATTTGAATCCCTGTTGTACAGATGAGATAACTGGAGCATAAAGAATGTGGGATTTTCAAGGTCACACAGCAAGACAGGCACAAAGCCAGTTTCCATTTCTCAGTCTAGGTAATATGAATTCCACAGTTCCATGTTGCCTTCTCTCCCCAAAGTGGCGGTCCATCCACCAATTTTTTGTTTCAATTGGGGTGCAGTGGTGCTAGTCATTGGGAGGGGGAACAGCTGAAAACACTATGATGACTCAGGGCAGTCAATAAGAAAATAGACTTTCTCGGTGAGGCGGAGATGGGGAAGTAGTCATCTTCTTTCTTCTGATAGCAGGGTGTACGTTTTGTTTTTCAATCAGCATGCTCACTAGATCCTTCTTACTCTTTGCCTTTCATGCTTTTAAAGCTTACCCACAAGCATTTTTTTCATTCCATCTGTATTTAGTAGTGGTTGTTCTACTACAAAGAAGACTTTCCTCTCTTCTCCATCTATTTGTGTACTCTTTTACTAATTTATATCACTATAGTCTCATGGATTCTTATTTTATTCAATGAGTTTTTGTTTTATTCCACGGGTTTCGATGACCAGACTGTGCTTGTTCAGTGGGAACCCCTTCATTCTGGCTCCTGGGTCCTCTTGACATGTTCCCATAAGTCCATGAGCCTATCCTTACTTGGCACAAAAAGGTGTTCCACATTTTTCTCGTATTTTCACTGCCCCAGCCTTAAACTCACTGTATTTTGAGAATTGGTGGATACCACCCAATGTTAAAAGTTGAAGTCTTGAACCACTGTAGGAGCCAGTGGAAACAGTGATTTCTCCTCAAATTATGACCCTTCTTGACCTTCAGATGAAAGGATTAAGAGGATGATTGCCCCCATGTGCTTGTAATTCATCCCAAGGATAAACAAATCTACTGTCTTAAGATTCTCATGATTTCCATTTCATGGAAGAGAATTTCAAACTGAGCCTCAGACGACACTAGGTGGGAAACAGGAGTTCAAATCTGTGGGATGGGGTAACAGGAGATCAATACGGAACGGACTGCCGCCCTTACTAACGGTGACCCTGACCCACACAAGCCTGTCCTCCCAAGGAGCCTGCAAAGCCGGCGGCAGAGCAGTAAGCCTCAGGGTACAGAGGACCATGTCACTCTGAACTCCCAGATGGTGAAAGGTAAGCCTCTGTCCTGGGGACACGGGGGTGGGCGGGGTGTCCCCTCTACACTCACAGGTGCAGCCAGAGCCGACTCTAAGATAAGACAGGTTTGATCATGGCTCCTTTTCTTTTCCATTAAAAATAATTTCAATTAGGAAAGACGTTAAGCTTACAGAAAGTTATAGATAAAAATGTCATAAGCACCAATGTACCCATCACTAGATGGAAGAAATGTTAACATTAGCCTTAGATCCTTTTAGAAAGAAAGTAAAACTACATATAAAGTTGAAACCCCATTGCCCTCCCTCTCTCTCCAGAGGTAACTCTCAAGTTAGTACGCAGCTTCTCGGTGCTCAATATTACTTTGTTTTCACGTGGGTAAACACCAATATATAGTATTGTCTTGTGTACTTAAAACATTTCATAAGCAGTATTGTTACCCACGCTATGCAGCCAAGGCTCCAGGCGCGGAAACTGTTTTTTTTTTTTCAATCATACAGGTTAGTTGTTTTTTATCAACAGGAAGCCACGAAGGCCAGAGACAAAACCAGACTGAACCAGCTAGGTCCAAGATGGCGGGCAAAGTAGGCTAAAGGTCACTGCTTTCCTTGCCTTGATTTATCTCTGTGTTTCCATACCAACCCCTGAGAGCTGAAAGGTACTTACCCTGATTTATCTCTGTGTTTGTTTCAGAAGTACCTGGTGTTTGGCAGAGATGCTTCGCGGGCTGTACTTTGAGAGATACACAGTGGTCAACCATCCCAAACCAGCTCTGACCACCACGGGGACACGCCTGCGCAGATGAAACCAGGGGGCTGTCCCAGCATTACCTTTGCTTCATTACCTTGCTAACATCTCCGCCCAAAGCGGGGATTTGTGCTCTGCTAGGCACAATTTGTTCCACGTGCAAAGGAGCGTGGAAGACTGCGCATGACCTGGCTGCCCCTGGAAATCTCCACCCCTTTTCTAGAGCCCTGATGACCCTCTGCCTCGTAACCCTAAAATTCCCTTACTCCCCTCTCTTTGGGGAGAAGGTGCTTTTAGAGCTTGAGCTTCCCTTCTCCATTCTCTGGCCTTTGAGTAAAAGCCTGTTTTGCTTGCACCAAACTCAATTTCATTATTGGGAGCTCGAAACTGAGTGGGAAAGAACTCCCTGTCTGATAGGGGGTTGGGGGAAGGGAGAGCTTAGGTTCAGCTAGGGCACCAAGAGCGGGGGGGTCTCACGTCTAATTCAGTAACATCACCATACTGCTTGTATCCGTTTTCAACTGGCTTTTAATTTTCACCTAACAGCGAGATTTATTGATATTAATAGTGTAGATTTAGTTCATTCATTTTATCTGTTAAGATAGTATTTTGTTGTATGACATTTCTATAATGATATATGATATTACTCTTAATAGTCCTAATGCTTTGTATATTGGATTTTCTTTGAAGATAATAAACTCACCTGGAATAATGACAGTTTTGTTTCTTACTTTATATCCCTAAATCTCTTATTTCTATTTTTAGTATAATGTTGGCTAGGAGTTCAAGTGGGGAATAATTATTTTCTTGTTGTTTTTCTGATTTAAAAGAGATTTTAAGGTTTGCATTTAGGTATGATGCTTGTGGTAGGTTTTTGGTAGTTACCTTTTTACCAGGTTAAGGAACCTACCTCCTAGTACTATTTTGCCCAAGGTGTTTTTTCCCAAAGTCCATTCATGACTGACTTCATTATGTTTCTTTTTCTGAACCTATTGACATGATTATATAATTTTCTCCTTCTAATTTCCCAATTTAGTAAATTACATCAGTAGATTTCCTAATGTTAAAGTATTCTATATTTTTAAGGAAAAGATAAGATAGAGGACCGTCCTCTATTTGATCATGATGTATTTCTTTTTATACATTGCTCAATTAAGTTTGCTATCCTGTCTGTCTGCTATCTGTCTATGTATCTATTTAAAAAATTCTTGTATTTGGGTACATGTTTGAAGCGGGGGGCCTGTACATATTTCCCCCCTGTCTGGTTTGTTATCTAGACTATATTGGCTTCATAAACTAAGTTGAGGAGTTTCATCTTTATTTACTGTCTGGAAGAATTTATATATAATTGGAATTATCTGTTCTATGAAAGTTTAGAGGATCCACCTGGAGAGCCATCTGTAACCTATAATTTCTTTGTGGGAAAATTGAAAAACGATTAATTCAAGTTCTTATTTTGTTATAAAAACAATTGGGTTTTCCATTTCTTCTCAAGTTAGTAATGGCAAATATGGTACTTTACATTGGGGTAGACAAACTATGGCCTGTGAGCCAAATGCAGCAGCTTTTTGTTTTTGTAAATAAAGTTTTATTGGAACACAGCCATGCAATTCATTTATATATTGTCTATGGCTGATTAGGCTGTGCTCACCTAATCAATCCCCAGTACCTATCCTCTACCTCCTTGAATCTCAGAGCTTTTCTATTCTCAGTATAGATGAAGAGTTTAAGAATTGAATTTTCAACTCACTTCATCCAACCATTTACTCATCCATCCATCCTTCCATTCAGTGTCTATTTACTGGGTGTCTACATTCTCAACATTATTCTAAAGCACTGGGGATATAGCAATGAACAAACAAGTCCATGCCCTCATGAGGCTTACATTCAAAGATGGAGACTCAGACAATAGACAAATAAGATAGTACATATACAATATGCCTGGTGTATTTGGGAGAAAAGTAGAGAGAAAGTCTTTAGCTACCATTTCCATTTCTGTAACATTCTTTGGTCTATTCAAGTTCTTTTTGTATCAATATTGCATTTTCCATATTTTACAATTTATCAGTTTCATGTAGGTTTTCAAATTTATTACTGTGGAGGGTTTCTTTCTTCTATTTTCAACTTTTTGTACCATTGTCTTTTGTAGATAACATATTGTTGGATTTTATTTTTTTAAAGCGCAGTCTGACTCTTTTTCTCTTCTAATTGGGACAGTTAGCCCATTTATATTTATTTTATATATTTAAACTTAGTTGCCATCTTTTTTCATATTTTCCTTTTATATGTCTTCTTTTATTTCTTTTTATTCTTGCTTCACTGGATGTATTGAATTTTCTTCTGCTGGTTTAAAAGTTATACTCTATTTTGTGCATCTGATGATTGCTTTAAACTTAAGACTAATATATATTTAAAAAATTTCCCCTATTAATCTGTTAAACTTGTCAGTATTTATGTCTTTCCCCTAAAAAGACAAATACTCTAGTCTGCTCTCATGTCCTTCAGTTTCTTCCCCACCCCCTTCCTATGCCATCATTATATGAAAATGATTTTTCTTTCTTTTTCAATCATGCTAGATTTTTTTTATTACCTTCCTAGATTTATGTCTCTAAAATTTTGAGTACTTTTTCCAAAATTATTTTCAATGTGTGGTAACTCTTTTGGTACCTTGTATGCCTGAGAATATTTTTTACTACCCCTCATATGTTAATGCCAATTTTTGGATATAAAGTTCTACCTTCCAGATTATTTTCTTTCAATTAAAAAAAATTACTTTCATCTTCTTGTATCCAACACTTCTTTTGCAAAGACTAATGCTTCTCTGTAGATAATCTACTCTTTCTTTAGGTATTTCTCTGCTTTGTCTAGGTAGGTATTCTCTACCCTTGGAAGTCTTTTCAAATTTTACCTTTGTCTTTGGGACAATTAAAAAAAATATTACTACAATCTAAGTATGGGTTTTCATTCTCTGTCTACTTTCAATGTGATGTCTTTCATCTTTCCTTGATTCTAGAAAATTAATGTCCATTTATTTGTTCAAATATTTTCACCTTTCTATTTTTGTTTTCCTCGCTCGTTAGAACTCCTATTATTTGGATGTTGAAAATTTTACATCTAATCTCTTTATTTCTTAGATTTTTTTTCTTTTGTGTTTCTTTAAAAAAAATTTTTTTCTGTTGCCATCTGGAAGAATTCCTCATTTTGATCTTTCAGTTCACTAATATATTCTTCAGCTAAATCTGTCCTATCATTTATCTGCATTTATCTGATCTAATGTGAATATTTCCACCTGGTTTTAAAATAATTTGTTGTCCTTGTCTCATTATCCAAATATTTATTATGTTTATTTTAAATTCTTGGTCTATTCTTCTGTTTCATATAGTCCACGGTGTTCCATTTGCCATTTTTATTGTAATTTTGTTCTGTAGTCTTTCTTTTCAGATGTCTATTTTTTTTTCCCAGTGAGCTCATGCTACTCTGGTAATGTATATTGGGGGATTTCCAACAGAGAGTTCTAGTCTCCATCTGTCCCTGTGAATATAAAGTGTGGGTTGTGGATAGTGTAACCACAGGGCCACTATTGATCACACCTGATTGCTAACTCCTCATAAGGCAACCCTTTGGTTCAGGGTTTCAACTTTAAACCTTTCAGGACAAGATGCAACATAGTATCTTGGATTGGATCTTGGAAAAGAATAAGGACAATAATGGAAAAAGCCTGGCAAAATCTGAATGTAGTTTTGTTAATAGTGATGTACCCATGTTAATTGTACTGCAGTTATGTAAGACATTAACATGAGTAGAAACTGGGTGAAGGGAGTACAAGAAACTTTTCTGCAAGTCTAACATTATTGTACTGTTGCTGAAACTTTTCTGCAAATCTAACATTATTCCAAAATAAAAGGTTTTTATAAATATTTTTGATAATAAGTGAGCTGGACACTCATGATATGTGTAATTATCTATAGGTGTATTTCACTTTAAATGAAACATTTAAAAAGTGTAAAACACACACACACACACACACTCATACCCCTTAAAAACCCTTTCAGTCGAAGCACCAGTGGGCAGACAAAACCACCCTTGGTTGTAATCCTCCGGCTTTGAGGTTCTGAGAGGGGAGGGTTGGAAGAGTGAAAGCTCAAGGCAAGCTGGTCCATCTTCACGTGAAGTTGTCCCACAGTTCACTGATGCTCTTCTTATTTTCAAAAGTTCTATTTTCTCAAGTTCAGTAATCTTTTTTTCTGCACTGTCTAATCCACTGTTAATCCAGTCGGTGTATTTTAAAATCTCAGACATAGTTTTCATCTCTAGAAGTCTTATTTGGGTCCCAGGAAAGTCACTGTGGAGAGGCTGCCTGCTTAGGGACTACATTCCCAGTCCCCTTTATAGGTGGACATGCGGCTTAGAGGCAGGCCACAGAATGTGAGTGCCCGTGATGTTCACCTCCCACACGGGCTAATGCACATGCTTCTCCCCTTCCAGTTGGTTGGAATGGAGACCCCTGGAGTCAGTAGGTGACAATGGCAGAGCCTGCAATATCTGGGAACTAGCCCACCTAACTAGGGCATGAACAATTTTTGCTATCATGGTGGTGAAAGTACAACGTTATGTTAAGAACATTTTCAGTAATAAAGTGACTTGATCATTTGGTAAATTGACCTTTGACAATCCAATTTCCAGCAAATTCTTCCTTGAGGGTATATATATATATGAATAACTTTGGCTTGCTTCCTTTGGAAAGACCAAGTGGTGTTTTGAGTAGAATAACACACCAGTTTTAGCTAAGAGCTGATTTTACTCAAAGATTTGCATATTTTATAGATTTTTTTTTTACCCTGTGGTTAGATGAGGAAGGACTTGCCTCCATTCTTTTCCTTCCATTCACAGGATGCCAAGCCCCCTCTCATGCTCCCCCTACTGTTACAAGGAAGACAACTTAAGAGGAAGAAACCAAGGGAACTAGAGAGAGGGAGAGAGAGAGATGGAAATCACAGAGGAAATTCACTCAATGTTGTCAAACCTAGACTAACGTAGATGGGAAAGACTCAAGGGGAAAAGGAAAGAACATTTTGCCCCATCCGTGTGTGTGTGTGTGCATACTTGATTGCTGAATTACTAAAACATATCCAGTAATGTCCTGTCCTTCTTAATGTTAGAGGCATAACAATGGACTTATAGGTCTAACTCCCTTATTTTATAGATGGACAAGCTGAGACCCATATAGACACAGGCCTGCTCGAGGTCACTGTTCATAAGTTGCAGACTTGGGATTTCCCAAATTCACTTGATTCAGGCTTCACAGAGGCCCCCTCCCACTCCTCATGCCCAAATGCACATTCGAGCTACGGAACTTGCCTCTCTGTGGGCTGGTGAAAACCACAGAGTGAGCCTTCAGGGAGATAAGGTCCCCGTCATCACTATGCTGGCACCCAAACAGACTGCACAGCGCAGGGAGAATGACATGGCAGAGAGGAGCTTCCCACACAGGGCCCCCACCAGTGCCTCCTTGTTTCGTTTTTCAGGGGAATCCCTCCTGCCTTCAGCTGGTGGCCCTGGGAGGCAAAGGTCTTGAGTCACTCTGGCCGCAGCACTGGGCTGGTGACCACAGAGGGTGACCACAGGTCTGGGGAGCTGGGGCTGTCTGGAAGGCAGTTTCTCTTTTAGTGTCTCTCTAGAGGTAGTCCTGCCTGCCCTTCCCAGGCTCCTCCCAGTCTGATTGCTCTCAGCCATGCTGTGACCCTGCCTTCCCTGGAGCCCACGGAGTGGCATGCAAATGTTCCAGGACATTCAGGAACCTCTCCAGCCCACTGAGGCTACCTCTGTGTGTCTCACCTGTTGGGGGCACTTTCGCTATTTCCAGAGAACACCAGTTGCTTTCGTACGTCTGTGCTTTAGTACAAGATGTTTCTTCTGTTTAGACTTTTCTCTCCAACCTGGACTGCTTAGAACACTCCCTTCTCATTATTTTATTTTTTATAGTTATTTATCTTTAAAAATTGGGTAAAATATACATAACATAAAGTTTAACATTTTAACTACTTTTTTTTTTTTTAGTGACGGTTCAGTGGCATTAAGAACATTCACATGGTTGTGCAACCATCACCACCATCCATCTCCAGAACTGAAACTCTGCATCACTTAATAATTCCCCATTCCTTCCCCCAGCCCCTGGCAACCACTGTTCTACTTTCTGTCTCTATGAATTTGACTACTTTAGGTAACTCATAGGGGTGGAATCATACAGTGTTTGTCCTTTTGTGACTGACATTGCACCTAGCATAATGTCTTCAAGATTCATCCATGCTATTGCATGTGTCAGAATTTCCTTCTTTTTTAAGGCTGAATAGTATTCCATTGTATGTATACATCACATTTTGTTTATCCATTCATCTGTTGATGGACACTGGGTTGATTCCATCTTTTGACTATTGAGACATGATCTGTGGCCTAACATATGGTCTGTCCTGGAGAATATCCCATGTGCACTCAAGAAGAATGCATATGCCGCTGTTGTTGGGCAGAGTGTTCTGAGTTATGTCTGTTAGATCTAGTTGGTTTATTCAGTTGTTCCAGTCCTCTAGTTCCTTACTTGTCTTCTGTCTGGTTATTCTATCCATTCCATCGAGAGTGGGGTATTGAAGTCTCCAACTTTTATTGTAGAATTGTCTATTTCTCCCTTCAATTCTTTGTCAGTTTTTGCCTCATACACCTAGATGTTCTGTTATTGGGTGTGTAAATGTTCCTCCTCATTCTTAAGCCTCTATCCAAACACTCCCTCCTTGGGTACCCTCACCCCTGCCTCCCCCCCCAGGGGCAGCGTCACTCTCCTCTGTGCTCTCGCCATAACTTGGATACACCTCTGTGTCCCACATTCTGCTATCCTGAGTAATTTACATGTTTCTTGTCCCATTTAGTTTGTCTTGGAGGACATAGAGTTTTGTCTTCTTTATGTTTGCATCTTCAGAATCTGGCACAGTAGGTGCTCAGTGAATGTTTGTTGAACGGACATTTGTCATTGAATGCAATTATTGTGTCATCCATGTTCTTCCTGGGATAAAAATAACTGTAGTCAGAAATTCTCAACACACCATTGCTTTTTGTATTAGTAACGTATAGCCTCCAAGGTGCTTGTTCTTCTCCTTCGTTTGATCCTTACCCCAACCCTATAAGGGAGGTAGGGCGGGGTTTACAGCTCCACTTTACAGGTAAGAAAACTGAGACTCAGAGACTCAGGCTGAGTGTCTTGCTAGAGGTCATGATGGTAAGAGGCAGAGCTAGGACTTGAGCCCAGGTTAGTGTGGCTTCTGACCAGGACTCCTTTCTCTGTGCCCACTGCCCTGGTGGGCTTGGCTCTTTGTGGCTGCCCTGGGTGGGATCACAGCCTCTGTGTGTGGAGGCTGAGCTTCTTTTCTCTTGCGGAATTTGAAGTTTGCCTTTGGATGTGTTACGAGGCGTTCTGAGCGTCTCTGAGAGACACCTCTTGAAATTATTTTAGAGATAGTGAATGCTGAGTATCTTGCTCGCTGAGGCACAGCGGGGAGCTGAGGCTCCAATCTGGGCTTCCCTGACTCCAAGTATGATGCGCCTGCCATTTGATTTAATGTACCCTGGGCAGTCTTAGGATAGTCAAGAAGCTTTTTCATGTTTTGAGCTACAATAGGTCCTGTGTGTCCACCCTCCCACTCTTGCCTCTGGAGCCCTTCAGAGTGGATCTGTCCTCTCTGCTCCTAACACCCTTCCAGGGATGTGCATGTGTTTCCCTGAGTTTTTTTCCTCAGGCTGTATGGCACCAGTGCCTTCAACTTCCTCCACTGCTTTTCTAGAGACCTCCCTCTCCAGGCCACCTCCCTCCCTCCGGTCTGTCTGTTGGCTGGGTCTGAGTCACAGGGACAGCACGCCCATAACAGGGCACCGCTGGGCTGGCGGAGGAAGACTGCAGAGGCTCTAACTGCAGCTTCCTCAAATGGACAGGCAGCTGGCCGTCAGGCAGAGAGCGGGGCCGGGGGCAGGGGAGGAGAGGCAAAGAGAGCCCTGGCGCGTGTGATGGAACAAAAATAGAGGCGCTGGGGTTACTGTGGGCCAAGCTTCTTCCCAGCACTTGTTCGCAGGGAGACTCTGGTTCAGGTGAGCCCACCAGGTGCTGTGCTGGTTGTAGGGTGACCCCCCCGGGGGGAGCGCTGGATGCTCCCAGGCTGCTCTGCTTCAGTGGTCGGAGCAGAGTTCCGAACGATGTTTAGCAGAGAGTCCGTATTGTGGTCCTTGAGACCTTGGGCACCTGGAATTCTGTTTACAGCTCCCTTCCCTTCTGTTCCCGGGGTGCTCTAGGGATGGCTGGCTTTACTGGTCCATTGACTGGACGTGACAGTGAGGGGATAACACGGACAAGGGATGACTAGAGAGGGTCCAATGAAGGCCTCTTGGTTAATTTTCAAGTAAATGATGATAATAATTACACTTACCTTATAGGATTGCTGAACATATTTAAAAAGGCAATGCATATATATGCTTTGTGCAATCCCAACTCTGTACAGGGCAACTACACTTAGTACTCACCCCGTCAGGGCACCTGGTGGCTCTTAGCAATGTTTCCCTCATGACCCTTTGGGGGCCAGAGTGAGATCTGTCACCTCCACGCTCTGAAAGCATTTGTGGGTTGAGAACTGGACTGAACAGCAGGGCTGGATTTCAGTCCTGGCTGTAAGTTGCTGTGTGACCCAGGGAAAACTCCTTCCCCTCTCTGGGCCTCTGTTTTCTTTCCTGTTCCATGAAGGACTTGGGCTAGAAGATCTTTGAGGTCCTTTGGCCCACAGAAGCTGGGGGATCTGGGCCATGGGCCAGGGTGCTACTTTCTGATGCTCTGCACTCTTTCTTTAGGGAAAGGAACCTCTCTCCTCTCTACCCTTTGCCGAGCTGGTCTGCTGGTTTCCTAGACAGGCCTGGCAATGCTGGACACGGGTCTGGAATGGGGGTTCTGAGGTCAAGACTGTTCCGCTTGCAGGAGGGCAGGCGCCAGGACCGGTACCTCCTTGCTGCGTTGCCCGACAACACCCCCAGGAAAGGGGTGCTGCCTGGATTGCTTTCAGTGTCCTTGCCCCACCTGCCCCAGACCGCCCAAGCCATGTCCTCAAGTCACAGGGAGAGTTTAGCTTGTCTTGCTGTGACACATGGCCAGAAGGCAGTAAAACCCAAGCCCTCCCGGTGGGCAGGTGATCTTCATAGAGCTAGCCAGGCCTGACTCAGAGCCTCAGCCTGCCACCCTCCAACCAGCTGTTCCCTGGGCCACCGCACAGAAATCACGCCATGGGGGATGGCATCGGGCTGCAGGAAAGCGTGTCCCTGGCTCGGGGGCCAAGGAGAGGAATGCGATATCAGCCTGGCACCAACTGGCCCGAAAGAACAGCTGACTCTGTGTAGGGAAAGCTGAGATGAAGTCCCAAGTTCAAGACTGGCCGGTAGCCCCAGGACAGGGATGGCTGATAGTCTGACCAACTGCCAAGGAGAGAGCTGCACCAGACCCTCTGAGGCCAAGCTCCTAATTCCACCCTCCACCTGACGGTGTGTGACCTTCACTTGATTCCTGCCCCCTTCTTCGGACCTCGGCTTCCCCATCTGGGCTGAATATGAAGGTCTTAAGAGAACAGATTTTGTGGTGTCTTTACTTAAAATTTGGGGACCCTGTTCCTCCAGCCTTTAGCGGAAATGCTACTACGAAGGGTGAGTGTCTGACATGTCATTATGTGCTGCCTGGGACATTCTCCCTCTGCACCCAGCCTCCCCTTTCCTTACCATGTCCTAATCTGAGCTGGTACCTATTCTCCTGTTTTCTAGAAGGAATACTACCTTAATTCTAGATTATAGGGAATGACAATCTAGACATTTCAGCGTCTAGTTGAAGAGGTTTGGGCTGACCAAGGAGGTTTTATTTCTAGTTCCAGGTCTCCCTGTGAGGTATTGAGCAACTCTCTTCCCTGTCTGGGCCTCAGTTTCCTTCTTTGTAGTGGGAGGTGTTTGAGCCAGGTGATCCCAAGACTTCTTTCCAGTTTTGCCTCAGGGTCTCTAATTTCCCCTTGGAAATTTAACCTTTTTTTTTTCCTGTTTGTCTCAAATGGATTAAATGACTGAGAAGCAAAACAACTTGGCTATAAACCGTCTCAGAAGGACAAGGAGACCTCTCACCCTATTGTGGAGAGCAGTTAGAGAAATGCAGCCCCACTCCGGTTGGTAAAAGGAAATGGGGTGCTTACCGTTCATATCTCACCCACGGTGGAGGGTTTGCAAAAGTGATCACACACAGACACATCAGGGGAGGCTGGAGAATGTTTGTCCCTGAAGGAAAGTCAGGCAGGAAAGTATGCTTGGCACCAGGCCTTGCTGGGATTATCTTCATCACAGAGCCATAATTTGTTTTCCACAGACCTCAGGATTGTATAAGGGGATTCCAGAAGCTTCACGTGAGCGTGAGTACCCAGTATCCTGGGGCTGCCTGCCAGTAAGGCGACCTCTCTCAGTGTCTGCTGCCACCACCTGCTGATCGGGAGCTGGCTGCTGCCTGGGGCCCTCGTGAGAGACTTGTCGGGAGGCTGGTGTTCACCTCTCGGGCATTTGCGAGCCTTCGCTGTGGAGCTGTCAGCATGCCTGTGTCAAATGGCTTCACCTGCTTGTGCCAGTGGACGGGCCACACTCCAGGTGGCCCTCCTGGTCCTCCTGTCACCCTGCTCTGTGGCCGACACAGCTACCCCAGCCATATCACTCATCCGCGCTGCCGACAGCCTGCGTGCAACTTTGCCCAGCTGGCTCTCTAGAGTGCTGCTGGAGGGAAGCTTATGCTTCTGCAGCTAATGAGCTGGGCTTTGAACAAAGAGCAGAATAGGAGGAAGAGCTTTCCCGATGCAAAATTGCATGGGAAGAGCCATAGCAAATTTGGGTAATACAAAGTAAACCAGTTTGCCTAGACTAGATCAAAGGTCCCATGTGACTGCCCACAGACCTGTGATGATTAGTGAAGAAGGGTCATCATTCATAGCAATGGGGAAAATTAAGTCCACAGAATGAATTTTGTAAAACTAATGTAGCTTGTGGAATTCTTCTTTATTTTTAGAGATATCCTTGCTGCTTTTTAATGTTAAAATGTTTTTCCTTACAAAATGACGGTGATATTAGATGGTAGTTGGTTTTTAAAAATGTACCTATCTGATAATCCTATGTTAATCCTCTGTGATTAAAAAAATTGTTTTCATTGATCTGTGAATTCCAAAATCTAGGAACCGGTGTACTCTCAGAGGACTTGGATAGAGGGCGGTGGGAGACAGGGCAGAAGTGGTAGGCAAGGGCCTGGGGTGGGACACCCTCATCTATAAGCAGCAGGGGACCATGTGTATTTCATCCACTGTGGAATCCTCAGCATCTAGCACATGGGTCAGTAAACATTTTCTGTAAAGGGCCTGGTAGTGAATATTTGAGGTGTTTTGGGCCATACTCCCTCTGTTACAGCTACTTGACTCTGTCTTCTTAGCACAAAAGCTGCCATAGACAATATGTAAATGAGTGAGTGGGGCTGTGTTCCAATAAAATTTTATTTACAAAACCAGTTGGTGGGCCTGATTTGGTCCAGGGGTTTTAATTGGCTAACCCCAATCTCTGCTCGATTGATAAGAATACTTATCCTGTTCAGTAAGTATTTATTGAATTGATGTAAATTGTTTCTAGAGGGCAAAGAGGAGACATTGGAAGGGTCTGAGGTAGGATGTGTAAGGACCACTGCAGTAGACTGTGTAAGGTGGATGGGGGAGCATGGGGTAGAGCCATTGTGCTCGGTAAGGAGCAGTTACAGTATCCCAGGCCTGGAGTTGGGAGGGCTCAGCTTGGAGCAGTGCAGTTGAGAGGGAGTGAAGATGTGAGAGTAGCTTAGCTGATATTTAAAGGCAGGAGGAAAAGCCATGAATGGCTGGAATTTAAAGTCCCAATTCCTTAAACTCTGCTTTTTATGCCCCAAATCATGCTTCTACAAGACAGAGCTCTAGTCTATCTGAAAAAGCCTGGCTCTTTCAAACCAGAATCTTGGCTTTTAAGACTCTTCTTGCTATGAATGTCAAAAGCCAAGAATTTGATTCTTTGCTTTCCCTTTACATTTCAGCTATGCCGGATTTGTTCTGAGGCAGTAAGTCCTGAATGTCTTAGCCTCCTGATTTTGTTTTAATGGGAGAAGCGCTGTGCATTAAAAAAAATGAGAATGCAACTGTACTTGCTAATGTAAGGAAATATTTTTCTGCTGTATTTGGTACTAATAAGAGGCAGGAAAACCTTGGGAGGGTACGTCTCTTGGCAAAGGTATGATGAATCAGTTTGGACATCTGCGGTGATGAGGGTCATTCAATGGGGATGTCTGGTGGCCACCCAAGTTCACCCAAGTGGTGAGTCTGGCTGAGCATCCTGGAGTGAGCTGAGAGAGTAGAGGAATTCTCTAACAGTGGGAAGAGCCAGAAAATCTGAAGTGTACCCTTTGAAAAATACTATCATTCATGAGCAGAAGACAGGGTTGAAGGCAGTGGAGGGGCCCCAAAATGCATGGAGCATCAAGATTGGCTCATGTCACTGAAACCAAGGAAAGAGAAACTCTGCAGGGGAAGGGCTTGGTTAGAGAGCATCAAACCCTATGGTTCCTCTTTCTGGTTCACTCATTCTTTCACCAAACATTCAGAACTGCCTTCTCTGTGCTGGCTCTACTTTGGGACATTGGGATATAAACTCAGACCCAGCCCCTGCCCTTAGAAACATCTGACCAAGTGAGGGAAAGAGATGCAAACACAATCGCAGTTCATTTTAAGGTCTCCCACAGAAGTCTGGCTAAAGTACACCCCTTAGACCTCCCTATACATGGAGTAAAGGGAGATGGAATTCTATTTACCACAAAGCTGTTCAAAGTTGGAAAGAGGATATTTTGGAGGTACCAATTTCCCTGTCACCCAGGATGTTCAAAGGTTGCAGGATGACCAGCTGGTGAGAATATTACAAAGGGGATATCAACCTCATCTATGGCCTTTCTTCCAACCCTGAGTTAGGAAACAAATCTTATGATTCTGCTGCTCTTTCCCAGTTTCTCCAGGTAGACTGTCAGGCAGCCGTGGCTATGAATTCTGCTTGAGGGTTGCATTTCTAGGAGTGGAAAAGTAAGGAGAATAGCGCTGGGCATAGCAGGGACCCTGAGTCAGGCAGCAGAGCCGTGCGGTCTAGTTCCAGCTCTGTCACTGACTCACTGTGAGACCCTGGGTGAATCCTTCCCTTCTCTGGGCCTTAATGTCCCCTTCTGTACCATGGGGGGAGGTCGATTAGGTGTTTTCTGTGGTCTATCCCACTGATTCTCACGCTGACTCTGGGAAGGACCATTTGGTTTGCTTGCTTGTTATAGCTGTACTAAGATACAGTTCACATACCACACGATTCACCCATTTAAAGGGTACAATTCAATGGTTTTTAGTATATGAATATGGAGTTGTGCAACCATCACCATAACCAATTTTAGAACATTTTCATCATCCCCAAAAGAAACCCCATGCCCTTTAGCCATCAACTCCTAACCGCCCCAGCCCTAGGCAATCACCAATCTTTCTATCTCTATAGATTTCCCTATTCTGGGTCTTTCATGTAAATGGAATCATATGACAGGTGTTTTTTTTGTGCCTGGCTTCTTTCATTTAGCACATTTCCAAGTTTCATCCATGCTGTAGCATGTATCACTATTTCATTCCTTTTTTCTTTTTGCTGAATGCTGAATAACATTGCATTGTGTAGATATACTACACTGTATTTGGGTTGTTTCCATTTTTCAGCTGTTATTGAGTAATACTGCTATGAGCATTAGTGTACATGTTTTTTACGTGGAGGCATGTTTTCAGTTCTCTTGGGTACACACCAGGGAGGTGAATTGCTGTATGATGCCTTCTCTGATCTTATATCCTGCACTACCCCTTACGGTCCCTAAACTCCAGCCACAGTGGGGCTCTATCCACCCCTAAGCCACGCTTTTAGGCCCCCCACGCTTTTGCCTACATTGCTGTCTCCTCTGAGAAGCTCTTCCCTCTCATCATTTTGGGTTCAAATCCTACGTGTTATTCAAGGCCTAGCTCAAATATCACTTCCTCCACTGCTGCCTCCTGTGAGAGTCATGTGACCCCACGGGCCTGTCTATTAACACTAGTCCTTTCCATTGTGGACTGAAATTATTCTGTGCCCAGGTCTTATTACCTTCCTAGACTGTACCCCTCCTGGCCTCATCTAGACTCTGGTTTTTGAATTCACTTTTATATTCCAAGTGCTTGCACGTAGAAGACCCTGCATAAATGTTTGAATAGTGAGCATTTGATGTGTTCTGTTATTTAATGATTTGAGGCGATACCTCTGCACCCTCTATGGCTGTCAGGATCGTAAGAGCCCTTCCCATCTCCTCAGAATGAAGACACATTCTCCAGGCGGCACTTGGGGAACAAGGCTGAGCTGCCTTCAGTTTCTCTGGCCCATTCCCCCTGTCTCCAGGCTGACATGGGCATCTCAGCCTTTCCTCACATTTAGCTTAAATCTAATGAATTACTCTGAAAAACAGGGTTATACATTTTGGATCCTGACTTCTTTGAGCATTGCTCATGACTTTGAAATTTATAAACATAGACAGCTGTCTTCCCAGATGACCTACCAAATCATATTCCCCTAGAAAGCAGAGCTCAATTAGATGTTTAAGGCATCAGATAGTGAAATGGGCTAGATGACTTCCTGCCCCATGCAAGGTGGGGCGTGGTAGCTATCAATAGTCATCTGGTCTCAGATTGAACATTTCCAACAAGTAAATAACTTCCGCCCAGGGCCACTTGAAGGGTAGGAAAGTTCTTTACACTGCACTAAAGTCTGCCTTCCTGAAGCTCTCAACCGCTGTGCCTGGCTTGGGCCCCCGGGGCCCCTCTGATGATTTCTACTCCTTTTGTTCTAGCACAACCCTTCAAGTTTTGAAAACAGGACTGTGGCTTCTGTGTTTACCCTTATTCACACAGAATAGCTCCAGTTCCTTCAGTAAGTTCTTAGTACATAATAAGAAACAGTAAAAATAATAAATAGTAAACAATCAATTAATAATAATAAATGCTTTCAAATAATAAAAATATCATAATACTGCAATAAAAAGTAACAATATTAAAATTGCAGACTTAGTAGCTGATCCCCAATCATTCAGCATATACTAGGCATCATGTCAAGCACTTAACATGGATTAACTCTTTCTAGTCTCACAACAACCATATGAGGTGAGGACTATGATGGTTCCCATCTGACAGATAAGAAAACTGAGACTTGAAAAGAATAAGTAACTTGAAAACCTCACCTAGCTAGGGGTAGAGGTAGGTTCTGAATGCAAGCAGTTCTTCTTGAGTTCAAGGTCAAATTTCCAGGTGCCCAGCCTTACTGCTGGGCCCTGCCAGGTGACCATGACTTCTCCAGAGAGCTGGTAGCAGGCCTTGATCTCCTGTGGCCAGGAGACATGGGTTCCAGTGTGGACACTCCTAACGTGGGTGTGAATCTGCATGAGGTCCCCTCCTTGCCTGAATCTTCGTAACTTCATGGAACTAGCTGGTCTGTAAGGTTGACAGTGGCTTGTGGTTTGAATGTTCCAACCTTTCCTGAATGCACTGAACTCTTTCACATCTCTGGGCCTTTGAACTTCTGGTCCCACTGCCTGGAAGTTCCTTCTATTGTCTACTGCTTGACAAATAATTTCTCATCTTTTGAGACCTGGTTTGAATATTGCTTCTTCTGTGTAGCCTTCCCTGAACCGCAGGGAAGGTCAGCCTCCTTAGCCCCTGTTCCCTAAACACTTGCATAGATCTCTGCTCTAGAACCTGCGATGGTCTCCTCAGATGAACAGTGACCTTCTCAAGGACAGAGGCTTGTTTATTCATCGTGGCAACCTCAGCACTTAGCACAGTGGGGTACAGTACTTGTCTTTCGAAGGACTTCAGCATGGCCGAGTGGTTCTGGTGCCATTTCACTGTCACATCTGCTAGATGGCGCTGCATCCCACAGCAGCGTCACCCCAAGGTCTCCTTCAAAACCACAGGTCCTGCCAGTGGGGGTGGTAGCCTCAGGCCAAGCTGGGAGATCACTTAGCCAGAAGCCCAGGAAATGTACAAGTTTCTATTTTCTCCTCATCTGTTCAGTTTTGAATGCTGCTGGGATTGAGCCCTTTATCTTTCCCATTCCTGAAGGTCTAGGAAGGCAGGGGCTGCTCCCTTCTTCCCTCCTCTGCTGCTTCATAGCAGGAGAATTTAGACCATTCCTTTCCTCTGTCTTTGGACTGTTCCAGGTTTATTGTCCCATGTGGGTAGGACCTGCAGGTTTCTGCCACGTGTCATTCTCACCTACTCCTCTGAATAAAGGAGGGCAAAGACACAGTTCAGAACCTCACAGTAATATTTCTGACCCAAGTGGACTTCCATTTCTGATCCTTTTACTGTTTATTTGAATCCACTTTGTTTTAATTTTTCTATTTTCGTTTATCTTCTTTCTACTCTTCAGTGTCTCAGCATGCCCTATACTCTGTCCTTCAATAGAGGGATAGCAGAGGTAAAGGCCACTGAATCTGGGTTGCCTGGGTCTGAATCTTGCCTTTGCTACTTGTTGTATGACCTTGGGCAAGTTACTTGACCTCTTGGTGATTCAGTTTCCTCATCTGTAAAATGGGGGTAATAATAGTACCTACCCAAAAGAATTGTTGTGAGGATCAAATGAGTTCTTAGTGCTTTACTTTAGAAGGGGCCGATGAACACTAAGTGCTTCTAAGTACTTATTATAGAGCTAACACCTGGAATTTGTTCATTACCTGTTGAATGTACCTCTATGTTAGGTTTGAGTCCCACGAAGGCAGGGGTAGGGTTTGTCCTGTTCACTGTCCCATCCTTAGCCCCCAGAAGAGTGCCTGGCATATGAGAGAGGTTTGATTAAAATTTTGAAAGAAACAAAATCCTGTTTTGTTTTTCCTTTATGATAAAAAACCTGAAATGATGATTTATAATTGCTTACCCATTTAAATTGGTTAGAATTTAAAATTAATAATACTTAGTGTTGGCTAGGGCGTTAAATGGGTACTTTCATTTATTGCTGGTGGAGTGTAAAATGGTTGAAGTTTTCTGGAAGGCAATTTGACAATATGTAGAAAGAGCCTGAAAAAAAGTTGACTCAGTAATTCCACTTATTTTTTTTTTAATCTGAGCGCTCAGATACGCACAAAGTTTTAAGTACAAGGTTGTTCCTAACAGCAGTATTTATTCTTTTATTTTATTTTACTTTTATTTTCTTCCAGTGTTATTGAGATATAACTGACATATAGTACTGCCCAAGTTTAAGGTGTACAGCATAAAGATTTGACTTACATACGTCCTGAAAGAATTACCACAACAAGTTTAGTGACCATCCATCATCTCTTAGAGATATAAAATTTTAAAAAAGGAAAAAAAAAATTTTTCCTGGTGATGAAAACTCTTAGGATTTACTTTCTTATCATTTTGCATATACAACATATGACATGCTAATTATATTAATCATGTCGTACATTATATCCATAGAACTTATTTATCTTATTACTGGAAGTTTGTACCTTTTGACCATCTTCATCCAATTTCTCCCCTCCCCACCCCAGCCTCCGATAACTACAAATCTGATCTCTTTTTCTGAGTTTGTTTGTTTGTTTGTTTTTGAAGTATAATTGACCTACAACACTATGTTAGTTCCTGGCACACAGCATAGTGATTCAATATTTCTATACATTTCAAAATGAGCGCCACCAGCAGTATTTATTCTATTAAAAAATCACTAATGATTGAACAGAAATATTACGTAGCTATTAAGTGATCTCTTCTGTGGGATAGTTAATGTGGGAAAACATTCCTGATATAAGCATAAGTGATAAAAAGTAATCTACAAAACTGGTTATACATAACCAGGGTCCATTATTTAACCTCACTAGTCTCCATTTCCTTATCTATAAAATTAAAATAATAATAGTGTCTATCTCTTAGGATTGTCATGAGGTTTACTAAAGCGTTTTTTATTAGTTCTGGCATGTAACAGCTCAATAAATGTTAGATATTGTTATAAAACATTTATCAGAAGAACCAGACTGGACGGAAATACAGCAGAGTGTTAATGGTGGTTAATCTCAAGTCGTGGGATTACAGGAGTTTTAATTTTCTTCTTTATGAAATAAAATATATGTAAAGCAGCTAATAACGTTCTGGACCCTAGTAGGTGCTCAAAAAAGCTAATCCTAACCCTAGCATTATTCTGTCCTCTATTTTCTCTCTCTCTCTCTTTAATAACGGACATGTATTGCTTTAAAGTTTAAATAGCTTTCAGCTTTAAAGTAAAGCTTTATATGTATTTTACACATAATGTAAATGTTACAGGACAACCTTCATATATATGTTAAATATATAGCCCCAATGCCAGTTCTTCATAGTTGTTAATTAATTAAGAGCCCTGACTTAACACGCACTCTATGCCAGGCTTAGTGAGAGCCACTTAGGTCATGTGGCAAGGGGAGCTGACTGACGACCTTTCCCTTCAGCTGGGAGCCCTGGACAGCCAACTCAGTTCTGCTTTCATCCTTCTCTTTGTGAGACGCTCATGAACATTCCTTCCCTGTGGCCATTGTTGTTTTGATAACACATTCCTTCTATGACTCAGTAGTTTTCTCTTTCCCCATTTTTTCCTCAGACTTTCCTTTTTCACAATAAATTCCATGACTATCTTAACTGCCTTCTCCTGATTTTATCCGCCACCACACTCTCCTTTCCCATGCAAAACAAATAATTCATCTCTCCCTTGTAAATGAAGTCAAGATTGCTGATAATAAAAATTTCTACCTCTTTCAAGTCCAAATAAAAAATATATGACTAAGTTGGGATTACAAACCAGAGAGGAAAGGATGACTAATTTGATGAAAGATATTGGGAAATTTGACCAACTATTTTGGAAGAAAAAAATGAGATTCCTATGGCATATCGCACAAAAAAATCAATTCCAGATGGATTAAAGAATCACAGCTAGGAAAACCTAAAGAAGATATTGGTGAATATCGCATCTCAGGGTGGAGAAAACCTTTCTAAAGACTTATGATATACAAAGTTATATGTGCCAAAACAAACATAAAACATCTCCTCCACTCAAGAAAGTCTAAAACAGAAAAGAAAACAAACATATTTGCAAGATTTACGACAAAGATGGATATTCTTAGGATAGAAAAAGTCTTTACAAATCAATGGGAAAATCTAAATAAGTCAACAGAAAAATGGGCAAAGATAAGCAAAATTAAAAGATAAGTGACAGACCAGGAGAAAATTTTTATAGCATATAAAACAGATAAAGTATTAAGAAAGCATTAATTGTTTAAAGAGCTCCTGTAAATCGATATTACAAAAGACAAAGAAAAACCAGCTAAGTCTCTGAACAGGCAAATCACTGAAGAAGAAGTAAAAATATCAACAAAGATATTAAAAAATGCTCAACCTCACCAATGACCAGGGAAATGCAATTCTTTTTTTAAAAAGTCACCTTTCTACCTAACAAATCAGCAAAATTTAAAAAAAGTTAAAAATAACCAGAGTTGTAGTGTATATGAGGGATGCAGACACTTTCATACTCTTACTGGTTAAAGTATATAAATTGGTAAGATCTTTAGGAGGGCGATTTGGCAGTAAATTTTAAAAATATTCATCCCCTCTGAATATTCGGAATTCTCCGATCCAAATTCTGCTTTGGAGGATATATTCTTAGAAATACTACACTTGTGCCCAGAGATGTATGTAAAAAGGTTCTAACTGTTTATTGTAGTAAAAAGTGAAGGAAAAGATATTCACATATTTTAGAGAATGCTAACAGAAGTGCACACAAATGTATGTATGCATAGAATTGTCACTGTAGTTTTGGAAGGACTTGGAAATATCTCAGATGTCCAATAAAAGCAGATTATGTAAATAAATTATGTGTATCCCCTTAATAGACTACTACTCAGCCTGTAAAATGAATGAGATAGGCCTATATGTACAGATAAAGATGTTCATAATAATAAAAAATGAATAATATCCATAACCATTACTTAAAAAAGCAAGTTGCACGAACATATCTATGAAACAGAATCAGACTCACAGACATAGAGAACGGATTTGTGGTTGCCCAGGGGGAGGAGGGTAAGGGAGGGAAGGATTGGGAGTTTGGGATTAGCAGATGCAAACTATTATATATAGGATGGATAAATAACAAGGTCTTACTATATAGCACAGGGAACTATATTTAATATGCTGTGATAAACCATAATGGAAAAGAATATGAAAAAGAATATATACATATGTATAACTGAATCACTTTGCTGTACAGCAGAAATTAACACAACATTGCAAATCAACTTTACTTCAATAAAATTTAAAAAAAAAAGCAAGTTGCAGGACTTTAGGTGATGTCTGAACCATTTATATAAACAAAACCATGACCCCTGCAATCAAGCTGTGTGCCTCTGCTTGGATGGGTGGGGGCCCTGTTGATGGAGGCTAAGCCATGACTGCTGGCAGAGCTGAGAGGCAGCCCCAGTTACCAGCATCCTCTGCTTTTAACCCATCACTGTCAGGGGAGGGCTCTTGCCTAAGGATTCTTTCTCTCTTTAGTCTGCTGGGTGGATGTGGGACTCCCTTTTCTTGTTAATCTGGTTTAAAGTAAGACATGACCCCATTAGCAAATTCTGAAGGTTTCTTCTTATTAAAAGAACGGGATGGCCACTATTTCTCCATGAGCATAAAAAAGGACAAACCAGAAGAAGCTCCCTGAAGACTTGTGGCTCCATACCAGGAAGTCTTTCCCAACAAAAATAGTGGATTGTAGGTGGTTAGGCAGGAGGACCCTCTGTATCAGAAGGAAGGAGAGAGAACAACTGAGGATGAGACCATGAACTCAGTTTGGACAACTCTTTCTCTCAAGGTCTTCTGCCTCGTATGAAGTTGAAATCTGCTTTTTTTGAGGTTCTATCCTAGGTTCCTGGAGGTCAGGCCCCTCTTCCTAAGGAGAACCCTTTAGAAACTCAAAGAGAGTGTCCTATCTCTCTCTCTTTCTCTCTCTCTTTTTCACTTGATATAGGTCTTTTATTTTTTTATTTTTTGTTTTTAAAATTTTTATTGGAGTATAGCTGCTTTACAATGTTGTGTTAGTTATATTCTCTCTTGTATCTGCTTCATGAGGTGGAATCCCCTGTCACTTGAGGGGTTCAAATGGAGGCCACAGTGCCATTGTTAGAGAAGCTGAAAAGGGAACCCCCACAGGTGAGAGACTGGACTAGATGATCCCCACTAACCCATGGTTTCTTAGAATCTTCTTGGAATCTATGAATCTAAGACTTACTGGTGAAGGGCTGTGTTCATCTGCATTATCCACTTGCCCCTGTGGTCTTTTTCTCTATGAGTTGCATGAAGGGTCTCAGGAAATATGAATAGAGAAGGAATTTCTAAATGAACGGGCTGTGAAGAAATGTGTCGCAGTCCCCAGTAGGAAAGAAAGAGGTCCTCAGTGGCTTTGTGGTGCTTGACCTTGAAAGGTGAGTAATTCTTCTGAGTGATGATTCCCATGGAGAGACTTTTTCTCTTTTGAGTTGAGATGAGAATGGCTCTGAATCTATATGAGGGTCCATAAACTGCCTGTGTATGAGGGGTAAAAGACTACTAGTCAGGGGTTTTGCAGGGAGTCAGACGGTTGGGGTAGCCACATGGGTGTTGAGCAGGGATCAGAGCAGTCTGGATCACTGTTGGCCCAATGCTTCTTCTCTGAAGAAGAAGATGGCTAAGTGATAATCACACAAATTATTGATGTCTTATTTTCCATTTAGATTTCCTTCAGTCAATTAGAAGATGAGATTGGAGAATATTCTCACAAAGTATACTGAAATACAGTTCTGTGAATTTTCTCTAAGATATTTGAATTTCATTTCTCTGAATAAATATAACATTTTTTTAGCTATCATAACTTTTGCAAATGTTTATTTCATTTTAAACATGTTTCATAGGAATTGAATACTTTTGAGATGTGAAGAGAGCAAAAAGAGGACAATACACATGTAAAATTGTAATTTAAAAAAATTGACCTAGTACTACAAATAAAATGAAACCAAAGACCAGTTATTTACTTTACAGCCCTGGTAGAAACCCGGCTGTAAGAATTTTGAAACACTGATGAAGCAACCCCTCCCTCTGTTCTTTGGATCCCATCCCCTCCTGTCTTCTAAGGAACTATCAGTAACCTTTTCTCTCCTGTGCAGTCAATCATTCTATTTCAACTGGATCATCCCATTGACATGGAACCATGATAAATCCTTTCCCATTTAAGAAAGCATCTAATGCTCCACATCCCACCCCAGTACTGCCCATTTCTCTCCTCTCCTTTCACAGCTAAATGCCTTCGCAGAATTGTCTACACTTGTTGCCTCATTTCCTCACCTCCCACTCAGTCCTCAACCCTCTACCCTAACTTCTGGCCCCATAAGTCTACCAAAATCGTTCTTAATAGAGTCATCAAGCATCACTATTTCATTGCATTCAATGGCTGTTTTTAGTCTTTATTTTACTTGACTTCTTAGCAGTTCTTGACACTATTGACAACTTGGTCTTTCTTGAAACTCTCCTCTAGTGATTTCCAAAGTGCCACCTTCCTGGTTCTCCCCTCACCTCTCTGGTTGCCCATCGATTCCCCATGCATCCACACTTTCAACATTGGTATTCCTCAAGTTCTTATCTAAGGTCCTTTTTCTCCTTTTCATTCCATACTGTCTTCCTCAATAACTACCTCTATCAGTCTTTAGGAAAACGACTCTAATTTATTTGTCTTCAGTCTGGATGTCTCCTTTGAGCTCTGGATCTGAATATTCTACTGGTCACTTGCCTTTGCTTGGATGTCTCAATGGCTCCTCAAAGTCACATGTCAAAGACTGAATTCATGATCTTCTTCTACGTACCCTTAATCTGCTCCTATATAAGTGAATGCACTGCCCGTCCATGTGCTTTCACAAGTCAGAAAACTAGGCTTCATCTCTGACACTTCCCTCCTGTTACTTTTATCCTGTGAATATCTCTTGAAAGTACCCACTTCTCTCCATCTCTACTGCGTTAAAAATGCAAAAGGAAAGGGGCTACTTTGCCAGGAAGTGAACTCATCATTGGTGGTGGTATACAAAGAGAGACTGGTTGGCCCCTTGGCGTGAATGATATGGCAGGGGCTAGATAACTAGGTGATAGAGAGTGTTCTCTCATCCTCTCTCACCTGTCTAAGCTGTGGGGTGAGGGGTCAGGCCTCCATTGTCTTGGACCACTCCTTTCTCCTGCTTGTGTAGGCACTACTCCACAAGACCTACAAAGCTCTTGGAGGCCATGAGGGCAATTTCTAACCAAAGTCTCTTTTAGAAGAGGGCTGCGCTCTTCTGAGCTGCTAGTCTCTCCAGACAGCATCCAGTTCAGATGGGAAATCTGAGGCTCAAGAGCAGGGCAGGGACTTGCCCCAGGTTAAACAATGAGCCAGAGGTAGAGCTGAGGTTATGATCCAGCCTCCTGCCTTCCAATGCTTTATTTTCTCATTATTCCCTGCTGCCTCTCCCTCAACAGTCTGCTCTGTCTCATTTAGGGCTGGTGAGTAATAATTTGCACCAGACCCTGGCAGATGATAAATTACACCTGTCATGTAGGAAGGATGCTTCAGTGCTGCTCTGGGCTAGGGTGTCAAAAGACAAGAGCTATTTGTTTAAAATACAAACAAGGAGACTGGAGACAGAGTAACAATGTCCCAGTGGATGCCTTATTTTTCTACCCTCATACCTGAGGATCATAAGTCCAGTTCCATAACCATGATTTTTAATTTCAGAAGCAAAGAGAAACCAAAACAAAACCAAAGCAACCACCACCAACACCATCACTACCAACAAAACCTCAGTGTTTGACAGTGGGATTTTAATTTGCAGAGTTGTCGATTCCAATAGCTAATTGCTGGGTCTGGTTGAAGAGGAGTCAAAGGTATGATTCATAATATTTGGTTCTGGGGTAAGGAGAACAAGTACAAGCCAAATGAAGTGGGTCTGAAACAGCTATATAATAGGACTTTGCCTGATAGTCTGTAGGCTTAACCTGTAGCCCAATGTTCCAAAAATCCTTTTGATCTCTTCTATAGTGTTTGAAAAAAAACCTTTCATGATAAGAGATCATCAGAAAAGGTATAGAGATAGATGGTTGAAAAGTGGAGAAAATTCTCACAGACTAAACTGGATCCAGAAGCTCCTCCATCAACAAAAAAATTTGGATTTTGCACAACTGCTCATGAATCTATTTGTTGCTAAGTCTAAAATGACTTTCTACCAGTTACTAATGTGTATACACTGATGTAAAGTTATAGTATATAACAATGAAAGATACACATGGCATTTTTTGACTTATTCCGTACATATATCCAAAGTGAAATACTCATTATTTTCTTACCACTTTCAATTTTTAAAATTACCTCTGCTTTTATTTCTCTCATAGCAATATGTAAACAGTCATGTCCTGATGTTAATACCCTCAGGGGCTGGGAAGAGTGGGTGTGGATTTGATCTGATGCATCCTTTTCCCCACATTCATAGAGTGTTATTATTTTTCCTGCCTAAAATCAGGAAGGTTTATGAAATCCTTTTGTTCTAGGGCATGTCATTCTGAGGAGTTTCTCTGTTGGTTACTCCAGGGTCCCTGTAACATATCACCTACAGATTCTGCACTATACAGATTTAAGTATAATAGTTGGAATAGTGATTCTCAGAAAATAAGGAGTGGGGAGAGTGAAGCATGTCTCCTGGGGGAGGATAATATTAGAATCTATGGGCTGAGGGGCATGTAGTTTGAGAACATATTCAATATTATCATATAATTTTATGTCTGGAAAACAAAAAGTAGCTAATATATTCTTAGAGAAAACTATAAGAAGTAAAGCTCAATGAAATCTTTATGGTTGATAGGGTCATATAAAAGATATAAGAAACCTTTCTAACTTAGCCCTAGGGGTAGCTGAGATGATGGCCACAAAAACCTGAATCTCTCAAAAATAATAGAGAACAACAAGAAGGATAAATACAACCACAAAATCCATGTCTTCAGCATAACCAGGAGAAAGAGAACGTACAAATTTCAGATTTATCCCCAAGTAGATAAAAACTCCAAATGCCAGGAAATTATTTTTCATGCTTTGCCCACTAGCATCCACGAAGACCAAGGGTGGTAGGGGAAATGCTACATGGAAGAGTGAAGAGGGTAGATAGTGACAGGCCCAGGCTTGATCTAAAATCACTCCTAGAAAGACAAAGTCTACTCTGAGTTGGGAAAATTCTGAAAAAGAGTCCTGGTATACCACAGTACCTGCTATAAGGAAGGAATATAAAAACATATGTTATTTGAGGTAGCAGTTTTAAAAAGGCACTGCTTCTGAGGGAATAGAATGTGAAAAGGCCAGGAGAGATGGTTTTTACAGATATGGTGGTGATGGGGAAAAGAAGCAAAGGGAACATTTTAGAGTCTTGCAAATAAGAGAGAACCAAAAAACTGAAGGACACGCAATTCCTTCCTCAACCACAAAAAATAAAAGCCACCTTTTAAAGATATTCTGCACTGACACATGGACATAAAAAGGGCACTCTTGTATTAGGAATTAAAGAGAATTGGTTGAAAACAGAAAAGAAATGTAAACAAAGACAAAATCATATCAGAAATCAAGATTAAGTGTCCTGCATAGAGGGAACTTACCTCAACATAATAAAGGCCATATATGACAAACACACAGCAAACATCATTCTCAATGGTGAAAAACTGAAACCATTTCCACTAAGATCAGGAACAAGACAAAGTTGCCCACTCTCACCAATATTATTCAACATAGTTTTGGAAGTTTTAGCCACAGCAGAGAAGAAAAAAGAAATAAAAGGAATCCAAATTGGAAAAGAAGACATAAAACTGTCACTGTTTGCAGATGACATGATACTATACATAGAGAATCCAAAAGATGCTACCAGAAAACTACTAGAGCTAATCAATGAATTTGGTAAAGTAGCAGGATACAAAATTAATGCACAGAAATCTCTTGCATCCTATACACTAAGGATGAAAAATCTGAAAGAGAAATTAAGGAAACACTCTCATTTACCACTGCAACAAAAAGAATAAAATACCTAGGAATAAACCTACCTAAGGAGACAAAAGACCTGTACGCAGAAAACTATAAGACACTGATGAAAGAAATTAAAGATGATACAAACAGATGGAGAGATATACCATGTTCTTGGATTGGAAGAATCAACATTGTGAAAATGACTATACTACCCAAAGCAATCTACAGATTCAAGGTAATCCCTACCAAACTACCAATGGCATTTTTCACAGAACTAGAACAAAAAATTCCACAATTTGTATGGAAACACAAAAGACCCCAAATAGCCAAAGCAATCTTGAGAAAGAAAAACGGAGCTGGAGGAATCAGGCTCCCAGACTTCAAACTATACTACAAAGCTTCAGTAATCAAGACAGTATGGTACTGGCAGAAAAACAGAAATATAGATCAATGGAACAGGATAGAAAGCCCAGAGATAAACCCATGCACATACGGTCACCTTATCTTTGATAAAGGAGGCAAGAATATACAATGGAGAAAAGACAGCCTCTTCAATAAGTGGTGCTGGAAAAACTGGACAGCTACATGAAAAAGAATGAAATTAGAACACTCCCTAACACCATACACAAAAATAAACTCAAAATGGATTAAAGACCTAAATGTAAGGCCAGACACTATCAAACTCTTAGAGGAAAATATAGGCAGAACACTCTATGACATAAATCACAGCAAAATCCTTTTTGACCCATCTCCTAGAGAAATGGAAATAAAAACAAAAATGAACAAATGGGACCTAATGAAACTTAAAAGCTTTTGCGCAGCAGAGGAAACCATACACAAGAGGAAAAGACAACCCTCAGAATGGGAGAAAATATTTGCAAACGAAGCAACTGATCAAGGGTTAATCTCCAAAATATACAAGCAGCTCATGCAGCTCAATATCAAAAAAACAAACAACCCAATCCAAAAATGGGCAGAAGACCTAAATAGACATTTCTCCAAAGAAGATATACAGATGGCCAACAAACACATGAAAGGATGCTCAACATCACTAATCATTAGAGAAATGCAAATCAAAACTACAATGAGGTATTACCTCACACTGGTCAGAATGGCCATCATCAAAAAATCTACAAACAATAAATGCTGGAGAGGGTGTGGAGAAACGGGAACCCTCTTGCACTGTTGGTGGGAATGTAAATTGATACAGCCACTATGGAGAACAGTATGGAGGTTCCTCAAAAAACTAAAAATAGAACTACCATATGACCCAGCAATCCCACTACTGGGCATATACCCTGAGGAAACCATAATTCAAAAAGCGTCATGTACCACAATGTTCATTGCAGCACTATTTACAATAGCCAAGACATGGAAACAACCTAAGTGTCCATCAACAGATGAATGGATAAAGAAGACGTGGCACATATATACAATGGAATATTACTCAGCCATAAAAATAAATGAAATTGAGTTATTTATAGTGAGGTGGATGGAACTAGAGACTGTCATACAGAGTGAAGTAAGTCAGAAAGAGAAAAACAAATACCGTTTGCTAACACATATATATGGAATCTAAAAAAAAAATGGTTCTGAAGAACCTAGGGGCAGGACAGGAATAAAGACACAGATGTAGAGAATAGACTTGAGGACATGGGGAGGGGGAAGGGTAAGCTGGGACGAAGTGAGAGAGTTGCATGGACATATATACACTACCAAATGTAAAATAGATAGCTAGTGGGAAGCAGCCGCATGGCACAGGGAGATCAGCTCAGTGCTTTGTGTCCACCTAAAGGGGTGGGATAGGGAGAGTGGGAGGGAGACGCAAGAGGGAGGAAAAGTGGGGATATATGTATATGTATAGCTGATTCACTGTGTTATACAGCAGAAACTAACACACCATTGTAAAGCAATTATACTCCAATAAAGTTGTTTAAAAAAAAAAAGGAAATTTACTATCTTCCTAGGAAAGCAAGAGATACATATGAGATAGATAACAAAACAAGTCAGCAAGTAAAAAAAATGTCTGAATGAGTTATAGAAATGAGAGGTCAAGGCATGCCTGGAAAGGTCTTCAATTAAATATCTAGCTTGATCTACTGTCACATCCAACAGTTGCCAGGAATTTACAAGAATGAGTAATTATGCCTTTATAGATGCACTGAATAGAGAATATGGGATGATAAAAATAAATTCCCCTCGAGAACTTGGAGCCAAGATATGAAAGCAACCTGTGTCTATCAACAGATGAATGGATAAAGAAGTTGTGGAATATATATATTGGAATACTACTATAATACTGTAATGGAATACTACTCTACTACTATAATGGAATACTACTCAGCCACAAACAGAAGGAAATTTTGCCATTTGTAACAACATGGATGGACTTGGAGGGCATTATGTTAAGTGAAATAAGTCAGACAGAGAAGGACAAATACTGTATGATATCACTTACATGTGGAATCTTAAAAATACAACAAACCAGTGAATATAACAAAACAAGAAACAGACTCACAGTTATAGTGAACAAACTAGTGGTTACCAGTGTGGAGAGAGTAGTGGGGAGGCGCAACACAGGGGTAGGGGATTAAGAGGTACAAACTACTATGTATAAAATAACTACATGGATACATTGTACAATGCAGGGAATATAGCCAATATTCTTTAATAGCTATAAATGGAATGTAACTTTCAAAAATTGTGAATCACTATATTGTACACCTGTAACTTATATAATACTGTACATCAACTATACTTCAATTAAAAAAAAAGAAATTGGAAAAGAAAAGATTAAGTGCCCTTTTACAAGGTGCCCAAGAAAGAATAGACTAAAATGAAATTTTAATTAGAGAAATTGAAGAAAGGCAGGAAAACATATAAGAGAATGAAAAGAAGATAAAGAAGCAAAAAGGGTTAGGGAGAAAGTAGTTGAAATGGTAGACTGAAAGGCAAAAAAGAAACAATATATATAATTGGAGTCACTGATGAGGATAATTCAAGGAGACTTTCTGGAAATGAAAGAAGATCAGGATCTACATATTGAAAGGGTCCACTAGGTACCTGGGAAAGTTTACTCATAAGGATCAATTCTATGACATATTCTAGTGTAACTATTAAACTTTAAACATAAAGAAAAGTCCTTAAGGCCAATAAACAAAAAGACCAAAAGATGTACAAGTGCAAGAGAATTAGAATTGGTTTTTTTGTTTTGTTATGCAGCAATAGATAATTAATACATATGGATTCTTATATATTGAAAAAGAGAAGTCCAGCTTCCTTAGCATCAGTAGTGTAAAAATGAAGAGCAGGTATGCCTTGAGAATCTCTCAAACTGAATAACACTCAAGTAAAATCATACTGACATAATTAAAAAGGCAGTGGATTTTTCTACAAATTGGATTTCCCTGTAACATATAATATTGCATTAGGAATGCACAAAAGTGAAATTGTTGTATGAAATAGCTCATTTAATCACAAAGAATAACTTTAAAAACTATTCCTCTAATGAAGACACTCTCCTCAATTTTGCATTTGGGATACTGCCAAGAATTATTAGTAGATAAAATACTGGGATATTTTTTCTATTGTGTTCTATAGTCAAGAATCAAACTGATGTATTGTTGAAGATATCAAACTTCAAGCTTTGCAAAAGAGCTGATCTTAAATTATTTTGCTTTTAGTTGTGATGAATCCACAGAGGACAGGAATTGAGTATATTTCCTAATGCATGGTTAGAGATACATTTGAATAAGATGTGCTACTTTTTAAATTAAAGACTTGGAGACCATCATCGAAGTTGATGATGTGTTTCGAGCTGTGTCAAAATTATTTGAAGTTAATGAACTAAATTGGGAAAAAATTTTTTAGTGTGTCCTGATGGTGAACCAGCAATGCTGGGTCTGAAATTAGACTTTTTTTTTAATGGAAAAAACTTTAAAATTTTCATCTGCTTTTAGGATATATGTTGACTTTATTGATAAACAATTTATGAAAGGATTTTAATCTTGCTATCAAGATAGTAATTTTTTATTAACAAAACTGGGTAGTAATTTTTTATTAACAAAATTGGGTAGAAGCATCAAGTTATTTGCTTTGCTTTATAAAAAATTAAATGTGGATAACAAAGTTCTCCTGTTTTACGTGAGGTTCATCATTGACTATCATTTGCCCTATTTTTGAAATGCCAGAGAAAAGACCAACTGTGTGAATTTAAAAGGTGATCAAACTTTTAGTAGAGTTTGGCATATTTACTTGAGATATATTTGGAACTTTAAATACATTGGAATTTAAAATTGAGGTATATAAACCAAATTATCATTCATTGTGTTATACTCCAGGCATTTATAGTGTCATTTCTCCTAAAGACACTGCAGTGGTTTCTGAGGTATACACTATTCCTCAGGGTAGAACCTCTCAGACTAAGAAATGAAATTTCCAAAAGAAGTCCACCAGGGCTTCCCCGGTGGCGCAGTTGTTAAGAATCCGCCTGCCAGTGCAGAGGACACAAGTTTGATCCCTGGTCCAGGAAGATCCCATGTGCCGCGGAGCAACTAAGCCCGTTTGCCTCAACTACTGAGCCTGCGCTCTAGAGCCCGTGAGCCACAACTACTGAAGCCCGTGCGCCTAGAGCCCGTGCTCCGCAACAAGAGAAGCCACCGCAATGAGAAGCCCACGCACCGCAGTGAAGGGTAGCCCTGCTCGCCGCAGCTAGAGAAAGCCTGCGCGCAGCAACAAAGACCCAATGCAGCCAAAAATAAATAAATAAATTAAAAACTTAAAAAAAAAAAAAAAAAAAAAGAAGGCATCCAGGGCAGGCCCCAGAATCTCCTTCCCTTCATCTAATTACAGTCTGACAATGACACAGTTACAGATGAAACGAGACTGGTGATGGGAAGTGTGATGCACTCCAAAAGGTGAGGATTTCCCAGATGTAAGTCCCAGGTCAGCGGTTCTCAGATTTTCTTGCATTCATGCCAAATGTTCGAATACTAGAATTTGAACTAGAACATGTTTCATGGTACCACACATGAAGCACTTCCCAAATATTTTTGACTGTCAGACTCTTTTTCTCAGAAACATTATGTAAAACCAGTGTTCCTTCAAAAATACTTGGGAAACACTTTCCTAGATGACAATGAACTAATACATGTAGTGCTTGAAAGAAAAATATTGTGACCCAAGAATTAAACTCCGTCAAGATGTTCATGCATGAAGAAACTGGAAATATTAAGTTGTATAACAGGTCTCAGAAAGTATACCATACATACTTCCTCTGAAATAATTACTCAAAGATGTTCCTTCCAGTGCTATTTCTAATTGAAATAATAATAAATAAAATATTCTAAATAGGTGTAGCTGTAAAAATAAATATTTTCAGATATGGAGAAAATTGCAATTTTATACCTTCTTAAAATGATAAATATTAAACTAAATATAATAGCAGGAGGTAAATAATAGAGTTAAAAGTAGATATTAATGAATTAGGAAACAAAATCTACGAACGGATTTTTCTAAAATAAACAAGTCTCTGATAAGCTTAATCCACTAAAAGAGCAAAATATATAAACACAAATACACACAAAATCATACAGGTATATTCAACATCATTACATTGGCAGACTTTATTTTGCTACAGACTTTTTTTTCTTCCCCATCTCCTCTCTTCTCTCATGGCATCTTCTGAATTCCCTCTCCTCCCTAAGGCAGCCAATGGAAATGACCTGGTATATATCCTTTCATACATTTCTCTACTCTCATATAACCCTGTGCAAAGACATATATCCATATATAGGATTTTTTGTTGTTTCCTTTTTATAAAACTGGATCCTTATTAAAGACATCTCTCTATAAATTCTTTTTTTTTTAATTTAATAATACCTCTTGGTCAACCCTTCAGGTCAATGGATACAGAAGTCATTCATTCTTTTTAATGACTGCCTATTTTTAGTTTTCCCCCACTACAAATAACGCTGCACAAAACATCTTTGTATGTACTATGTGTTTCTTTAGGAAAACTTTCTGCTGGGTCAATAAACAGATATGTTTTAAATATGAGTAAATATTGGCAGATTATTTTCTGAGAGGGATGTGGTAATTCATATTCTCACCATCAATGTATAAATGTGTCAATTTCCCCATATTTTCACCAGAAGTTGGCATTTTAATTTAAAATGTTTTCCAGTTTTACCAGTGAAAAAAATGGCATAGTGTTATTGCTTTGTTTTGCATTTCCTTGACTATTTTTGAGGTTAAGCATCATTTCTTATTGGTCATTTAGGGTAAATATCCCTGATGTATGCAACTTACTGTGAAGAGTGTCAGAAAAAAATTGTGTGTGTGTAGGCGTGTGTGTGAGAGAGAGAGAGAATGATAAATCAAAAATGGTGATGATAGATGAACCTGGATAAAGGGTTTATGGATGTTCTTTTTCCTTTTTGTGAAACTCTTTTTTAAGTTTAAAATTATTTCAGAAAAGGTTTTTAAAGATATTTAAGGCTATATATTTCCATCAGGATATAGCTTCAACTGAGTCTTACAGGTTTTGGTGTGAAATACTGTAATTATTTACTACTTTCCAGATAATTCATACTTTCTTTGATGCAGTCATTGTTTAGAAGTACATTTTACAATGTCCAAGTAGTTAAGAAATTTTCATTATCTTTATATTTGTGTGCAGTCAGAGAGTGTGGCTTATAAAATTTCTACTTTTAGAATTTTATTAAGGTTTTCTTTTTGGTCAACTATATGGTTGATTTTTAGAAATACTTCAGTGTTCAAGAGATAATGTGTTGTTTCTATTTGTAGAAGTATGAGTTTTCTATCTATGGCATAATTTGAATTGCTGATGTATATTGTTGGTTGTAGTCATGTTTGCTAGGTCTTTTATTGTTGTATTTTGTTTCATTTACTCCCAGTATATCAGTTTCTGAAAATGGCATATTAAAATCTCTCACAAAAGTTACATTTTAAAAATCAAATTCTCTTTGTATTTCTATTAGTTTTTGCCTTATATTTAGCTGCAATATTTTGGAGGGCAGAAAGTTTCATTACTTTATCCTGTTTAATGTTTTGACTTTAAATGTACTTTTGTGATACAATATTGCTACTTTTGCTTTCATTTTATTTGAATTTGCCTGGTTTCCCTTCATTTTAACTCCTTCCCTATCTCTTTAACTGTGTTTCTTATTTTTTAATTGTACTTTAATGGAGGAATTCAGTCTATTTACATTTAGGGTAATAAGAAATACCCTTCCATGTAATCTTATGTTTTCTATGTGTTTTACTTTGCTACTGCTTTCTGTTTCTCTTTAACCAATTAATTAACTTGCTGGAGCAAGTTTTTATTCATTCCCTTTTTCCTTTTTGCTAATTTGGAAGCATTTCTCTGCTTTTCAATTCTGCAAGTGGTTACTTTTTCATCCCAAGAATCATCATTTCATATATTACCTCTTATATCTGACTATGATAGTAATTATCAACTTGCTTCCACCAAATTGCTTTATTTACCTATGCCTCTCTCCTCATAGCAAAATGAAAGGAAATATTTAGAAAGGTTTTGTTTCTTTACTTGCAACTTTCTCTTTATTTTTCATTTCTAGGTTTTGCTCAAGTGATTTTTAAACATTTGGTCAAGGCTATTATTAGGTCTAGCGTTACCTGTTCTAAAATTCTTCACTTAAAATTTTCGATAAAAACCTCCACTCACAGGGGACTTCCCTGGTGGTGCACTGGTTGAGAATCCGCCGGCCAATGCAGGGGACACAGGTTCGAGCCCTGGTCTGGGAGGATCCCACATGCCGCGGAGCAACTGGGCCCGTGAGCCACAATTACTGAGCCTGCGCGTCTGGAGCCTGTGCTCCGCAACAAGAGAGGCCACGACAGTGAGAGGCCCGCGCACCGCGATGAAGAGTGGCCCCCACTCACCACAGCTGGAGAAAGCCCTCGCACAGAAACAAAGACCCAACACAGCCATAAATAAATAAATAAAATTTAAAAGGCTTTATGGTGCTGCTGTATGAAAAAAAAAAAACCAAAAAACTCCACTCATGCTATTTATTTACCTATACATACATTCATACATATATACAGGTTGTATTAAAAATATTTAACAACCTAGCAGAATCAATAGCAGCCATGAACAAGCATGGTTACCAGTGTTGCCCACCACCATTTTCCCTCTATTTTTTATCTTTCTCCTGGAGCTGCCATTTGGTTAGCACAGTTTCTTAAGTATGTTCCTCAGACAGGTGACACCCTCAGAATTCTTGCATAGCTTCAAATACCTTTATTTACCATGTAGGTGTTATTCTTCTAGCTCGTTATTTGTGATTGAAAAATCTGATTCTAGTCTGGTTTTAGTTCTCCTTCCTTTTTTATCTAATTTCTCCTTTCTGTCAGTTGCACGGGAAAAGACAGTAGTTAACAGTGGAGAAACTGAAACTCAGGTTTTTTTAAACCAAGCTATGTCAAAGTCTATTTCTTTCTTTAGTCAATTGTGTCTGGGGGCTGCGGGTGGAGGAAATGGGAAGATGTTAGTCAAAGGGTACACAATTTCAGTTATGCAGGGTGAATACGTTCTAGAGATCTACTATACAGCAGGGTAACTATAGATAATAATACAGTATAGAATCCCTGAAATTTGCTAAGAGCATAGATCTTAAGTATTCTCACTACAAAAAAATTGTAACTATGTGAGGTGATGGATACATTAGGTTGATTGCGGCAGTCATTTCACAATGTATATGTAAATCAAAACATTGCACTGTACGCCTTAGATATATATATATATAGTTTTTATTTGTCAATTATACTTTAATAAAACTGGAAAAAATTGTGTCTGAGACATGAAAACCTCTTTTAATTTTGAAATTTATCTTTCTTAAGATAAAAACACCTTTCTCTCCTTCTGGAACTTGCCTTACTTGCCAGTTAGGTCTCCTGTACCTGTCCTCCAAGAGTCTTATATCTTTTCCCTTCATGGTTTTCATTTTTTTGAATTTGTTGCTCTCTTGTGAGATACTTCTTGTACAGGCTACTAAATTTGTTTTCAGAAAAACTATCTTTTCTTTCAGTTTATGTATTAAAAGTTTCAATGAGAGAGCTATACTTTTAGACCCAGACAGTCTTTTTTTATTCTCTAACTGGATCTCCTTAAGAGTTCTTCTTACAGCTGTTTAATTGTCACACTTGATTCTGCTCCAGTGGGGCCCCTGCTCTTCAGGCTCTGCTTTGTCTACTTTGTTCTGGTTACTGAATGCTGGTTAAAATAGTTACTCTTTTCTTTAGCCCGTTCATGATTTCGCTGGATCAACTGTTGGGTAAAATCACTGGAATCTGTCTCCTGCTGGCAAGGCCTAGGCGGTTCTGGTCTCATTAAGCAGTGGGGAACACAATGGCCAAGCTTTGTAGCTTATCCTGAGCAGAAGAAGGGAGCTTCTGAGCAAACCTCTCCCCAGGACCATGGAGCAGCCCCTCTGCCTCAGGGACCGGGAGTAGTCATCCTGCTTCCTGCTCCCCTGCAGGTCCTCTGAGGCCAGGAGGATCGGCCGGCCCTCCCAGGACCACACACGCTGGGCCCCTCCAGGTGCACAAGCCATCCTCTACGTGTGAGCTGGTGGCCTCAGGTGCCCTGTCCGGTCTCCTCCCGCCTCACTGCCCTGCTGTTGCCTTTCTCCAGAAAGGGAGCGAGAGGGAAAGGGAGTGAGAGTCTTTTATCCAGAGGCTGCCTCGCTAGAATCTCAGTCTCAATATATATTATATTTTAGGGCTCAAAAATGTCATTAAAGTTTCCAGCATTGACTGGAGGGAAAAGGGAGGGAGGAATAAAAGAAAGCTCTGAAAGTACTGCTTGGCTAGGGAAGACTATACATGCTGCGTATTTATGCACGAGCACGTGCGTGTGCATCTATAGCAGTTATAGGGCCGTATCTAAGCCATACAAGGCCCTGCTGTGACCCCAGCTTGTCCAGCCCTCCCCACAACTGAAGCCACTTGTTCCTTGATGGGCTCAGTTTTCTTCAAGTCCTGAGATCTCTATTTCTACGAGGTAGCCAGTTAGCCCCCATTCAGGAGCTCAGGGGCTCAACCATGCCCTGCTTCTGGGAACCTGACTTCTGCTCTGATCCTGGCATCAAGCCCGTCCCTCCCTCAGTCCCTCCAGGGCCCAGCCTTGTTTTCCTCTTACCTGTCCCCCTGCATATCATTTGGGGTTCAGTCAGAGAAGCAGAGCCACTAGCAAAATGTATGCAATAAGGGATTAAGTATAGGGATTTGACCTTACCTAATCATGGGAACTGGTCAGTCTAAGGGAGGCTGTCACTTCTGTGTCTGGTGCTGGAGCCTCAAGTCAGCAGCGCAGAGAGGTGGGAGGGAATGATGGGAAGGAAGTAGGGAATCAAGGACAAATTGGAACCTGCAGGAATGGGCTGGAATCCACTTGGTGTCTCACTTCCTTCAAGACTCTGACTTTGACGACAGGGGTGACTTAGAGGAAAAGTTTTGCTTTTCCCTGTGGAGCACAACCCTCAGCTGGCCCAGGGAATCAGGAATTAAAATGGGCAGGACGAACAGGCGTGGAGGGCTGCACTGTGGGTCTGGATGCTGTCCCACGCCACCCCGGTGAGCCCGCAGGACAGCGACAAGGTGGGCGAGGCCTTGTGCCCTGCCCTTCTAAGCAGAAGAAAGAATGTGGCTGCTACTTCCTTTCCACCTTCCAAATCTCAGGGAAAATGTTCCTGTGACCAAAGCTGACCAGGAACTACACAGAGGAGTGAATTCTAGGAAACACAGTTCCAGCTCAGCTAAACTGACATTGTAAACCTCTATTCCCTTTGAGGCTGCAGCTCAGTCACTGACCCAGGGCCACGGGCTGCCCGGTGGCCTCATAGCTCACCTGCGGCTCCTCACCTGGCCCCGTGCCTGCCTGCATTAGTGGGAACCTCTTCCCCACAGGCACCAGGCACTCTCAGCTTGGCCCTCCCTCCCAGGGCTTGTGAAGCTATCATTCCTGTTGTGACCTGGCTCCGGGAAACCAGACCTGATTCCAGTTGGAAGTCAGAGGAATTTATGGACAACTCCTGGTGGTATCTGACTCTCATGGAGCAAGGCTCTCTTCTCTGTTCCGGATTCATGGGCAGTTTTAGGAAGCTGAAGCCATGTGTGAGGAGCCTCTCTGAGCTACCATGGAGCTCAAGGCCCAGGAGTTCTTACCTAAGAGACTGGATGCAGCATTGACCTGGCCAAGGAAGCCCTTCTTCCCTTCCAGTCCCATCCTGGAAGGGGAATGTAGGTCATTCCTGGTGTTTCCAGGATACTGGGCATGACACAGGGCCTAGTGCAACCCTTCATTGTTCTTATAGGGACACTGAACCCTGGAGAATGATGGGAACTAGCCCAGGGAACAGAACAGCATTAAGAGCAACGTCTGGAAGCAGACACCTGGCTTCATGTTGGGGCCTGGCCTCTTCCTAGGATGTGTGACCTTGGGCACATCACTTAACCTCTCTACTCTTCATATCCTCATACATAAAATGGGGGAAAACAATAGTGCCTACTTCATTGGACTGTTATACAGATTAACTGGCATCTTGTTAAGTGCCCAGCACCAAATAAGTGCTCAATAAAATATATTATTATATGTGGACAGTTTCCCCACAGCCAGAGCCCTCCAGCCCAGGGAAGCAGGCTATGCGGAACTTTCTCCAATCCCAGGTGGTTCTTCATCTCAGCCACCTCTGCCGGCTGTTGGTCACCTCCCTTTAACACTTGGCATCACCTTGCCTTGCACTTGAGTTAGTTGCTGGCTTGTCTGTCTTCTTATAAATCTGGGATGTCACCCAGAGTTCCCAGGGGCTGGGTTTACTTCATCTCTCCCCAGGACACAGTCTGCCACAGACTAGGCCTTCAGAAGAGCTTTGAGTGAACGGACATCTTCGATTCCCGGAATTTCTGATTTGGAGGGACTTGAGAGTTGTCTAACCCAATTCCCCACCTGATTTCAAGAATTCCCTTTCAGATCATTCAGAAGATACTCTTTTAGTCTCTGCTTGCATACCTCCAGTGCTGGGAGACTCAACTCACTGTTGCTCAGGGCAGCTTATTCTATTTTTAAAGACAGCTCTATTTTTAGAACTTTCTAATTGTACGCAGTACAATTAATTCTACCATTTGCATCAAATTTTGGTTGGAGACTACAGAAACATGCAGGGAAAGAGCTGGTAAATAAGGATTGTTCTGGGTTTATGGCTGAGGTTACAAAACAATCAGAAGGGTGACAGAGCACACAGTATAACTTTTATAAGCTTTGCTCAACTAGGCAGAAACAGGCTCTCGGAAATGTCTCTACATTTCTGCCTCCAGTGTTTACTGGAGAATCCTTATATGGTTGTTATTTACAAATCCAGACAGGAGTTTACAGAGGGCTAGAAGGCAGCAGTTTATAGATGGTTTGAAGACAGAAGTTCATAGAGAACTTGAGTATTTGTTTGCATGCTTATCTTCTAAAAGTTATTTTTCTGCTCCACAATTTTGGAAGTGGAGTTGTTCAAGTTCTGAGGGTATATTTGAAAGCCCCAGTAAGAAAGGGGTTAGACCTTCATCTCCTAGGATAGTGCTTCTGCTTCTGGAAGGGATGCTAGGATTTTTGGACAGATACCTCCCAGCCACCCAGAATGCTCGCTGGAGTTTAGCCAGAACATCAGCCCCATGGATTAATTTGAAATTCACTCAAATAGCCATTTTTAAATGCCTACTCTATGGAAGGACTGCATTTCAGGCACTCACGACTGGATAGGGGGTGGACGAAGACAGGGTGGTGAGGGCTCAAGTCCCAGCCGGAAAGTTCTTAGAGCCTCCCTGTGGCCAAGCAGTCTGCAGCAGGTTAAGGCTTCCCAGAAAACTTCAGAGAATGCTTCCACTAAACCCTGCATCTAGAGCAAGCAGGAGGGACTTGGGGGCACAGTGTGGTGTAGCTGAAAGAACACCAGAAAGGGGAATCGGGTCCCTGGGGGTAGATGTCCGTTTGCTGATAACTCAATTTTTTTAGGGGAAATTGAAGATGCTAAGATGTTCCCAGCACTAACAAGTTGAAAATTTAAAACTAACAAAGCAGTTACAATCCTCCCCAGCTGCATAGAGTTTTGTGGTTCCCATCCTGCCCTCCTTTGAATCTAATCTTCTCAGTACCCCAAGAAGTAGACAGGATGAAGATTATGATTTCTGTTCTATAGATGAGGAAACTCAGATTTACTGACATGCCAAGGTCACACAGTTGGGGACGGGCAGATCCCTCCCCACCTTGACTGTTATTAGGCCTCTGACCCTAACAACCTGTAATTATGTGGTCAGCCTTGGAACAGCAAAACATCTACCGGGGGAGGTGACTATTTAGATGGCAAATGTGACTTTTATGTGGAAGATGTCTCAATACAGTAGCATTTTATAAAAGGAGACAAGGAATAGGGGCTCACACTGTCTCTGGGATAGTGACGTTTTGTCAGTTTATTAAATTCAGATTTATTGCTAACTCCCTGACCAAAAACAGAGCTGTTAGCAGTCCATAACATGGAGCAGAAATATGAGTTTTCAGTGAATCCAAGAAAAAAATAGAGAAGAAACCTTAATGACCTGTCACTTGAAATAAATCTTAGTGGTCACATAAACCAGGATGACAGGAATTTATATTGTTCCTCAGCACTTGAATGACTAATGTGGTCAGAGTGGGGAGACACAGAAATTATTTCTCTTAACAAGCCAGCACCTGTCTGCACACTCTTGGAACTGCTTTGATGAAGTCCTGAATGTTGCCTTGACACCCCTCAGTCATGCTGTTTGTGGGCAGTAACCTTCCCACACAGCTTGAGACAAAGGCGGCATTTCAGCTCTGTCCCAGGGGCTCTGGAAGGTTCTTAATCAGAGGAGTAGTGCTGAGATGCTAGAGAAAATCACTGGAGAAACATTGACATAGGCAAGGCAGGGGCAGTGGAAAAGGGCCTCAGAGTGTCTCGGGGTGAATGTACATCTGAACCATTCCCAATCCCACCCCATGCTGGGATTCTGGATTCTGCAGCATCAGAAGTACTAAGTAGAGCTGGAAGAGTCCTCAGAGATCAGTTAGTTCCATTGTTCAGATGAGCAGACTTAGGTTTACAGGATGGAAACAACTAGTTCAAAGTCACAGAGCAAGAGAGTGTCAGATGCAGAATGAGAGCTCAGATTTCCAGACTCCTGGGCGTCACATAGCCTCTGTTAGTGGACAATGGTCCTTTCTTATTTGACCCTGAATGAATATAAACCTGCATGCCACTGATATCTACTGGATGTCCCATGTTCAGTACTGGGAATGTAATCGCCCAACTAAACAATCCTACTGAGGATGTTCCCCATGAAAATCATTACTGACCCTAAAAATCCTGCTCACAGATACAGTGTGTTACCTTCGACACTGTGTTTTCACATTCTTCCTCTTATGTGATCCTTATGCACTGAAAAGGCTGACAGGATGATTGCTTTTGTTCTTATTGTATAGATAAGAAACTGAGCTTCCTAAATTAAGGCTAATAAGGCTGCACTTCCGTTATCTCAAAGGAGCAAGAGTCTGAGGAATCAATGAAATCCTGAATGGATTGTAACGAAGTGCTGTTAATGGGTCAAGTTAACAACCTTGCCAGGTGTTGTGAAGAATACACAGACTCCCCAGCTCCGACCCTGTTCCTGGAGACACTGCAGTCCACTGCAGAACCAAGAGGCCATCAAACCCCGACCTCTTCTGGCCTGGGCTGTCCTAGCCTTCTAGAGTTCACACAACCAGTTCCTGGAGGTTCTGGTTAATTACACTAAAGCAGGGTTTGTTTTTTTTTCTTTCCTAAAAACAGTTCATCTAAAGCTTAATCCTTTAAAAAGGATCTCTACATCTGAGTTGATGCCCTATTCTTTTTGTCATTAAATTTTTTGAAACTATTTTGAAACCTGTTCATCTTAGAGCACTTCTGGCTAAATTTTATCCTTTGTTCATTTATCAAATTTGCAGTATTTTATGAAGATGGTATTTCTTATCTACGCAGGTGTCTTTTCTATTAAGAGGTATAAAACCAGCCTTTCCTCAAAATGATATGTATCTAGCAATAAATACTTGCATTAAAAACCTGAATTCCAGTCAATTGTTATGCACAGACACACCTGATCCTGTCTTTGTAATTACAGATGATATGTACCAATGTTGGGTACTCTTTATCTTGTGCTTCATAATCAGCTATTAATTTATGAACTAAAATATGGAGCCTATATTCCAGGTAACCCAGAATGAGCTGCTGCAGATTCGATTTATTGTGATCTAAGAATGGGCATTAGAGGTTATCCAGGTAACACACAGAGAACACAGGGGGATGCTGTCAGAACCTGGAGGGGAGGAGGCCTTTGAACTCTGGCAAATATGGCATGTATAGAAGTGTTGACAGGAATCAACCTGGGGCTTGGCATTTGAGCCCATCTAGATCTTAAAAGGCTTTAGAAATGATGACTTCAGCAGTCATTTCTTTCAGTCATTCCACCAATTAGCACATATTTATGGAGCACTCACTGTGTGCCAGGCACTACACTTGATTCTGGGAACACAACTGTGGGCCTAGACACACAGGCTCCCTGACCTTGTGGAGCCTATCCTCTAGTGAGGAAGACACATCTTAAGTCACAATCACACATTTGTGTCATTTCCGTTTTTTCTGTGTTAATAGAATTCTGAAAGTGTTTGGCATGGCAATATGTCCAACTAACCAATGACATTTCCCAGGCTCCCCTGCAGCTGAGGATAGTCATGTGACACATTCTGGCCACTGAAAGGTAACGAAGTCTGTTGGGTATTGCAGGAAAGTCTTGCTTTCCTGATGTTGGTGCTACCCCTTCCATCTTGTTGTTTCTTCCCCCCCCCCCCCCCGCTTTCTTTCTAGAATGTGAATCTGAGACTAGAAGCACTGTCTTGTAGCAATGAGGTGGACATACAGACTTAAGTAAGAAAGAAATTAGCCCCTTCTCTTTGGTTAAACACACAGTAACTGTGTCTCTCTTACATGCAGTCCCTACTGATAAACTCACCTGTGCCTTGGACGTGAGATTATTAGCCAAAATTCTCTTAATGCGTGGTAGGAGCCTGGAAAGGGTGATCCCAGCAGTGGTCAACAGCCGGGACTCCAGAATTATGTCTGCAGGGCTGGCAGATACGTAAGGTCTAGTCTCCTATGTTTCAAGGGCTCCCCCAAAGCAGACAGCATGTTGTAGTGGGTTGTAAATATTCTTTGCATCTACCATCTGATTGCATTGTGAGGTGGAGGGAAACGCACCCTCTTGCCTACTTCACAGGGCTGTCACAGAGAAGGAGGAGATGGGAGCGTGTGGGTGGAAATCTGTAAAAGCTATGGAGCTGCAGGAAGGTCAGTTAACTTTCTTTTAATACCAGGCAGTCTGAAATTAGAGGTAGCAAGGCAGGAAACACATATAATGAAAGTCTAAGGAAGAGGCAGATTTTGAACTGGCCCCTGAAGGATGGTGCTGACCATGATGGATAGACACAGAAGGCTGAGTACACAGGAGGGTACAGAGCTGGGGGGCCAGGACAGCAAAGGCCGAGAACCAGTGTAGAAAAGAGGTAGGCCAGGACCCAAGTACTTTCATGTGTTAAAGAATGGACTGGAAACCAGATCACCACTCAGGGTAAATGACCAGCGACAGGGTATGAGGGGTGTGTGTGTGTGTTCATGTCAAGGGTGATGAGCGGGGAGGTCAGCTAAGCTGAAGGGATGTGGAGCTGTGGTTGAATTTTTTGAAGCGGTATTTCCAAGGCCTGGGGGCCCAGTGCTAGAACTTGCTCTACAGCACACGCTTAGAAGAAATCCAGGCCCAGGCCAGCCTCCTCTTCCTTCCCAGGGCCACCCATCAACTCTGACACGCACACACTGGGAAGTTCTTTCCTCACGGCACGGCAGGGCCATGGAGAGATCACAACAGGGTGATGAGACAATTAGCTCCTCACATTCTTCCTGCAGGAACAAATCTGGGCCCCCGTGGCATCTGTCCCCTCCTGTTCCTCCAGCTGGCCTCCTTGCCACGTGCACGCACGCCCTGCCCGCAACCAGGCCCAGCTGCTTGCAGCTCTCCTGCCCACTTCCGTTTCCAGGAGGGGTTCCGGAGGCTGGAAGAGCAGGGGGCGGAGTGATTGATGACAGTGCGCGCGTGCCCCTGGACTCCTCGTCAAAGTTCTCCTACAGGGTTGGCAGCTCTATGTTGAAAGCTGCTCCGTAGCTGAGGCGGCATATGGACTGTTGACAGAGCAGCTGCTGGGGAAGAAGACGCTGAAAGGAAGCCTCAAGGGATAAACAGAGAAACCCGTGTCACCACGTGGCACCCAAGGCGCACTGCTCAACGCCCAGCTCGCAGACTCTCATCTCCTTCCGGGTAAGGAAAGTGGTTTCAGGCAGCTGCGCTAGATCTTATGCTCTTAAAATAATGCTCATCATCATGTTAACATTTGTTGGGTGCTTACGACGTACCAGCCAGTTCTGTAAACTACTTTAGGTGCGTTATTCCAACTCCTCCTTCAAACAGACCTCAGCCAAAATAACTATTATTGATCCCATTTTCTTTTTTTTATAGATGAAAAAACCAATGCTATAAAGTTTAAGGGTATTATGCTGGTCAGTTAGTTAGTAAGTGACTCACGTTTAACTCCAAAGCCCTTACTCCTAAACATGATTGTGGTTTTCTCCCGCAAGCATTTTGAGTGTCAGATCCCTGGATTAATATGGGTAACTAAGCTGCACCCTGGTGTAATTTACCACACCAGGTGTGGCACGGAGGCATACAGTGAATTAGATGAATAACATATCAATCAACCCTGGGGGGGGTGCGCTGCTTTCACATCCATTTTGCAGGTAGGAGACAGGCCCCTCAGGGAGTCTTGCCTAAGACCTCATACTAAACTTGGCAGACAGGAGACTTGAACTCTGATCTTCAGCATAGAGGTCTGGAGTTTTCTCTGCCCTACCTGGTGTGCATCAGGTTAAGCTGGGAGAGAGAGGTAGGCTGGGTGAAGGCGGGTGGAGAAGCATGAGTGAGAAAGAACATAAAGCTATGAATGTGATTTATTTCAGTCAGTTGCTGATATCTTAATAAATCCCTGGTCTGTCGAGCCTGGAGAATATTGTTTCTCCAGGAGAAAACAAGAGCATCTAGTTTTAGCAAAAAGATGTTAATTTTTTTTTCTTGTTGTCAGAGCCCCAACTGCATCCCAATCCCCGCGGAGCTATGGGTCAGTCTCTGTCCCTCATGTCTGTCAAACGCCATTTTCCCCAGGTGGATCAGTTGCCCCAGCTGGGAACCTGGACCTTCCAGACATGTAGACAGAAACCAAGAGCCCATTCATCACACTGAAAGCTGTTACCCGACAGAGATCCAATCCCATCATGAGGCTAGAAACTTGGAGAGAAATGAAGTGGACTAATTTTTTCAGACTCCAGAGGGAAATGTTCCCCAGTATCAAAGGCAGCACCATAAACCGCATGAACAGCGCTATTAGACAGCTCCACGTCGGTGTGTGGCAAGACATGGCTTGGCTGTTGGCATGAAGACAAGAACAGAAGCCTGCCACATCTGGATTGCAGACATTTTTAAGGGTCCACTGAGACCATAGGCACTTCTTTTCCAGCCTCTGGGAGGCACAGGGGTACCCTGAGTGGGTCCTCGTAGATAGAGGCAGAGGAACCAGACTTCTGGGCCCTTCTTGACTGACGCCCTCCTTTCCTTTCCACCGTCCCCCCAGCTCCTCTCTCCTCAGCCTCATTTGATGCTCTTTGACCTCTGGGTATTTGCTTATGCTCTGCCTAAGCAAGGATGTGCTTATTATGCACATCCTTCCTTCCTGCCCACAAAACTTTTATTTATACTTAGAAGCCCAGCTCAAGCCACACCCCTTGCACTCTCCCTGGCAGAACTGGATACTTTCTGCTCAAGATTCCCACAGCACTTTGCATATTCTTCAACTTCTCATATTCTATTGCCTTTGTTTGCTTTAAGGGTCTGTTTCCCACACTAGGCAGAGAAGGAAGTAGCCAGCCCTATTCCCTTCCAGAAGTCCAAGGACCTGGTAGATTCTGATGCTTGGTTGTTGCTCCCTTTTGAATGAACAATTAAGGCGTGATGTCTAACCTTTTGGCAACCTCAGGTTGATTTTCTTTTGTATTATTCATTTTGTACAAACTCCTGAGGGAGCTTTGAGAGACCAGTGGGGAGCAACTTGGAGGACTCGTGAGATGCTGAGACTCCTGGAATTTTGCCCATCCTGAGTTTCTATCCAAACAGAAATGTGTACGCAGAAGAAATATCTTCCCAGGCCAAACCTGGGTATGAGAGAGAGAAAGGGCTTGCTGGAGACAGATTTCAGTCCCAAAGACCTCCACAGGGCTTTTTGGCACCAAGAGTGCTCCCTCCTCAGCCCTTCCAAGCCTTGGTCATGTCGGTATCTTTCCCAGCATCCCAATCAGGCCAGAGGGATTCGTGCCAGTCAATTCCAGCTTCGCCGTCATCCCGCACACCAGCCCTCCATCTAGAGTGAGTCACCCACCCTCAGGTTCTTTCACTTGTGGATAACAAAGATGCTGACTGCATAGGATGGTTACAAGGATGAAATGAGATGTTATTTATTTATCCACTTATATGTTTAGAGTTTTTTATTGCCATAAAACTAACAGAATAAAGTGCCCTGAAACTTAACCGTAAGCTTGATAATTTTTCTTTCCATGTATGTATATACTCAGGTAACTATCACCCAGATCAAGATTTAGAGCTGAATGAGATTTTAAAGGCTGACAGCTTATAAACTGTAAAGCGCTGAGGAAATGTTGGTTTTGAATTATTACCAGGAGGTGGAGCCTCTTTCCCATTGAATTCCTCTCCTTCTACAAGATCTAGGTTTCTAGAAATCATTAGCATCAGCTGCAACCACCCTAGCAAATTGTTGCAGGTGCCAGGGCTTCAAGGCCCCCGCTATGCAGAGTGGCCATGGAAACAGCCCACACAGACCCCAGCTCTCTGAACCACTGCTCAGGGCATGTGACCCCTGCACCCACTCCCTCAGACACCAGGATGTCCTCACAAAAGGGGGCTTATGACAAAACAGCTGTTGTGTAGTTTCAATTCAATACAGCTTGACTCAAAAGATATGCCCTGTATGCTAGGCCCTGGGCAGAGAAGGGGAGAAGGAGCTTCCTAGGCTGGGCGCTCCAAGGGGGCTCACAGACTGTGGGGCTGTGGACATTAACATGTACTTACCTGTGAAGTGAGGCCCACAGTGTCACCCTTCTCTCCCAAGGGACTCTCTTCCTGAGGATTCCCAGACCTCTCTCTCTAGCGCTGGCTGCTCCTCTGGGCTTTAGCCAGCGTCTCTGCTTTACTTGCTAGGTGTTTCCACCTGGCTGTTCCCTGGCCCCTCAAGCTCAGGCGTGTCCCTAAGAAAACTCATCTTCTTACCTCCTACACCTGGCTTCCTCCTCCTGGCTTTCCTTCTTCATTCTGGCATCACTAACCCCCAGTCATCTAGTCAGAGCCATGTCCCAGGGACAATTTTGCCCTTGCCATGCTTCTTCTGGCCATTCTCTACTGCCACCTCTGCGTTACCTCTGGAAACCCTCATTCTGCTGGGAACCTTGGAGCTGGCTCTTTGTCAAAGCTGAAATCTGCTGCCCCATTCCCAGCCATTTCAGGACCTAGAAAGATGCCCCTGCTCTATAAGTACTCCCTGAGTCCTTCAGTTGCATGTTATCAACCTCATCTGCCTATTGACCGCTGCCACCCTTCATGTGAACCTCTTTCAGGGCCTCTGGATACTTTCCACCTCGTCTCACTCTGCTCTCCCTGTCTCCTGGTGCCTGGCGTGGTGTTGACCCTGTCGTTGGTGGATGAATGGATGAGTGCTGAGTTCATGACGAGACAGCATAAGCAAAGGCAAAGCTGCTGAGCCATTAATCATACTTTCAGAGACCCCAGCCTTTAAAAAAAAAAGACCAGGATATGCTAATTCAAGTGGGGGCTTGAGAGTCTTCTTTCACTTTCTCCATCTCTGACCCTCGCGCTAACAGAAAAGGACAGGTGTCTGACACCTCACCGTCCTCAGTGTTTGAAAATGCTGAATCTGGAGAAACTTTGTCATAATTACCTACCCACTTGAAAGTACAAACTCTGTAATTTGCCTTTAAGTGATCTTAAGTTAATATAAATAATGAAGTATGCTCAGAATACTCAAGTACTGGTACATCCAATTGAACACAATTAAAATTAAGATGGATTTATTAGTATTGTGACTATTATTGATTAAAATGGTAATGATAAATAAGGAGAAATGTTAAGTACAACAGGGAATTGGTAATATTTCTTCAAAGTAATCATTTTGCTGTGACTACCCAATTATTAGTACATTTAATGTGTTATTCAGTGCAATTAATTACCCACTTTGCTTCTGGGAAGGCACTAGGAAAAAATTGCTTTCTGCCTGGAGTGGTGGTTGCTGCGGAGAGGGACTGGGAAAAGCTGCTGCTTGCTGGAGCCCCTGTGATGAAGACCACGCGCTTTGGGGATGTGGCTCCCAGCAACTCTGATAGAAGCAGCAAGTGCCCTTGGGGAAGAAGAAGGGACACAACAGAGACCAGGTTCTTGGTCTCACCGTCAGGTGCTTTTGTAGCCATGGAAGGTGATGGTGAACAGCCTGGAGAGTGAAATCAGAAAACCTGGCTTGCTTCATTCTGTATGACAGACTCTAGGTCCATCCACCTCACTACAAATAACTCAATTTCGTTTCTTTTTATGGCTGAGTAATAGTCCATTGTGTATATGTGCCACATCTTCTTTATCCATTCATCTGTTGATGGACACTTAGGTTGCTTCCATGTCCTGGCTATTGTAAATAGAGCTGCAGTGAACATTGTGGTACATGACTCTTTTTGAATTATGGTTTTCTCCGGGTATATGCCCATTAGTGGGATTGCTGGCTCGTATGGTAGTTCTATTTTTAGTTTTTCAAGGAACCTCCATACTGTTCTCCATAGTGGCTGTATCAATTTACATTCCCACCAACAGTGCAAGAGGGTTCCCTTTTCTCCACACCCTCGCCAGCATTTACTGTTTGTAGATTTTTTGATGATGGCCATTCTGACCAGTGTGAGGTGATACCTTGTAGTTTTGATTTGCATTTCTCTAATAATTAGTGATGTTGAGCATCCTTTCATGTGTTTGTTGGCCATCTGTATATCTTCTTTGGAGAAATGTCTATTTAGGTCTTCTGCTCATTTTTGGATTGGGTTGTTTGTTTTTTTGATATTGAGCTGCATGAGCTGCTTGTAAATTTTGGAGATTAATCCTTTGTCAGTTGCTTCGTTTGCAAATATTTTCTCCCATTCTGAGGGTTGTCTTTTCGTCTTGTTTATGGTTTCTGGACTGGGTCACCAAGTTGTGGGACCTGAGTTTAACCACAGCACCTCCCAGAGGTTCATTTTTCTCATCTGTAAAATGGGAATGATATAGCTTGCTGGCAAAGAACTGTATGTGAAGGGGATCTGTCAGAGGCACAGATGTGTGGGGCCTTGGTGACTGCTTATCAGGAGACAAGACATCCCCCAGGCTCAGTCTGACTTGTGGATTTGCTTCTGGTTCCTGTAAACCACCTCTGGGAGTTGCCCCCTCAGCCTGTCCTAGGTCCCTGACACCTTAAAGCAAGGTGAATGTGGAGGGTTACACACCTGCCTTCCAGCCCACTTCACCCGTATCCCCTGACCCAGGTTATAACGGCCATGAACCTCCTTTCCCCTCCTCGCTGGGAAGAATGTAGATGGGTGAGATGATGAAATAACAATTGTTAAACACTTTTGCAGAGCTCTTGCCCATTCATTTTCTTATTTGTGTGTACAACCATCCTACTAGGTAAAGTAGGTTTCATTAACCCCATTTTAAAAATGAGGACACCAGGGTCTAAAGAGGGAAAGTGACTTGCTCAAGGATACAGAGCAAAGTGGTAATTTGGGGTCTTGAACTTGAATCATCCGACACTGAGACCCATGTACCCCTGCCTCTTTAGCTTTCCCATATTATTGTCACGTTTCCTTATCTCTGGAGTCTTCTGGCTCCCAACCCTCCCCAATGCCAAAGATTCACTGTACTGTTTCATAAAGCTAATTGCTAGTTTTTATATAAAGGTTTTATTTTATGAGCTCCAAATTGCCCAAATTAGATTTTATTAAATTCACACGTATGATTTTCCTTGTTTTTATTAAAATTAAGTTCACTCATTTGCCATTTACAAGGGAGTTAGAAATTAGGATCGCTTTGTAGCCACGGAAACACAGGGAGAATCTTATATGTGATCAGACTTTTACCCACAGAATGGGAAAAAAAGGCAGCTGGTAATTAGGTGCATAATTCATAGGCAAGCTCCTGGAGCACACTGGGCCTGCTCTTCTGCTTTGTGGTTGATGGTTTATGAAACTCTTTCCAGCATGGCTATGTGCTGGGGAGGGGTGGGTAGGATAAAGTGTTGGAAGGAGCTGGTACCAGTCCCAGCTCTGCCCCTCCCTCATTCTGTGGCTTTGGGAAAGGAATGTCTCTTGTTTTGGGCCTCAGTTTCCCCATCTGTAAAATGGGGATCAAAGAAGTTAGGCATAGAAAAAAGTTTTCATCCCTTGTCTCAATTCTGATTGCTGGCAGCGAATGGCCATAATGCTGCGATGGGAAGGATTTTAATGGCATACCTGGACTCAGCAGAAAAATGCATCTTGATTAACTAACTCATTCAGCAACTATTAATTGAGCAACTACTAAGTACCAAGGACTTTTCTAGGCACTGGGGATAGGTGAACACATCAGAAGAGGCTTCTGTTCTCAGGAAACCGCAACAATAATAACAAAAACAGACAACTAAATACATCACATTTAAAAGATGATGATAGGGACCTCCCTGGTGGTGTAGTGGTTAAGACTTCACTTTCCAATGCAGGGGGTGTGGGTCCGATCCCTGGTCGGGGAGCTAAGATCCCACATGCCTCATGGCCAAAAAGCCAAAAAAACATGAAACAGAAGCAATATTTTAACAAGTTCAATAAAGACTTTAAAAACGGTCCACATCAAAAAAAAAATCTTAAAAAAAAAAGATGATGATATTACAAAAGATAAATCAGAGAAAGTGATGCTACTTTAGATATGGGGGTCAGCCAAAACCTCTGTGAGGAGGTGGTATTTGAGCTGAGACCTGAATGACAAAATAGGTCTAGTCATGAGACGATCTGGTTGCAGCAAATGTGCAGATTGCAAGGTAGGATGGAAGTCAGCATGTCCAAGGAACAGAGGTAAGGCCAGTATATCAGGAGAGGTGGAGATGGGCTCAGAGTGGTAGACTGTGCCTAGATGGTGACTGATTAGTTATGTCTGCATTGACATAATGGGGAAGAGTGTTACTAATGTGTGCCTCCTACTTGCAATCCCTGGACTAAATAATCCCAGCAATGATATTTCAGTATCCCACTGGCAAGAGCCCCTTCCTGGTATAGGGGTGGGACTCCACTTGGGTGGGTGGAGGGGAGAGTCAGGTGAGGAAGGGTGTGACATTTGAACTGGGCTTTGATGGATGCTCATTTCCATACCCAGGGGTGACATGCCCCTCTCCATGGCATCCAGTTTTGTCTTGCAATGTCTGGAATGTACTTCTTCAGCAATTTAGGCAAGACACCCTGGTCTGGGTAAGGAGGACTGTCTGTGGCGGCAGAGAAGCTGGGCCCAAGTCCATGCTCTGCTGTTCTTTAGCTACATGACTTAGCTGGTCACTTCAGTTTTTCTGAGCCATAGTTTCCTCATCTTTCAAATGGGACAGTAATAAAATTTACCTCTCAGAGTTCTGTAAGAATTAAATAATAAATTAGCTAATAGGGCCTTATAAAATGTGCTTTCAGCATTTTAATATTTATAACATACATTAGTTATAATACTTAAACAATAAAATATTATTACTAGGATTTAAAAATTGTTATGATTATTAGGACGACTCCTGACACTCATTCCTCAAAAGAATTTGATGTTTTTTCTTGAGTGTAAATTGTCACAGCTTTTATGGAAAGTAATTAGCAGAATGCAGCATGCCATGTCCTAAAAAATTGCTTGTTTCTTTTTGCCCAGAAATTCTACTTCTTAGAATTTAACAAAAAGAAATAAGTGGACTTCTCCTTCTGGCTAAGATGGAGTAGCTAGAAGCAGCCTAATTCTTCTGCTAAGAAATAGAAATGCTGAACAAAATACAAAAGAAATGGAGATGAATGAACTATTGCGACAAGCAAAAACATGGATGAATGTCACAAACATAATGTTAGGCACAAGGAACCAGATGCAAGATCTGTACAGTTTTATATAAAATTCAATACAAATGATATATCTACAGATAAGATATATGTAAATATATAAAATTCAATCTTGCGGTGTTGAAGATTAGGGTAATGTTACCCTGGGAGGAGGTGTAGTGACTGCATGGGGGCACAACAGGAGCTGGGGTTCTGGTAATATTGTGTCTTGATCTGGGTGGTGATTCTATGGAGTGTTCACTTGGTAAAAAAGCATTAAACTGTACATTTTTGAATTGTGCACTTTTGTATATGTATGGTTTACTTTGACTTAAAAAAGTTTACCTAAATAAAAAAGGAAAGAATTTGGTTTATGGATAAAGATGTGTAAACAAAAAGTTTTATCACGGCGTCACGTATAATAATGAAAAATAGAAATAATCTAACAGTCCAAACATGGGAAATACTTAAATAAAAGTATTTCATTAAATACTTAAATAAAAGTGTTACTGATACTCTTTAAAATGATGTTTTCAAAGAATTTTTAACCAGGTGGGAGAATTTTAATATTACAATGATAATTGAGTAAAGTATATACCATGAACCTGTGTGAACAATCCGAGGCTGGGTTATAACTGGGCAACCTCCTTAGCCCTGAAGGATGCAGGGGGTGGGAGAGGCCGCGTGTGGGATGAACCCCCTTCTGCTCAGCATCTGCTTTTCCCATCTTCAGGGGAAGATTAGGATAAGGTTAGGATCCCATTTCCTGACTTTGCTCCTCTTTGTTCCCCTCTCTAAAATCACCCGCATCCTTTCACCACTCTCTTCAAATCTCCACCGTCTTGGGAACCCCACCTAGGGGCCCTGTCCTCTCCTCCAGAGTCCCTTGCCCTCCTCGGTCTGAGCTCTCTGGTCTGTATTGCTCCCCAAAGTCTCCTGCCCAGCACTCCTCTCCAGTTCCCACAGTCAGTCCAGATGTGAGTCTTGGGGAAGAAGAGAAATGTTTTCCTACCTGCCCCATAGTTTACAAAACTGCTCCTGCCTGCAAAGTTGTTAAGTGCTGCATGTTATTAGTCAGAGTTGTGTTTGAAACTCTCTCCATGGTCCCTCTCATCACTTGGCCGCCCACCCTACCCCAGGCCAGTCATATTGGATTTAGGATGGCTGCTGCCTAATTACATGACGATCTGGGAGAAGCTTTGCCTTCACCACGTGCAAGAGCCTGACTACGTTCCTGTTCAGGCCACCTTCCTCCCCACTCCTCCTTCCTAGAGCCTTGGAGTGGGGTGGGGGAACAATTTCCACATTTTCTACAATGAATTTTCATTACTCTTATAATCAGAAAAATATTAAATAATGTTCTTTTTCTCTACGAGTAGATTAGTGCTTCTCAAATGTTAATGTGCTGTGCCTGCAAGTCACTTGGGGAGCTTGTTAAAATGCAGCCTGTGATTCAGTAAGTCTGGGGTTTGCCCTGGCATCCTGCACCTGCTCCCAGAGGATGCCAATGCTGCTGGTCCATACCATGCTTTGAAGAGCAAAGTGACAGAGAACAGCTGGAGAGTAGGTGCCAGCTGTGACCCGTCTCCTTGCTCTTCACTGCCCCCAAGCCCCCATGGTTCACAGGTCTTCACATTTTGCTGAATATCTAGTGTAACGACGATTAAGTAAGAAGTCTTCCAAGAAGGTTGGAGTCTACATATGTATCTGGGCTAACCAGAGCACTTTGGAGGTTAGTTCTTTAGAGAATAGGTTCTCAGATTTGAGCCCCCTTACTCCTCAAGCAGATATGACAAGTTGAACTCATGGAAAGGGACTTAGGTAAGAGGCAAGAGGCCAGTACTTTAGCCCCAGCTATGCCTATGACTCAGTTTCCCAAATTGTAATTGATGGAGTTTAGTATAAGTTGTTGGTGAAGATAATGATTTTCATGATCCTGTGAGAGGGTTGTCATGAAGTTAGGGAGCACTCGGTTACTGAGTCCTCACTGGAGGCTGGAGGGCAGCCTCCTGGGTGTCCTAAAGGGGATTTGAGCATCAGAGGGGAAGGCAGCAGAGAGACCTAGAGGATCCTGATTATAACAATTCTCAACTAGCCTTCATTTTCCAGTGCCATTACAAATAAAAAGTTCTTAGGAAGACGAATAGGAAAATATTGAAGCTACATTGTGAACTATTTGTTTTATTATTCGAAATTTCTGAATCAAGCAGTGTTAGAGTGGAAAGGACACGTAAAGGCCTCTAGTTCCATCTACTCTGGTGTTTTGTAGAGCCTTGGAGCTGTGGTGAGAGAAAGCCCCCCAAGTTCAGAGGGGACCAGACCTTTTGTGATGCACCCTGGAGTCTCCCAGAGAGATGGCTGTGGTTATCTGGCCTCCAAACAAACACTTCCAGGGACAGGGGGTGACTCCCTGGCAGTCTTTTCACCACTAGGTGGGTCTGAATGTTCAGGAATTCTCCCAGGTGAGTGAAAATCTGCCTCCCTGTGGTCTTCACCCACTGACCCAAGCTCTAAAGTAGGTGTTTTCAAACTTCCCTGGTGACGAGTATCTCCTGGGAGGCTTATTTAAAATTCAACCCAACTCTAATCCATATAAAACAGATTCGTAGGTCATTCCTGGAGATTTTGATTCAATGGGGTTTGGGAATTTTTTTTTTTTTTAATAGCCATGCTTACTCCCTTCAGGCACATGAAATCAGTGAAGGGGGCATTTGGATACAAAGATTAATTCCTACATGAAAAGATGCTCATCATTGCTAATTATTAGAGAAATAAAAATCAAAACTGTAATGAGGTACCATCTCACACTGGTCAGAATGGCCATCATTAAAAAGTCTATGAATAATAAATGCTGGAAAGGGTGTGGAGAAAAGGGAATCTTCCTACAGGTAGGAATGTAAGTTGGTGCAGCCACTGTGGAAAACAGTATGGAGGTTCCTCAAAAAACTAAAAATAGAGTTGTCATAGATCCAGCAATCCCACTCCTGGGTATATATCCAGACAAAACTATAGTTTGAAAAGATACATGTACTCCAATGTTCATTGCAGCACTATTCACAATAGCCAAGACATGGAAAGAACCTAAATGTCCATCAACAGATGAATGGATAAAGAAGATGTAGTGTATATATACACACACACGCACGCACACAATGGAACATTACTCAGCCATAAAAAAGAATGAAATAATGCCATTCGCAGCAGCACGGATGGACCTAGAGATTATCATACTAAGCAAAGTAAGTCAGAAAGAGAAAGATAAATACCATATGATATCACTTATATGTGGAATCTAAAATATGACACAAATGAACATATCTACAAAACAGAAACAGACCCACAGACATAGAGAACAGACTTGTGGTTGCTGGAGTCGGGGGAAGGAAGGATTGAGAGTTTGGGATTAGCAGACACAAACTATTATATATATGATGGATAAACAACAAGGTCCTACTGTATAGCACAGGGAACTATATTCAATTTCCTGTGATAAACCATAATGGAAAAGAATATGAAAAAGAATATATATATATATATATATATATATATGTTCTGAATAACGTTGCTGTATAGCAGAAATTAACACAACATTGTAAATCAACTATACTTCAATTTAAAAAAAAGATTAACTCCTTTGATGCAAGAGGAACATCCACTATTGAAAGTGGCAGATATAGGCTGACTTCTTTATTTAATATTTACCAGATGAACTGGTAGGTAATATTTATTTTTTCATCTGAACTTAAAATATGAGGTGTGTATCTATACATTTCTTCTAAATGTTTTAAAATGCCCCTATCTCTGTGATTGTGAGAAAGATCAGTAAGGCTGTTTTAAGACAGATAAAACTGAACAAGGGATTGAGAAAGAAGATATTAAAATATAAAAAATAGCCCACTAATACAGTTGTGATTAATAGTAGCAAAACTGAAGTTAATGTCCAATATTCAGGTTAGTGGATTAACTTTAATTTTAAATATGTTTGTCAAAACCTAGGAAGAACTATAAAGGTATTCATGTCCTTCAATCCAATACTTTCCCTGGAATTTTTCTGGAATTTTAGAGTAAGTAAATCGTTCAATAGAAGATAAAGGAGCCTTATGCACAAAGATGCTCAAAGAGCCATTATTTATAGTTTCAATAAAATTATGAACAAATTCAGTGCTAACAATAGGGTATTAAGTAAACTGAGATATAACCATGAATGAAATATTATACAGCTATTAAAATGATGAGAAAATCTACACATCAACATGCACAAATGCTTATGACAGACAATGTAAGTTAGCAGAATCAAAATTGGGTCAATTTATACTTTATTTTTGGTATATGGCTGAGTATTAGGAGAGAACATGGAAAAAGCACACTTTAATTAAATAATTATTTGCTTAATAAATATATACATATTTAAAATAGTCTCAGTAATACAATAGTGTGACTGTAAAGCCAATGGAAAAATCCTTTTGGAAGAAGTAGAAGGTCAAGCCTTTGATAAATCCCTATTGAAACCAAGGACCCAAAGATCTTTGCGGCCTTGAGGGAGGGCCTTCGGGGTCAGCTGGTTCAACTTCCTAAGCATTGTAAGGATGTTTATTTTAGTACCCTTGACATATAACACCCTGTTCTCTCCCTGACTTCTGTAACTGGTAAGCTACCCAAGAAGTTTTCCTCAAAGTTCGTGCCTACCTTTGGGAGAGGCCCAATGTGGAGGGGGGTGTTGGGTAGAGGCAGATGCTCAAAAGCGCAACTAGGAAAGCCAGACTTCCCATCTCAAATTTTGTTTTTTCAGACCAAAATTCTTTTGTTCAGAGCAGATTGGCATCAACTTCTCAAAATTTGCATCGTAGAACAAAGATTCATGTTTGAGTAAAAACAAAGAGAACAGCACAGCTTGCGATTCAAAGGTTCCTCCTGCCCCCACTACCACCCGCTCAATTCTCTATTTCTAGTCTGCTGGGCAGAGAAGCCCATTGAGTCGGACTGGGAATGATTTACTGAGGCGAGAGCTTCTATCAATAGAATAAAGGATGGGCCCAGGGCAGAGACTCTAGGAGAGCTGGTTTGGGGGCTGGCCCAGGGCATTAGGTTTCCTTATTTCTGGGTTAGGGACGATGCTCATGAGCATTAAATTTACCAGGTTAGAGCCTGCATAAACGTGATATTACTGATTATTTTGCAATGAGCTAGATTTATGTAGAAAGAGCACATGTTTTAGCATCAGAAAGCCTGTATTCAGTCTTGGCTCTGCTTCTTATTAGTGATGGGATTTTGGCAATCACATCCCCTTTCCAGGCCTCGATCTCCTTACTTATGGAATGGGCAAATAATTTCTGTCTTGTACAAATCACAGGGTTATTGTAAAGGTCATTTAAATAATCAATTGAAAGTGCTTGATAACTGCAAAATATTATGCACACTAATTATTTTAATAATTAATAATGGTAATAGTGACATCACAATTCATAATTTTATTCTGGAGTCCTAAATATTGATTCTCGCAGGCTTGTAATTATTTAAGGGATGAGTTACTGGCTGCCATGTATTGAAGTTGTAGTATAAGTTAAATTTTTTTTCCAGCTGTGCTGATTGGGGAAAGGGTGGTGTGCAGGTGGGGTGGTAAACCAGGAAATCAGAGTAACTGAGGAAGACACCTGTCTGGAGAAAGCCTGACTAGATACCTTAGTCCAAATCCTTGAGTTATATATAATGAGGAGCATGCAAGCCAATGTCATAAATGATAGGAAGGCATCTTGAAGTATCTTGTGAGAATGATGAATTGGAGGTGTCTGAGATAGGTCAGATGGGGAGCTGGTCATTGGAGGGACTGCTCATTGACCAGTGACACTGAAGCAGATCCACTCAGGACCAAGGGGGAATACAGGTGACCAAGAAGGTGGGTCACCTTCCATCTGAGCCTTCTTTAGATGATTTGTACCCCTTCCTCCCTTTCTTCCTGAATCTCAAGGCCAGGGACCTGAAACCCTGAGATGTGAATCTACAGTTCACTGCTCCCTCTTTCCCTTTTATCCCATCCTCCAGCTACACAGATGGAGTGATGATACGTAATGCATGCTTTAAAACGTTCTTTATTACTCAAATGATACAATAATTCAATTCTTTTTGTAAAAGAGCTAAAGGAGACAGATGTGGTATATAAAAGGAGGTGAGCTCCCTTTCCCCCACTCCTCCCCACCCCTAGAGGAAGTGTGGTGGATGCTCATCTCCCCTCTTGATGCATTTACACACATACATATATTAATCACATATCATTTTTGCTGCTTGCTTTTTTCACTAAGTAATGTATTGTGGAGATCTTCCTACTGCCATATCTCTAATGCACTCTGCTTTCTGAGGAATGGGTAGACCGTAATTTACTTAACTATTCCCCTCCCTATTAATAGTAAGTTAGGCTTTTATTTTTTTGCTACCGCACACAATACCATGATGAACATTCTTGGATCCATGTACAAAAACTTGTACAATGAGTTGTGTGGGGCACACAAACAACTATTTCTTGTGGGAAGAGTCCTAGGAATGGAATAGCTGGGTCAATTGATATGTGCATTTGAGATTTGATGAATGTTTTCAAATGGCCTTCATCAATTGGCTTCATCAGTTTACACACTTGGTGTGTATGAGAATGTCTGTTTCTCCACATTTTTGCCAATACTTGGTATCTATCTTTTTTTACTTTTTGTAAAATAATTCTTTTTTCCCTGACTAACGCAGTTTTGTGTGATTATGAATTGTGTGTGAATTATTAATTTTCTGTGAATTGTCTGTTTATTTCCTTTACAAAATTTTACAATTGAGTAGTCTTTTTCTTTCTGCTTTGTTAGAAACTCTGTATGTTCTGGATATTAATCCTTTACCAGTTAAGTGTGTTGTAAATATTTTCCCCTAGTCTTTTAACCTTGGTTTATCTTTTAACTTGGTTTATGGTATATTCTGACTGACAAAATTTTATAAATTTTATGAGCTTAGATCTATGAAATTTTTATAGTTTCTAGATTTTGTCTTTTTGTTAAGAAGGCCCTAACATTCTAAATTCATAAAAAACATTCACCTATATTTTTTCAATATTTTTATAGTTTTGCTCTTTAACTCATCTGAGGGTTATTTTCTGTGGATGGATAGTGTGAGTTAGGAATCTAATTTAATTTTTTCCCCAAATGAATAGATAATTGGTCCAGTCTCACTTCTGGATTAGTCCATTGTTTCTCTACTAATTTGAACTACCACCTTTATTGTATACTTAATTTTCATATATAATCGGGTTTATTTCTTGGTTTATTAATCTGTTCCATTGATCTATTTGTCAATACCTGCACCAATACTAGACTATTTTAATTACTACAGCTTACAGTGTGTTTTGACATCTGGAAGGATAAGACCTGAATAAAAAATGCTGTTAATTTAGGCTGGAATTGCATTGATGGACAAATGTGGGGTAAATCAGTGTATTTTCAAAACTAAGTCTTCCCAATCAGCTTTATCACTTCAGATATTTAAAAGGTTTTCATGTTATTTGATCTTCAAATAGATCTTACACATTTAAAAATTATATTTGTTTTCTAGGAATTTTATGCTTTTTGTTATAAATTGAATCCTTCTAAAATTACTATTTAATTAATACTAGTATACAGGAAAGTTACTGATTTAAGTATATTGATGTGTATATCCATAGTTTTGAACTTTCTTATTAGTTCTAATAGTTTTCAATTGATTCCTTTGGATTTTTTTAGGTGGGAAATCATGTTATCTTCAAAAGTGAAAGTTTTTTTTTTCCTTTCCAAGCTTTATGTCTCTCTTTTCCTTGTCTTTTGATCTCTGGGGCAATAATGCCTCGTATCAGTGATAGCAACCAGTTTTGTCTTGCCCTTATCTTTAGTGGGAATGCTTCTGAGATTTCACCATTAAGTATTTCATTGTTGATGATTTCTGACAGGTATCCTTTTTTATGTTGAGAACTTACATTCCATTCCTGACTTACTGGGATTTAAAAAAATTAATTGTGAATGTTGAATTTTATTGAATCCTTTTTGTATTTAATGAGATAATTAATATTACTTCATCTCTGTGATAAATTACAAGATGAATTTCTCTAACACTGAATTGCCCTATGCCCTTTGGATAAGCTCTTTTTGGACAAAATATATTTTTAAAATATACTCTTGTATTTGATTTGTTAATATTTATAATTTAGGATATTTGCATCTCCATTCCTGAGTGACAACTGGCCACACTTTCCTGTGATTCTTACTCTCCTTGTTCTTGTCTCTGATGTTATTCTATTTCTAGCTATAATCTATGGCCACTCCAGTTTTCTTACTCTTCTCCGAACACCTCAAAGACAGCACACTCACTGCTTCCTTGGGCTGGGATGCCTTCCCCAAGAGGTCTGCATGGCTGGATGCTGGATACACTTGGCTAAATATCACCACCTTATCTAAACTCGCTGGCCCCCATCATCCTCTACCCCTTTAACCTGTTCTATGGCCTCCATAGCATTATTTCTATCAGAAAGTATATTATTAACCAAATTGTTTCCTTGTTTATTATCTGTCTTTTCCTACTAAGTTATCACCCCACTGTAGCAGGGCCATTGTCTCCCTGGGTGCTGCCACATGTCACAGAGTAGATGCTCAGGAAATACTTACTGAATGGATGAGTGGTTTTGTTTTGTTATTCCAGGCAAGGGACTTGGGAGACAGAATTCTCAGTCTATTTAGGTTTGAAACATGTTTCAATTTTGTCTTTTCCATTGCATGTTAGTTGGTTGGCACAGGATTCTAATATTAAGTGCCAGTCCCTGCATTTGCAAAGTGGGGATAATAAAGGCACTCATCTCTTGGAGCTTTAAGGGCACTCAGTGAGAAATGGATACAAAGTACTTCTCACTATGCCAGGCATGTAGGTAGCTAGTGTTCAGGAAATGCTTGCTATTATTGTTACCGACTCCCTCACACAACACAGAGAGTCCTCCCCGAGTCTCAGTTTCTCCTCACTGTCCAAGGTAATCCCTGCCTTGCTTATTTCACAGGGTGATATGAGAATCATGAGCATGGAATTTGAAAACAGTGAGGTGTCATGTGAATAATGTGATTCTTTCCTGCCATGTTCAAGAAAGAGTCCCATTAAAGGAACCAGGGAAGTAGTGTGACCCTTGGGCAGAGAATAGACCTGGAGCTGGAGAGACCTGGGCTCAAATCCTGACTCTATTTACCAGCTGTGCGACTGTGGGCAAATTACAAGCCCCTCTGATCTTCATCTTTGTTGTTATTGCTGTTCATTCTGTAAAATAGGTGATAATAACACCTACTTCATGAGGTTACTGTGGGAATTAGATCAAAGTGAATATATAAAAAACCCAGTTTAGCATTTTTCACAGAAGTGGGTATTTAATAAATGATATCTATTAATATTATATTTGTCTATGAAAAGGATTGGCAAGCCATAATTTAGAACATTCTCTTTCCAATTTCCCATCATCGAAATAATCACACTTCGCACATCCTCACTGGCAGATTTCACAGCTAGTGCATTCAGGAAAAGTTATTTATTTGAATAACAAATTCTCTGCCCAATTCCCTGAACTGCACATTCAAGCAGGGGTTGTTATAAGTCGACGGTGTGGGGTGGACTGAGGTAGGTGTGGTGATGATGGTTGTAGTGCTAATATGTGCGGGCCCCTCACTGTGTTCCAGGCACTGTGCTAAGAGCTTTACAGGCACTCCCTCATTCATCCTCATCTGACAGATAAGAAAGCAGGAGCCCAGAGAGGCTAGACAACATGCCCAAGGCCACACAGCTGTCGAAGGCAGAGGTCGTATCTGAGCCAGCTGCCTGACTTGGGAATCCTTGTTCAGTATTAGAATGGGACAGAGGTGTCTGGGCATAACAGCTCTTCTTTCTAAGCTTACGGAACAAAAGGAGAGCATAGGCCTCCAATGTGCCACTTTTCACGGGTCTAGGTTACTTGCTCATAGTATGTGCTTGACTAATACTTTTTTGAATGAATGAAAAATCAACGAATAAATGCATCAACAAAGGTAGTCTTCCTCTGACAACCCTTGTAAACAAGACCATAAGTGTATGCTGTAAAGTTTACAAATAAATGCTGGAGAGGATGTGGAGAAAAGGGAACCCTCCTACACTGTTGGTGGAAGGTAAATTGGTGCAGCCACTACGGAAAACAGTATGGAAGTTCCTTAAAAAGCTAAAAACAGAGCAGCCATAAGATCCAGCAAACCCACTCCTGGGTATATATCTGGAAAAAATGAAAACTCTAATTTGAAATGATACATGCATCCCAGTGTTCATAGCAGCACTGTTTACAATAGCCAAGACATGGAAGCAACCCACATGCCCGTCAACAGATAATTGGCTTAAGAAGATGTGGTATATATACCATGGAATATTACTCAGCCATGAGAAGAATAAAATATTGCCATTTGGAGCAGCATGGATGGACCTAGAGAATATTATACTTAGTGAAGTAAGTCAGGCAGAGGAAGACAAATATTCTACAAAAATATATATGGAATCTAAAAAATAATACAAATGGATCTATACACAAATCAGAAACAGACTCACACACATAGAAAACAAACTTATGGTTACCAAAGGGGAGCGGGGAGGGACAAATTAGGAGTATGGGATTAACAAACTACTATGCATAAAACAGATAAGCAACAGGGGTTTACTATATAGCCCAGGGACTTCTATTCAATATCTTGTAATAACCTATAATGTAATATAATCAGAAAAAATAACTGAATTACTATGCTGTACACCTGAAACTAACACAATACTGTAAACCAACTATACTTCAATATAAAAAAAAGAGTATGCTATAAGACTATATGCTTATAAAAGAGTGTGTTGTAAACAAGACTATGAGATCACTAAGAAAACAATATCATTCACTTTTAGCCCAGAACTATAGGCAGTGCTCCATCTTAGCACCTATTCTTGGCATTTGTTTCCTTCTATTAATTATATTAATCTACGTGGCAGGCTAGATAGCTGCTCACCAAACACAGGCTGTGTTTCTCAGCTTCTTGTGCTGCGAAATGGATTCTTGCCAATGGAATGTGAGTGGAATTGATGGGTGTCACTTTCTGGCTGTGGCGGTTAAGAAGTAGATGTGTGCCTTCTTTTATTTTCCTCATCTGCTGGCTGCATGCAGGGGATGAGGACAGAGCCACAATATGGAAGGAACCTGGGTCCCTGGAAGACTGCCCACCAAACAGCAAACCCTGTGTTGGATGTTCCCATGAGCGACAGAAATTTTGTTCCAGGCCACTGGAATTTGGGTATTTGTTACAGCTCTTAGCATAGCTTTTCTCAAAGCTTCAATTCCTTCTGAATTATCTAATCTCCTTCATAGAGTTTCAAATATATATATATACACACCACACACACACACACACACACACACACACACACACATATATGTTGGTTCATTTTGTTGCTGATAATTTGTGAAAGTATAACGAATAAAAAATAGAGGCAGAAGAATGCCCTAGAAGTTCCTTCTCCCTCTCTTCTCAAGGTATAGAAATGGTCATTATAATTTACAAAGCAGTTTTCCATAAACATTTAACCCTTATAATTTAGTGGTGTATTTATTTTTATACAGAGGAGGAGATTAAAATTCAGTTAAGGGATTTTCCCCAGGTCACCCAGCTGGCAATGTGAAGGGCAGTGTGGGGACTCAAACCAAATTTGTCTGGCCTTGCCTCCTCTGCTTTTTTTGGTCACAGCACACTAATAAATGTGAAGTGGATAAGTTCCCTTTCTGTAAACAGGGTGTCTAAGATGGTTCTGATAAGTGCCTTGTCTCTTCCTTCTTTACATCTTTTTCCTCTGCCAGGGTTTCCTTGGGATGTAGTGCCCAAAGCTTGTGATTAAAAACAACAGCAGAAACAAGAGGAAAACATCTCCTAAAAATAAGTAGTGCCTTGGAACACAATGTGCATGGACTTTTAGGAGGTGGACGGGGGTGTGTGACATAGAGGAGCCACAAGGAGAGCTTTGATTCTCCATAAGAGGCGTTTTTCTATTGTCAGCTGCTCCTGGGAGGCTCCACGAACTTGATCTCAGAACCAGGGTCAGAAAAATTGGACTCATCCTTCCACTAAGGCATGAGAAGACTTCCTTCAGGAGTTCAAACTGCTTCTAAGGTAGAGCCCAATTAGCCCATGTAGATTATGTTATTCAATTATTCGGTTGGTTCAAAAGTATTTAATGAGGGCTTCCCTGGTGGCGCAGTGGTTGAGAATCTGCCTGCCAATGCAGGGGACACGGGTTCGAGCCCTGGTCTGGGAAGATCCCACATGCCACGGAGCAACTGGGCCCGTGAGCCACAATTACTGAGCCTGCGCGTCTGGAGCCTGTGCTCCACAACAAGAGAGGCCACGATGGTGAGAGGCCCGCGCACTGCGATGAAGAGTGGTCCCCACTTGCCACAACTAGAGAAAGCCCTCGCACAGAAACGAAGACCCAACACAGTCATAAATAAATAAATAAATAAATAAAAGAATGTGAATTTCTAAAAAAAAAAAAGTATTTAATGAAATGGGAAAATGCTCATCCAAAAATACTGAGTGATAAAATAGTATGATGCAAAATAGTATAATCAAAAATTTATTGAGGGAATCCTCTTGCACTGTTGGTGGGAATGTAAATTGATACAGCCACTATGGAGAACAGTATGGAGGTTCCTTAAAAAAATAAAAATAGAACTACCATACGACCCAGCAATCCCATACTGGGCATATACCCTGAGAAAACCATAATTCAAAAAGAGTGATGTACCACAATGTTCACTGCAGCTCTATTTACAATAGCCAGGACATGGAAGCAACCTAAGTGTCCATCGACAGATGAATGGATAAAGAAGATGTGGCACACATATACCATGGAATATTACTCAGCCATAAAAAGAAACGAAATGGAGTTATTTGTAGTGAGGTGGATGGACCTAGAGACTGCCATACGGAGTGAAGTAAGTCAGAAAGAGAAAAACAAATACCGTATGCTAACACATATATATGGAATCTAAAAAAAAAAAAAATGGTCATAAAGAACCTAGGGGCAAGACAGGAATAAAGACACAGACCTACTAGAGAATGGACTTGAGGATACGGGGAGGGGGAAGGGTAAGCTGGGACAAAGTGAGAGAGTGGCATGGACATATATACACTACCAAACGTAAAATAGATAGCTAGTGGGAAGCAGCCGCATAGCACAGGGAGATCAGCTCCGTGCTTTGTGACCACCTAGGGGGGTGGGATAGGGAGGGTCGGAGGGAGGGAGACGCAAGAGGAAAGAGATATGGGGACGTATGTATATGTAAATTGATTCACTTTGTTATAAAGCAGAAACTAACACACCATTGTAAAGCAATTATACTCTAATAAAGATGTTTAAAAAAAAATTTGTTGAAATTTTTATGTAGTTACATACACACTTGGCAGAAAGACTGAAAGAGAATATACCTCGGTGTAGCTGGAATTATTTCTGGGTGATGAGATCTGAGTTGAAATTTATTTATTTTTAAATTCTTTTCTGTCATTTTTAATTTTCATAAAATAAACTATTTTTATAATCATAAAAAAAGTTAAGAAATAAATAGAGGTTGGTTTTCCTTGAATTGATTTGATTTTAAGGTTTTTGCTTATTTTCAAATTATAGCTTTGTCAGGAGATAAAGGATAATTAAATGAGTTATAGAAAATTTGCCACAAATAAAAAATTGCTATTAATGTTATAAATTATATAATCAGTTATCAGATTAAAATTAAAGCCACCATAACAGGTTATTCATACAACACTCCAAACTTTTTTATTTATTCTGAGTTGCCTTGTCTACTACGTAGAGTTTAGATAACATATAAGTTGTTTCATTTTGTTGTTGATGTTTTGGTCTGGTTGAGTTTTTTCCCCAAATTATACAAACAAACAGATTCAAAACTCCATAGCTAAAATTAAAAAGCAGACTAGATGACAAAACATATGTATATAAATTTGACAGAAAGTTCAGAATTGCATTTTCTGAAGAGTGTTTTGTTTTTTTGGTTTTTTTAAAAAGATTTATTGATTGATTGATTGCTATGTTGGGTTTTCGTTTCTGTGCTAGGGCTTTCTCTAGTTGCGGCAAGCAGGGGCCACTCTTCATCGCGGTGCGCGGGCCTCTCACTATCGTGGCCTCTTGTTGCGGAGCACAGGCTCCAGACGCGCAGGCTCAGTAGTTGTGGCTCACGGGCCTAGTTGCTCCGCAGCATGTGGGATCGTCCCAGACCAGGGCTCTAACCCATGTCCCCTGCATTAGCAGGCAGATTCTCAACCACTGCGCCACCAGGGAAGCCCTGAAGAGTGTTTTAAAAGTGTTCTTTATAAGAAAACAATCAAGTCCCTAGTAGGTAAATGAACAAACGCTGTAAGCATATTTTGCTCAATAATAATATAACTAATGAAATATAACAAATGGATAAATGTTAATTTTGACTAGGAATCAAAGCAGTGCAATATAAACAACTATGAGAAACCCCAAATGCTGACAAAGATAGTTGTGGAACTGGTGAGCTTCTCTGCAGCCTTCTTCGAATCACCCTAGTGATAGCTATCAAGAGCCATTAACTACCACTCTGACCCTTTCTCTCAGTTATCTCAATTATGGAAATCTGCTGTGCAGATAACTCAACAGAAACAAAAGCCTAAATGAAGATAAGAATTAATTCTAGTATTTTCTCTAAGTGTAATGAAATATACTTGAAACAACCCAATGATCCACCAAATAGGAATGGAAGTAAATTCTAGTATCCCAACTTAATAAAATATAAGGCAATGGTTATAATGACAATTGTGAGGATCACACAGAACTATGAAAAACATTTATTATACAATATTAAATGTAAAAGAATATACAATTATATTTCTGCTATGATTGCTATTACTTCAGTGTAAAATTGTATGTGCCTATGATCAGGGATGGAAAAGAAGAAAAAAATGAAAGCAGTTGCATCTCAGTGAGGTTATAAATGATCTTTCCCCCTTCTCAAATATTTAAAAAAATATAATTTTGAATGTGTGTTTTAATGAAAAGAAAGATTTTTATTCCTACTCATCTCCATAAATAAAGAAAAATCTTCTAAATGTGAGATTCTGTGAAATTTGAGTTGATTTAATTCTTGTTTAGAAATAAAAAATGATTAAAAATCACTACTATTGGCTAATTAAACAAATATTTATTGCACTTCATATTTGTTTTCTATAGTGGTTGTAACAAATTGCCACAAACCATGGCTTAAAACAACACAAATTTATTATCTTATGGTTCTGTAGGTCAGAAGTCAGACAGGGTCTCACTGGGTTAAGATCAAGGAATTGGCAGGGCTGTATTCTTTCTGGACTCTCAAGGGAAGAAGAATCTGTTTCCTTGCCTTTTCCAGTTTCTACAGGCTGCCTGCATTTCTTGGCTCATAGCCCCTTCCCCCATTTTCAAAGCCAGCCATGGCAGGCTGAGTCCTTTCCACATTGTATTACTCTGACCATCTCTTACTGGCTTTTCTTCCACTTTTAAGGACTCATGTGATTAAACTGGGCCCACCTGGATGATGTTCCTATCTCAAGGTCAGCTGATTAGCAACCTTAATTGCATCTGAAGCCTCAATTCCCTTTTGCCAAGTAAGGTACCCTATGAATCATTACTCTGCCTGCCATAAGCCCCTACTCTGCGCTACATGTGGTGCTAGCTGATGTTGGGGAAAAGGGGAGGTGGGCTCAAAGATGAAGTTAATGGTTAGAAGTTGAGATCAGCCATCAGACTCGAGAGGGCAGCGTGGTTCCTTTTAGCTGGAAGACTCAAGGCGGGGTGGGGGGAGGGTTCATGGTGAATTGGCATTTGGACTGGGCCCTAAAGGGTAGGTAGGATTTGGACACAAAAATTGGCAGAGGAAGCCAATGGCATTTCAAATAATAGATATTAAATGAAAGCTAGTGAAATAGCCATTTTTGTAAGGGAAAAATGTTCAAATATTGACTTTTTATTTCAACCTCATGCATCAAAGCAAAAGGCATGGGGGCAAAAGACAGCACTAAGTGTCACAGGAAAACTCCAGAAAGTCTCTTCTACCTCCTTTCCGACTCAGCCAGAACTTCTAGTTTGTTTGTTTATCAGCTGTTCATACTCTTTTTTCCTTACACAGCCTCCAAGGTGCCAGTTACACAGTTCCCTTCCAAGTAAAGTAGCCTCTTAGCAACCTTTTTTTCATGGTTTATGAAAGCTTCATGCTTTGAGCAGAACAAATTCTGCTGTTTGGATTGGACCAGCTGGAGCTAGAGGCTGCTTAACAGAGAAACTCCTACTGAATGCCAATTGTCTGGCCCTGTCAGATTGTCTCTGCCTAGGACAGTTGAGCGGGAGAGTCCAAGAGAAGGCAGAAACCCCAGGAAAGTGGGAGAGAGAGAGAGACAGACAGACGAGGTGAGCATTGGCTCAGAGTTGCTACTACATCCTCCCAATAAGGCCCCCATTATTGAATAGTGTATATCTGTTTCTTGAAGTCAAGGAAAATAGTGTTTGGCATGTTTTAAGGAGGAATCATGAGGCCCCACCAAACCTCTGAGTCTGTTGTGTTTGCAGGTTATTTTGGTTATTAATATTTTCCTATTGATTTGATTATTCATGAGCTGGAAACACTCCTTCTGGTAGCCAAGTGCTTCTCTTTTGCACCTTATCACACAGAGCTCCTATTTACTGATTTTCAGATAACTACCCATAGAATTTTTTTCTCCCATTCCTGGATAGACTCTGTATCATATCACATCATATCACTTTATCAGTCTGGGTTCACAAAGGTGAGGCCGCTCCTGAACCTCCATGTCTAAAATTCAGAGGAGACAGCACGTGGTGGATGGTGTTGCCACAGACTCTGCCTTAATAACCAACTCTAAATGGCAGAAGCAGAAAGATAGGGTTAGAGTGAATTACAAGCCTTTGCATTCAAATTTGTGGGGTTCTCCCTATAAAAATAGAACTCTATTAAAACTCAAAGCAGAGGAGGACTTATGACAGATGCTGAGTTGCAAGGCAGGCAAACCCCTAAAGAAAAAAAATAGTAGACTAGTTAATAAGTTAACTCAGGAAAGAAAAAAAGGCAACTAAATAAAAGAAGACAACTTCGAATGGTATTATTAGTTATTACTATTATAAGACGGAATAAAATGGAAGCTGACAGGAAAGAGAGAGAAAAGAAATGGTTCACAAAGCATTTCTCAGAAATTTAGAATCAGGAAGATTTTGAATTAACCCCTCTTCATAATCACATGCTTCAAAGAATTACAAAAAGGACATTAGAAACAATAAACGGCAAACTGGAACTCATTACCAGGCAACGGGAAGAAAGAAAATAGGCTTGTGGATGAGAGGGTAAAGCCAGCCAGACCCAAGAAATTCCATAAATTGTGTTTTAAGACAAGAGAGGGCTTTGAAGATTGGCAGAAGAGGAATGTTCTCCGAGGTACAGATAAATCTGAAGGAAGTGAAAAACAAGTAGGACGAAAAGAGGAAGAAAACAAAGAAAAATTCTCACAACAATATGGTTTGTAGAAACAACTCAACAAACCTGCAAAGAGAAACCCTTTTATGGCCCCCATTTATGGTCCCTTTTAATACACCAACCAAAATAAGAGCCCAGCCCCAGGTTTTGTTCCAGCCAAAATGTGTCTTTGCATTTAAGAAGAAAAGATGTTTGCACACCTAGAAAGTCCACAAAAATTAATCAATCTTGGTGCTGAAAGAAAACATTCAGAGGTCAGAGAAATTTGTTACTCTCTTATCCCAGGTGGGGTTAAGAGAAGGACTGTGCTAGGTTAGGCAACCTCCCACCCTGGTTGTGCTGGGATGGAAAGGTTCCCCAACATGAGGGACTTGCTGTGCTACAGACAAGACAGCCCTGAGCAAACTGGGATGGCTGGTCACCCTAGCACTGGCTTCCTCCACGTGACAACCTAGGCAAGCTAATTAGGCTTGACAGTCAGTAAAATTAAGATAGAGAATTCTCTAAACTCTTCAGGTACTGAATTTTCAAGTTTGTTGTTTTCTTCTGTCTCCTAGGAAAATGTTCCTAGAATATTCAACATTTGCTCATTCATTCACTCATCCAGTTAAATAGTGATTGTGGGCTTTTTAATGCCTTGGGCTGGGTGTGCGGTTCCAGTGGCAAACAAGCCTCTGCCTTCATGGGGCTTCATGGGGGAAAATGTTCCTAGAATATTCAACATTTGCTCATTCATTCACTCATCCAGTTAAATAGTGATTGTGGGCTTTTTAATGCCTTGGGCTGGGTGTGCGGTTCCAATGGCAAACAAGTCTCTGCCTTCATGGGGCTTAGAGGAAAAGTGGGAGAGCTGGGTATGAAATACACAAACATGAAGATGTGTATAATTGGAAATGTGATAGAAGGTATGAAGGAAAAGGACAGTGTGATATGATTGAGAGTGATATGTCATTTAGACTGAAGGAGGGGAGTTCTGGCTGGAAATGACCCACTGGAGAAGGGACAGGAAAGCAGAGACCTGAAGGATGAGAGGAGAGGGGAGGCAGATGAAGGATGGGGCTACAGTGGGGAAATGTGTGTCAGGGTAGAGACGGAGGACAGAGAGTGTTCCAGACAGAGGGGCAGCACATGCAAAGGCCCTGAGGCAGCAAAGAGCTTGGTGAGTTAAAGGAGGTGAGAGAAGGCTAGTATCTCTCCAAAATTAAGCTGGAAGAGCCAGGAGTACCAGGAGTGACCATGGCAGACCACGGTCCAAGCAGAGTTGGTGAGAGAGAGAGAGAGAGAAGTGGACCCAAGAAGCAAAGGCTAAAGGTCACTGGTGGATAGTGATTCTTTTTGCCTACACTATTCTTATAGAAATTTAAAGAAATGAGTATAGCTACCCCTGTGGTCTCTCTGATGAACACGCGTTATAAAAGACTCTGAAACAAAGCTGAAAATAAGAGATTTAGAAGAATGTGTCATGGCAGATAAAACCCTCCTCAATCTGAGAATTGCAAAAATGAAGGGAAAAAATAAAACGCTGTTTCTAGTTATGCTAAATGCCAGAATAAGGGAGGTATTAATATATAGGCAAAATTTTGGTGCTAGTGGATGGTCTCATGTCCAGAAGACCCAGAAATGCCTGAATATTGCTTAACAGTCACCTTAAAAGAGTCCCCAAGAGTTATACCAGAGGGACTCTGGTATAGGAAAGCAACATATTCTTGCTGAGTTTTTTTTAAGCACAAATGTATCCATAACCTGTTAATTATTCAGATTAAACCAGCAGGGAGGATTTTTCTATGCTTCTAAACTCCATCTTTGGACCTATTGAATATTGTAAGTAAAATCTATGTGAAGATGTTGAAAACGCGTTTTACAGTTTTGAAGATGAAACAAAAGCAAGAATACTGGATTACAGAAACTCGTAATCATGTTGACAGAGTGGAATGATTGACCTACCAAGAGGATGAAATTTAGCAATGATAGGAGCCCAGTGGTCAGCCAGGAGGAGCTCAGTGCTGAGGAAGGGAAAAGGGCTAGGACGAGGATTTTCTGTTCAAGAGTCTAGGCTCAGGCTGGCCCCAGGATGCACGGGACCCAGGGGGCAGCCACAGTGTGCACACAGACACGGTATGACCTCTGCCTGAGAGGCTAAGGCCCAGGTGGGCGGGGTGGCCATTTCCATGTAGTCCTCCAGCAACTGTCTTTCACCCAGTAGTCTGTCATGTGGCACAAGTCTGGGGATTGGGGCACATGTGCTACTCAAGGTTCTTGTCATCTTCTCCTTTGCTTCCAGAAGGTGGAACACAGGCTATAAAACAATGACAGGTAACTGTCTGTCTGGTTAACTAAACCTCCAGGCACCTACATGCCAAACAGCACAGGGCAACATTTAAAGGAAAGACAAGTACATATATGGAAAAATTTCAGAAATGATTTTAAACCCAAGGAAATCAATACATTGTGTGGATTTTGAAATATAGTTCAAATTATGGTGTGACTCGACACTCTGAATTTTTATTTCAATTCTTGCCATAAAATTCCCACTAGATCTTTTATTTTATATGCTTGAAATAAATGGTAGAAGGTTTTATATGGCAAAACGGAATAAACAGAAAAGTTATGCATGAAGTCAAGACCAGCGAGGATGAGCTTAGCCAACTGTCAGTGTTACTGAAAGGCAGCCGGGTCGTGTGGTGCTAGTGTTAAATAGAGCAGAGCACAGACTCTGGAGTCAGAAGGACCTGGGTTTGAATCACACTCTGCCACTTAGTGTCTGTGTTGGTGTGGTCATATGATAAATGGGTTAGTGATACTGACTTTGGGAGGGTTAAATGAGATGATGTATGCAGGGCATTTAGCACAGGGCCAGGCATGTAATAAACATTCAAATTTATTGTTATTGCTATTATAGTTAGTATTATTGTAGGATGCATGAAATCATGTTGTGAATCCTCACTATCAACTGATTTTTTTAAATCAATTTAATAATAGACCCAAGAGACAACTAATCCATTAAATTAGCAGACCTGGTAAATATCCCAAGAAGCCAACAAATTAAGTAGCATATAGTGAAATCATCACTGTTAGTCAAGAGAGGATTTCAACATCAAACCTAAGTGTTACGGACTGAATGCTTGTGCCCCTTCCCACTTCCCATTTCATCTGTTGAAATCTTAACCCCCAATGTGATGGTAGTTTGAGAGGTTCCACCTTCATGAATGGGATTAGTGCCTTCAGACAAAGAGATGGGACACAGCTTGCTTTCTGTCTCTCTGCTCTCCACCAAGTGAGGATACAACAAGAAGACAACCATCTGCAAACCAGGAAGCTGGCTCTCACCAGATGCCAGATCTGCTGGCACCTTGATCTTGGACTTCCCAGCCTCCAGAACTGTGAGAAATAAATGTTTGTTGTTTAAGCCACCCAGTCTATGGCAATTTGTTATAATAGCCTGAACTGACTAAGACACCAAGACAATAGGAGTCGAAAAAATAAGACAACAATATTGGCCCAGTTGCTTAGAGGTGATAAATTTATGCAGTATTCAGTATGTAAGAAATAATGCTAGATAATATCACACCTACTTAGAATATGCAAAGCTAAAATGTCTCTGCCAAAAGGCAGACAACGATGAGGTTTTAATGAAAAGAACAAATGGGATAAGATGACAACAAGGAAAGAGAAAAAGCTAATAATAGATTAAGAATTAATCACAAAAAGATAATGTTAATATGAAAATAAGCTTAAAAATGCACCCTATTTTCACAACCAGAGAAATTAAAATAATTTATTAAAAATATCTATAGCATCTAAATCCCCCATGCCAGCAGAAGACATGCACAGAAATATTGACAAGATTATGCTATTGAGAGATTATTTTTAGCAATGAAAAAGTAATAATAATAAACATGAAAAAAATACATCTAGTAAGAGTAGCAATCTCAAACATGGAGAAATAGGCCAGAAAGGAACCCAAATATGTATAGAAGACATGATACATCATGTGTATCCATTTCTCAAGAAGTAGTTTTGTTTGGTGGGAATTATGAATCTAGCAATTCAAGACAGAAATACAAAACCAAGAAAATGGATAACATTTGCAACAAGTTGGGCAGTGGTCTCTTTAGATACATGACATAATAAATTGCAGGAGTTTTATTTTTTGTTTGTTTTGTTTAGTTTAAACAATACAGGTCACTAGCATAGAAATCTAGATATAAAAACTATGTTGAGAGATTTATTTATCCTTCAAGCATGACCAGAGTGATCCTCCTAAATCATATATATCATTTCAGCCTTAAAGACATCTGAAAGTAGAAGTTTTCATAGTCCACTGCTGAAATCTTCAATTAGGAGCAGATGCTCTGAATCAGGCTGCATGAATTGAAATCCAGGCTCCATCACTGATTGGTGCTAGCTAGGAGACCAGGGACTAATTACTGTTTAATCCTTAGTTTATTCATCTGCGACATGAGGATAATAGTGTCTGATAGCACATTCCTGGTGCATGGTGAACACAGAGTAACTGCCGATGTTGTATGGACTTCCCTCTGCATTTTTAGTCTTCTCTTCCATAGTCTTCTAGAAGAAAAGCTGTTCCATGAATACACCCCATCATCTCCAACCTTTGTGTCTATAATCTGATGTTTTTAAAGGGAATTGAGGCTTGCTATAATCACAAATAGAGTAAGTAGCAAAACCTAGATTTGAAATCATTTGTTGGCTACCAGACTCCTGCCTTACCCCACTTCTACTTTCTTACACTCACTTCCATTTTGATGGAAAAACTTGTATCAGAACAATCTCCTTCCAGGTAAAACTAGGGAAAAATATTTGTTTGAAGGTGCTGGTGAGCTACCAAGTAACCAGGACTTGAAGTTTCAAGATCCATGAAAGAAGGAGAACTCGTTGAACTGAGCTAACCATTCTGCATTGCTTTTTCTCTCAAAGCATTTGCTGTTTCATAAGAGGAACTAAGCAAATGGAAGCCTATTCTACATTCATGGATTAGAAGACCCAATATTATCTCTTCTCCCCAAATTAGTTTATAGATTATTATAAGCCTAATCAAAATGTCAGTGTATGTGTGCGTGTGTGTGTGTGTGTGTGTGTGTATAACAGGCTGCTTCCAGAATTTATATGAAGACACAGAGGGCCAAGAATACCTAAGGCAATCTTGAATTATAAAATTGGAAGGCTACACTACCAAACAAAGCTATAGTAATTACAAGTGTGTAGTAGTGGTAAGAGAGAGATAAACCAGTGGTATAGAATAGAAAGTCCAGACATGGACTAACACTTGTCCAGTCACCTGATTTATGACAAAGGGGACATTGCAGTACAATAAGAAAAGATTCTTCTCTTTAACAAATGGTTCTGGGTCAACAGGATATTCATATGGAAAAATAATGAACCTTGTCACCTACTTCACACCTTATGCAAAAATTAATTCCAAGTGGATTATAGTTATAAATGTGACAGTTAAAATACAAGGCTTCTAGAGGATAACACAGGAGAATACATTAATGACTTTGGAGTAGACAAAGAGTTCTTAAACATTAGGGTGGAAGTAGCACTAAACAAAAAGGAAAATATTAGAAAATTGGATGATATTAAAACTAAAAACTTTTGTTCATCAAATATACTATTGAGAGAGTGAAAAGCAAACTACTAAGTGGGAGAAGATATTTGCAATAAATGTATTTGACAATGAAGTTGTGTCCAGAATGTAAAAGGAATGTGTACAATCAATCAGAAAAAGATAAACAATCCAGTGTTTAAAAATGCAAAAAACCTTGAATAGAACTTCAGAAAAGAGGATATCCAAATGGCCAATGAGAATATGAAAAAGGGCTCAGGATCATTAGCCATTACGAAGATGGAAATTAAAATTAGAAAGCAGTAACACGACATTCACTAGAATGGCTAAATCTAAAACACTGACAATATCACATGTTGACAAGGATGTGGAGCAACTGGATCTCTCATACATTACTGGTAGATGTGTAAATTGGAGGTTACGCCATTGAAATTACTAATATCCAACTACTTTGACCTGCAAAAACTATAATTTCCTAAGGTTCAAATGAATACAACTATTTTGGAAAACTTTGTCAGCAATTATTAGAACTTAATATATAAATAGCTTATGATCCAGTAGCAATTTCACTCTTAGGTATAAATCCAACAGAAATGAGGACATATGGGCACCATAAAACATGATTAGGAATATTCACAGCAGCATTATTTGCAATAGCTAAAAAACTGTAAACTGCTCAAACATCCATCAACAGCTGAATGGAAAAATAAAGAAATTGTGACATATTTATTCAATAGGATACACTTCAACAATGAAAATGAATAGACTAATATCTACAGGTGACAACATAGATGAAAAACACACACGTAATATTGAGTGGAAGAAACTGGATACAAAAGAATACAATACAAAAATATTGTATAAAGTTCCAAAAGAGGTAAAACTAATCTATGGTGATAGAAGACAGAATGGTGGTTACCTTTGGGAAGTGGGTATTAATGATTGGGAGGGGCACAAGATGGGGGTTCTGGGGTGCAAATGTTCTGTTTCCTGATCTGTCTGCATGTGAAAATCCATCCAACTGTACACTTATGCTTTGTGTACTTTAAAAATGTATACATTTGTAAAATATATACATACTTAAATTAGTTAATTAACATAATTTAAAAATCAGGGGTGATAGAGAACCCCAGATAGGTTTGTAACCCCAGAATGTTGGGGTGGGAGGGAGAGGTGCCCCAGTTATCATCAGGAAGTGACCTAGTAGGTATTTTGAGATATATCCGTAGATGCGAAGGCATGACCTGTTAAGGCAGAGAGGACTTAAGGACAGCACTTCACCACCTCTCCAAGCTCTCCATGCCTGCATATACTTTGGAGGAAATTGAGATGTTTCCTGAGCTGCAGTAGAGGACTCACAGCTGCTGAAAAGGCCATGTTATTTCCTACTCTTATTCATATCCTGCATGCTACCTGCTCACTGGTTTATGGAAAACACGGAAAACGAAGCCTTCTAAATTTGGCTCTTTGGAGCCCATACATCTTTTCTTCTCCCCCCAGAACTTCGCTTTTGAAAATGAAATTCTTGATTCTCACAATTTTCAGATCCTAATTTGGAAGTTAAAAGTTGAACTGACATCTTTCTTTTTGCAGTCAGCTTTAACAATCCTTACTCTCTTCAAGGCAATGACCCTCTGGCTGAAAAGGACAAATGTGATGTACAAAGATGTGGGAAAAAGAAAAGCACATTAAAATACTTTAAAATGTTATCTTGACACTTTATATTATATTTATATTAACTTTCATATTCATTCAATAATAAGCAACAATAAAGTACAATATAAAATAAATCTTTAATATAGCTGTTTAGGGATGCCAAAAAGGCAACAAAAATAGACGGCATTGTATGCCAGTAATATGGCGCCCAGAACAAGGAGGGTGACCTGCCAGTTTTCCGTTGTTCTGTGGCCAAGTTTTGGTTTCACACACTGTAAGTGGGTCATTTATAAACCAGAGCATGTTTAGGTATTGACAAAGAATGGAGGGGTACTATATTAATCCTTTTGAGTTACCATAACCAAAGACCCTAGACTGGGTGGTTTAAACAACAAATATTTATTTCTCACAGTTCTGGAGGCTGGGAAGTCCAAGATCAAGATGCTGACAGATTTGGTGTCTGTTAAGAACTGGCTCCCTGCTTCACAGACAGCCATCTTCTCATCGTGTCCTCATGTGGTGGAAGGGACAAGGTGGCTCTCTGGGATCTCTTTTAGTAAAGCACTAATCCCATTCGTAAGGGCTCTGTTCTCATGACCTAATCACCTCCCAAAGGCCCCACCTCCAAATACTATCACCTTGGAGGTTAGGATTTCAACATATGAATTTGGGGGTACACGTTTAGTCTACAACAGGTGCTGACACTTCAACAATGGTTGAAGAAGCTATATGTTTTAGCCCCACCCCACAAAACCTAAAGAGAACATATCTGTTGACTTCAAATATATAAAAGGTTGTCCCCTGTTAGTATTTTAAATTTTCCTTGCACATGTGCTTTGGGTTATATTACCTTATGTACATTTTTGGATAAGGATGGATAGGTAAAACATTTCCAAACAAAGACAATACAGTTCAATTCCTTACATTGATCAGATCAACCTGTTCAACATACTTCTTTAAGTTTAAAATTTGTTTTTCATTTTCAAATAATGTTTCAGATCAAATGAAAACAGAGGCTCATTTTATTAAGGCAACTATATGTGTATTGCTGAAGAACTTATTGCTGCAGAAGAGATTACAAAAGCTTGTTTGCTTTTTTAAGTGATTTTATATAATAGCTGTTTTCTGCCCAGTACAGCACAGAAAATACATCCTTAAAATTTAATATACAGTATTAGAGACCATTCATTGTCCCTATTTGCTTCAATAAACTTTGGGAAATAAAATATCCACATTGAGTTTTTTTGAAGAAGCTTCAGAGTGAATTGGGATAAGCAAAACAACAACAAAAATCTATTAAAACATGCATTTACATGATAAAAATAAACCTTTATCTGAATCATAGAAAATAGGGATTATGTTTCTTTTATATGGAAAGAATTCCCCTTTTATGGAAAGAAATACGGATTAGTTACTTGCATTTTTCTAGCTAGTGTTTTATCTCATGAAATTGATCAGATATAAATAAAATTCAAGGATCAAAGAATGGTAGGAGAGGGAACAAGTTTGGTGCACGCTCAGCTGAAGTGATCAAAACATACAACATCTTTGGTTTCACAGGCTTTGCACAAGAATATTAAATAAATCTCCATTTAATAGTAGTTAAATAACATCCACCCTAATGCCCAATTACTTAGAGCAAACTTTCTGGTCAGTACTTTAACAGACATCTCAAAAATACTTGTAACATTCTATTGCAAAATTCTCCTGTTAAAGAGACACAGTGCCTTTAAGGTGTCATCAGTTTAGGTGTTTCAGTTCCCTTCCTTCTGTCTGTCCCATCCCATCCCAATCCATCCCATCCCATCCCCCTCCACTTTGTTACGTTCGTTCCATTCAGGTTCGCTGATTCCTGGTCTTCTACTGTGCACTTTAACATTTCAACATGGGGTGTCCTCTTTAATAGGAAATTTATGGGGCAGGGTTGGGGTATTGGTAGTGTCCAATGTTTTTGAGACTATTTCATCATGAATGCCTCTACTGGAAACTGCTAAGTGGTTTCTCATTCAAACTTCAGCCTGTTTTATCTATTTTATCTCAGGTAAGAAGCAGAGTCCCATTTAAGGAAGAGAAATTTGTTTCTTGTCAAAACTCATTCACTCACATAGCCACATGTTTTAAAGCCTAATTAGTTTCTTATCTTTTTGGAGCTTAACACAACACTGAGATGTGAAAGGCCCCTAGATACCTTGTAGCAATGGCTTGGGAAAGAGGCTTCAGAATGAGTTATTCATTCATTTATTCATCTACACATTATTTTACAGTGTTTATTGTGTTTTGGACACAGTGCTAGATGCAGGGGAAAACAACAGTAAGGCACAAGGTCCCTGACCTCTTCACAATTCCTCAGGTGCATATCATTTCCTTCCCCCCACCTTTTTTTTTTTTTTCTTTTTTTTGGTTTTGAGCTCATATGTAGTTTTTCCTAATTATCAGCTCTTAAGAAATGAGTGGAGGCCCAGATTCCAATTCTGTACAAGGCACATACATTGGGTGAGACTAGCCATATGCCTCAATTGGCACATATTTCTTTTGTCAAGAAAGGATTTGTTATGTCTTTCATAGAGATTTAAAAAATAGATGCAGTTTTTATTCTATTCCATGATGGAGATATCACTAAAGTTCACTAAGGAAAATTAACATAGGGCAGTTGACACTGAATGTGGATATAGTGATGCCATATGAAATACAGTCTTCAGGACATAACTAAAAAATTGTTGTTTACCTGAAATTTATCTTTAACTGGGCATTATTTATTTTTTTCTAAATTTGGCAATCTTATTTGGGCATCACAAATTTTATGAAGTGGGTTAGGTCCATAGTTTATCTTTCAGTAGAATCCAGTCCAAACACTGCCAACCAGAATCGCATATAAAAGAGGCCCAGAGATCCTTTAGGACTGAATAGCATATGAATAATACCTGGCATATACCAGGTACTCTGTAAATGCCTAATTAAAAAAACCCAAACCTACTAAATAAAACTGTTTCACCTGGGTTAGACTTTGTTTTTCTGAGGTCTGGGCCTTCTCTGATGAACTCATAAACACATCTGTGGCAGGGATTTCCCTGACGGTCCAGCGGTTAAGACTCCGCGCTCCCAATGCAGGGGTCTGAGTCAGGGAACTAGATCCTGCATGCTGCAACTAAAAGAACCAAGAGCCTTTCTATATTTGAGGCTAGAATGAAATTCATAAAAATTAAACTGCTCTGTAGAGGGCACGATGGTGCTTCAGGTGAATATCTGGGTTCATGGCACAAACATTCTTTTACATAATGTTTATCTCAGAGACTAGAACAGTTCCAAAAGAGCTTCTCTCATTTGCCAAGAAAGATCTATTTAAAAAACCCTTATTAAAAAAAAAACAAACCTATTTAAATATCATGGCAATGATCCCCCCAGGAAAGGTGTAGTATTACAAAGAAAATTGTAAGATAAAAACAGGAAGGGACTCTGAGGGAAAATTCTCTTCCCAGCTGAGACTTTCTGAACTCACGTACCCAATTAACTCCAAAGAGATTCACTACTCAGTATTTTTTAAGTTACTTGTACATGAATATTTTACAGTGATTTTAAAGAACAGATGTTCTCATATTTTTCCCTCTTGCAAATTTTGCAAATAATCTTTTAAAATGTCTTCAATATTCCAAAGTACTTAACCTTTGCTCTGAGGTAATTACAGGTAAACATCTCGTTACCCACCAGGCGGGGTTTTCAAGGATGTTCCTAAATCACCTATGAGTCGTGTTTGAAAGTTTCTGGCACCTGGTAGAGTCTCCCAAAGAATAGGATGAGGATTTACTCAACACAAATGCCCAGTAATGTCACTGACAATAGTTGAGACTTCTTTCAAAACTCCCTCAGGACCCAGCTTCACACCAGAAATAAAAGGCAGAAGGTTGAAATCAGCCATGAATGAAAAAACAGAAGAAATTGGGGATGACTAGGTTGCAAAAGAGTAATGGAAAGAAGACAGGAGAGCTTTCATTCAAACTCTGAAATGCTATCAAGAGGAAGAAGTAAGGCCAGAGCCAGCATATCTAGGAGAAACTGAAGGAAGGTAGATTTCAGTCTGTGCCATAGGAGACCCTCCAAGGATGAGAGGTCCCACTTCTCTGCTGAACACAGCGAGGGGATTGAAATACCGGCAGGGGAAATGGTCTCGATGAAGCCTGCCTTTGCAGCTCTATGATTCTGTGGTTCACAACAGTAAAGCCGGAATGTGCCATTTCACACCCCAGACACTGAGGATTCCCATTTGAATCTGAGTCTCAGCTCTAGCTGAGTGACCTTGGGTAAGTTGCTGAAGCTTCTCTATCTACAGCAAAGCATTGTTGTAAGGACTGAATAGCATATGAATAATACCTGGCATGTACCAGGCACTCTGTAAATACCTAATTAAAAAAACCCAAACCTACTAAATAAAACTGTTTCACCTGGGTTAGGCTTTATTTTTCTGAGGTCCAGGCCTTCTCTGATGAACTCATAAACACATCTGTGGCAGGGATTTCCCTGGTTGCCCAGCAGTTAAGACTCCATGCTCCCAATACAGGGGCCTGGGTTCGATCTCTGGTCAGGGAACTAAGATCCCGCATGCCGCAATGAAGATCCCGCGTGCCACAACTAAGACCTGGTGCAGCCAAATAAATATTAAAAAAAACAAATAAAATAAACACATCTGAGGGAGAAAACTGTGGAATGTCCCTGTAGTTTAGTGGGGTTGAAGAGGTGAGCAGCCTGAGCCCTGGTGGGTTCGTGGGAAGATGGTTGCAGATTTCATAGTGGGTACACGCCTGAACCAGCTCTGGCATTGCACCTCTGGAGCTATGGGGTATTGGAAGGTAAGTGAAAAAGGATTGGGTACTGAAAGTCATGACCTCCCTTTCAAGGCCCATTTTGGCCTGCAAGACTTTTCTGCAGGAAATAGTAGCAGCACTAGATAGGGATGCATGGAATGGATGGTAGGGGGCACAGGATAGATGGTGGGGGACACTGGATAGATGGTGGGGGATACTGGATAGATGGTGGGGGACACTGGATAGATGGTGGGGGATATTGGATAGATGGTGGGGGATACTGGATATATGGTGGGGCACTGGATAGATGATGGGGAATACTGGATAGATGGTGGAGCATATTGGATAGATGGTGGAGCATATTGGATAGATGGTGGGGCACTGGATAGATGGTGGGGGACACTGGATAGATGGTGGGGGACACTGGATAGATGGTAGGGGATACTGGATAGATGGTAGGGGACACTGGATAGATGGTGGGGGATACTGGATAGATGGTGGGGGACACTGGATAGATGGTGGGGGACACTGGATAGACGGTGGAGCATATTGGATAGATGGTGGGGCACAGGATAGATGGTGGGGGACCTGGATACATGGTGGGGGATACTGGATAGATGATGGGGAATACTGGATAGATGGTGGGGGACACTGGATAGATGGTGGGGGACACTGGATAGATGGTGGAGCATATTGGATAGATGGTGGGGCACAGGATAGATGGTGGGGGACACTGGATAGATGGTGGGGGATACTGGATAGATGGTGGGGGATACTGGATAGATGGTGGGGGATACTGGATAGATGGTGGGGGACACTGGATAGATGGTGGAGCATATTGGATAGATGGTGGGGCATTGGATAGATGGTGGGGGATACGGATAGATGGTGGGGGACACGGATAGGTGGGGGGGGACACTGGATAGATGATGGAGCATATTGGATAGATGGTGGGGCACTGGATAGATGGTGGGGGACACGAATAGATGGTGGGGGACACGGATAGGTGGTGGGGGACACTGGATAGATGGTGGAGCATATTGGATAGATGGTGGGGCACTGGAAAGATGGTGGGGGATACGGATAGATGGTGGGGGACACGGATAGGTGGTGGGGGACACTGGATAGATGGTGGATCATATTGGATAGATGGTGGGGCACTGGATAGATGGTGGGGGACACGGATAGATGGTGGGGGATACTGGATAGATGGTGGGGGATACTGGATAGATGGTGGGGGATATTGGATAGATGGTGGGGCACTGGATAGATGGTGGGGCACTGGATAGGTGGTGGGGGACACGGATAGATGGTGGGGGATACTGGATAGATGGTGGGGGATACTGGATAGATGGTGGGGCATATTGGATAGATGGTGGGGCACTGGATAGGTGGTGGGGGACACGGATAGATGGTGGGGGATACTGGATAGATGGTGGGGGATACTGGATAGATGGTGGGGCATATTGGATAGATGGTGGGGCACTGGATAGGTGGTGGGGCACTGGATAGATGGTGGGGGACACTGGATAGATGGTGGGGCACTGGATAGATGGTGGGGGACACTGGATAGATGGTGGGGCACTGGATAGATGGTGGGGCACTGGATAGGTGGTGGGGGACACGGATAGATGGTGGGGCACTGGATAGATGGTGGGGCACTGGATAGATGGTGGGGGACACGGATAGGTGGTGGGGGACACGGATAGGTGGTGGGGGACACGGATAGGTGGTGGGGGATACTGGATATATGGTGGGGGACATGGATAGGTGGTGGGGGACACGGATAGGTGGTGGGGGACACGGATAGGTGGTGGGGGATACTGGATATATGGTGGGGGACACTGGATAGATGGTGGGGGACACTGGATAGATGGTGGGGGACACGGATAGGTGGTGGGGCACTGGATAGATGGTGGGGGACACTGGATAGATGGTGGGGGACACTGGATAGATGGTGGGGGACACGGATAGGTGGTGGGGGACACGGATAGGTGGTGGGGGACACGGATAGGTGGTGGGGGACACTGGATAGATGGTGGAGCATATTGGATAGATGGTGGGGCACTGGATAGATGGTGGGGGACACGGATAGATGGTGGGGGATACTGGATAGATGGTGGGGGACACTGGATAGATGGTGGAGCATATTGGATAGATGGTGGGGCACTGGATAGATGGCGGGGGACACTGGATAGATGGTGGGGGACACGGATAGATGGTGGAGCATATTGGATAGATGGTGGGGCACTGGATAGATGGTGGGGGACACGGATAGGTGGTGGGGGACACGGATAGGTGGTGGAGCATATTGGATAGATGATGGGTAATACTGGATAGGTGGTGTGGGATACTGGATAGATGATGGGGAATACTGGATAGATGGTGGGGGATACTGGATAGATGGTGGAGCATATTGGATAGATGATGGGTAATACTGGATAGGTGGTGGGGGATACTGGATAGATGATGGGTAATACTGGATAGGTGGTGGGGGACACGGATAGGTGGTGGGGGACACGGATAGGTGGTGGGGGATACTGGATAGGTGGTGGGGGACACGGATAGGTGGTGGGGGACACGGATAGGTGGTGGGGGACACGGATAGGTGGTGGGGGACACGGAAAAGTGGTGGGGGACACGGATAGGTGGTGGAGCATATTGGATAGATGATGGCTAATACTGGATAGGTGGTGGGGGATACTGGATAGATGATGGGGAATACTGGATAGATGGTGGGGGACACTGGATAGATGGTGGAGCATATTGGATAGATGATGGGGAATACTGGATAGATGGTGGGGGATACTGGATAGATGGTGGAGCATATTGGATAGATGATGGGGAATACTGGATAGATGGTGGGGGATACTGGATAGATGGTGGAGCATATTGGATAGATGATGGGGAATACTGGATAGATGGTGGGGGATACTGGATAGATGGTGGGGGACACTGGATAGATGGTGGGGGATACTGGATAGATGGTGGGGGACACTGGATAGATGGTGGGGGATACTGGATAGATGGTGGGGGACACTGGATAGATGGTGGGGGATACTGGATAGATGGTGGGGACACTGGATAGGTGGTGGGGGACACGGATAGGTGGTGGAGCATATTGGATAGATGGTGGGGCACTGGATAGATGGTGGGGGACACTGGATAGGTGGTGGGGGACACGGATAGGTGGTGGAGCATATTGGATAGATGGTGGGGCACTGGATAGATGGTGGGGGACACGGATAGGTGGTGGGGGACACGGATAGGTGGTGGGGGACACGGATGGGTGGTGGGGGACACGGATGGGTGGTGGGGGACACGGATAGGTGGTGGGGGACACGGATGGGTGGTGGGGGACACGGATAGGTGGTGGGGGACACGGATGGGTGGTGGGGGACACGGATAGGTGGTGGGGGACACGGATAGGTGGTGGGGGACACGGATGGGTGGTGGGGGACACGGATAGGTGGTGGGGGACACGGATGGGTGGTGGGGGACACGGATGGGTGGTGGGGGACACGGATAGGTGGTGGGGGACACGGATAGGTGGTGGGGGACACGGATGGGTGGTGGGGGACACGGATGGGTGGTGGGGGACACGGATGGGTGGTTGGGGACACGGATGGGTGGTGGGGGACACGGATGGGTGGTGGGGGACACGGATAGGTGGTGGGGGACACGGATGGGTGGTGGGGGATATTGAATGGATGGTTATTTCCAGTGTCCATGTAAGAGAGCCACAGGGGGTCTTTCCTACCCAAGAAGAGTTTCAAAATGTGTAATCTTTTGCAGTTTTCATACAATATAGGGGAGGGGAGGGAGCTATTAGGGTAAGATACTGGACCTCTTGCTTTTGGTGGATGTGACCATGAAACAGTTTTACCTTAATTTGCAGAATATATAAATGTGTCCTTCCTTGCATCCCTAGACTGTGCAGCACTTCTGCTTTTCCCTGCACTTTCCCACATCAACACTCTGTCCTCAGTGCCTCTTCCACTCAGCCTCAGCTTTCTCAGAACAATCCCTCTTTCTCCTCACTCCCTTCAGACTGCAGGTATCTGTCCTGGGGCTGCATTTATGTACTATTTACACTTTTTTTCAGTATTAGAGGGAGTTATGAAAACATCAGGGAGGAAATATTTTTTGTCATAATACTAACTTTTTGTCTTTACATAGTTCAAAAAAGGAAACTGAGTTAAGGACGTTGCCTGCTTAGGCTTCAGTTGTCAACTCCTTGAAATGCAGGGATCAGAATCTCTACGATTCCTCTGGTTCAAAAATCTTGTGATCTTTGAGATAGTTGGAAAGTGCTATTTAATCATATTTATAGTCGCAGTGGCAAAAATGGAACGGCCATGGTGTGTTTGGATATCGTGACTTGTGTAGTGGACCTTTCATGTCAATGGCTGACCTTGGGACGAGGGCATGTTGGCCTGGGAGAGATACAGGCTTTATTCTCTTACTTAAAAGCACTTCAGGAGAGATTGATCTCTAACCTCAAATTGCTTGAAGATATAGGCTCAGGGTCAGCCCTCACCTCTCAATCTGCAGCTTCCTGGAAGACTTATTCAAAGCCAAATGTGAAAACATTTTTGATTTAACAAGTAATCATCAACAGTGTAATCACTCTTAAAAAATACTCCTATGGTCCCTTCCATTCTCTCAGAATCCTCAATATCTTTATGCATAAAATGGAGGTAATTGTTGGAAGGATTATTGGGAGGACTGGATGAGATAAGGTTTTAAAAGGTTCCTCTCACAATTGCTGGGAATAGGAGGTTCTTAGTAAATGGCAGCCTCAGCAGAAGTTATTGCCATTGTACCTAGGCTCTCACACATGCTGTTCTGTTCACACCAGTGAGAGGTTATGGCTTTATCCTCCCTCCTATTATTCTGGATCCTGAAAGTGTCTTTTTTGAGGAACCAGATTTCCCAGCTGTGAACACAGTGAATCCAGGGGGAATTTTCTATCCAGTGATCCATTTCTTTGGAACTCTATTTGCATGATTTTCCATATTTAATGACATTCCACCAGCAGGATAAACATACATGCAAGGTTGAACCATCTTTTCTTTCCCCTTGGATCAGGAACCCAGGAAAACAGGTGCAGGAAGCAGGTGGGAACTCTGGTGAGCAGAACGTTGCTATGCCATACTTCTCTTGCTCAATGGCCCCACAGGGATGTGGGAGAAAGAAACGAGGGGCCCTTCAGCTAACGAGGGGCTCATCTCTGTAATATATAGCGGGTCTACAGAGAGGGGGCATGGTGTGGAGTGCCTACATGCAGTTCTCCCAGAAGCCCTTTCAATCAAGAACAGAAAAAGGCAGTTTCCATGGCAGTGGTTGAGAGTTGTGAGGGGAGCCACATTACTGGTGGTTTGTGTAGAGATTCAGGACGCACGAACAATGAGGGAACCATTCTTTAGAGATTTAGGGCATACAGTTTGGCCGTGAAGGCCAAAATTAATTACATCTCTGACAAGTGCAGTTTGCTCTTCTGGCTAGAGGAGAAGAGGAGAGGGCCCAAATAATATCTCTTTGAGCTCTTTTAGAGAATAGGAGAGTTTCCAGATTGGATGAGAGAAATGACAGAAAAGAAAGAATGAAAAGACTTCCAAAGAGATAAACAGAAATCAAGGTTTAGAGAGGGGCAAATGGATGAACGTGGCATTTTAAAATGTATGTACATGTACCCTCACCTTATTCCATAGCATGCTTTGAAAGACTTTGCTGAAGTACACACAATACAAAAGGATAAGAAATAAGTGAAGGTGTTGGGTTTTAAAAGGCATGTAGGTCTCTGGCTTAAGGTTGTAGCCTAAGGGCATTTTTAGTTCTTGCTCTCCTTAAAAACCCACTGAAAACAACAACAAATTTTTTTAAAAGAGGGAAAAAAGCCCTTCATCTTCAATAAAACAAGGAAAAGGCCACAAACTATGAAGCATGCCTACCAAATACTGTGAAATCTGGAGGAAAATGAGAGAGGAATGGAGACTGCCTCAGGGCTTGAGCAAGATAGAAATTTCCTAAATGTGAGGATTACCATCCTGAAAGGATCTTTTGGTTAGAATGACCTGGTCCAGGGCTGGGTGGGTCACAGATGGGTAAGAGTATCCCTGGAGAGGACCAATGCATCCCTGGGAACAATTGGGAAGTTGGTGCTGAAGGCAAATCTCATGGGTCTACCATTTCCACAACCTGAGACTGACTTCTGATCACGCCCAAGGTGGGATGGGTGGAAGGAGGCTGAGGAGGCAGCATTTGCTATTTGCCAGAGAGCCTGTGACTTAAAAGGCTTTCCGCGAACAGTACTGGCTAAAAATCTGAAGGGAAATACGCATCCAAGTGAAAGGGAAATAGCGAATTTGATGAAAGGGGTTTTGAGACATGAAACATGAATCAAAGTTTCACCCCCCTCCCCAGCACACCTCTCCTGCCCCTCCCCAAACAAAACTTCAATAAATAGCTAATCTCATTAAAAGCCAGTAAGGAATACAAAAGAATCCACATAAGACTTAGGTTAGATCCTGCAAAGAAAGAAGGCATATGACTTATAAAAGAGGCAAAAGCCTAAGAGACATCTTGATTATGTTTGAAATATCCAAGATGCTTCACTCTGGTGTGTCTGGTGATGCCAAATTAAAGCATTATTTCTGTTGTGAAAAAAATAGACTTGGTCATGGACTTGAGTTAGCCAAGTAAATATTTTCTTGGCAGTGCACAACATCAGTGCAAAATGCCTATTATGCACTGACTGTAATTATAGCATTCAATTAACATTCTTAAGTGATTATCATTTCTGGCCTGGTGGTGGTTGGGACTTGGGAGATATGAGCTCTGCCTGATATCTTTGCCAGGAAACCACTATCTGATATTTGAGTTTGGAGATTTGATGTGGACACACTGGTACAGAGGATGAAGGGGACGAGTAAGTCGTGGCAAGTTTACATCACAACTCATTATGACTTGTTATCCAATCTTTTCAGTGAAACTGATTTTACTAAGGTTAAAAAGAAAAGTCCAGTTTCCAATCCAATAGGCACTTTTCAGTATTAGTTGACTTATTTCTGGGATATGTGGGGTTTTGACCATTCTTCTCCAGAGGATTAGAAAGATAGTATAGAAGGAAAGGTCTATGTAGAGAACACATTAAACCTCTCCTCAACACAGCAGGGCAGTGATTTATCGAGTGCCTGTTATGAGCAATTTGTAATTATTTCTCAAGTTTACAACCATGCTGCAGAAAAGGTGTCATCACTCCCATCTTACAGATGAGAAAACTGACTTAGGTTAAGTCATTGGTTCAAAATCAAACAGATAGTAGTAATTGGAGGAGCTGAGATTCAAACCCAATGATGAGAGAATGAGCCAATTAGCACTGAAAGGGTCATAGTATTGAGCATTCTTCAGTCAGAAATGCTTCTTGAAAGAAATCTACCTATTTAAAAGCTTTGGTGGGGTTCAAGACGGAAATATGAATACACACGTCTTACTCCACTCTCGGGCAAAATATCATTAAACGGGCCAAAGGAATATAATTAGAGGGGAGAAAATAAATATGCAGGAAATAGGGAGTGGTGCTTTCCGCTTCCTAGAAATGACAAGTGCTTTCTGCAGGATGCACTGGGGACATACATGCATGGACTGAGCAGGTCAGTGCAGCTGATCAAGAACACTGGTCACATTCCATCAACGTCTCCCGGCTCAATGCTGGGCTGGAGGTGAGAATGAGCCAGGGAACCTCTAGACGTTTATCAGAGCAAGACGCCTACCCAGGTGCACCTGCCTGCCTCATTCAACCTGCATGGTGACTGGGTGAGGCAAGGACCCTATTTCACCAGCTTCTAACACAGCCTGGCCCCAAGAAGGGACAGAGTCAGGGCTTGACTCTCCTCTGGGATTCATCCCATTTATGCCTGGGAGGCCAACCGCTTACTCAATTGGTGCAAAAGTGTCCAAAGAGTCCTTGTCTTCTAGGATTCTCAATCTTTTGTGGAATGCAGAATAAATTGAGCTCTGACAAATGGCAGGGAAGCCGCCAAGGGCAGGGCACGCCCAGAGGGAGTGACTCTGTGTGTGAGGGAAAGGGGCCTCCTGGGAAAAGATGCCACTGTTCTAGGCTGTAAGTTTGATGCAGTAACTGTGACTCCAAGTGGGGGGAAGCTCTGAATGAATGGGAGTATACGAAGAGGACACGAGTTGCTGGGACAAGGGGAGCAAGTACCTGAGAAAAGGGGAGCGACTGGGCAATACCCCACACCCACGCATACCCTGAGGGGGCACACTTCCAGGCCTGTGAGGGAAGTTTGCTGAGAGGCGCGTGAGCAGAAGTGTGGTCAGAGCAGCGTTTTCCCATGCTTTGGAAGGTTCTGGGATATTCCTGAGTGCTCTGGCAGGAGTCATCATGCGGGTAGTTCAGGGGAGAAGTAGGGATTGCAGCTCTTTATGGCAGAAGGAAACTTCCTATCAAGACAGGGATAATGTAGCCTTGCACTGTATCTGAGGTGGTGGATTATGGTACACCCCAGGGTCTCAACAAACAGGACCGAAAAGGAAAACAGTCCTTCTAGTACTCACTGAGCATCAGTTTCCCCGGTTGTAAATGGGGAGGTGTAATATATCTTCCATCATGTGCTAACTGTGTAATTGAGCCTGGCATGTACAATATAAACTCAGCAACTATAAATGGACTCATTATTTTTTTGAGCTATTCGTGTTCCAAATCCAATGCTTCTTCCTCTATTCAACAATGACCTCTTCTGGGAAAGCAAACAAGCAGAGAAACAAATTTAAATTTCTTTTGTATAACATCTTAAAATTTGCCAATTTCCTTCTTCCTACATCTTTGGCCATGTTTTCTCATGCCATCTCATCCCACGGTTTTGTACATGTTGTTCCTTCCGTCTGAAACACCCTTCCTTGTCATCTCCCCAACTGACTTATCCTTCAACACTCAGCTCAGTTGTCACTTCTGCCCCTGCCTCGGGTCTGCACGTCCCTCCATGATTCACCCTCTCATGGTGTACCTTCATCCCGGATCACAACCGTCTAGACATCGGTCTCCCTCACTAGACTGTGAGCCCCTGAAGATGGGGGCTGTGTTTACTTTCTTTTTCTACCTAGCACCCAGAATGTAGTAAATCTGACCAAAGGTTTATTGAAGATTTGTCTTGAAGGAGAATCCATGACATATTGGAAGAAAATGCATTTTTAACCAATCTTGGCATTGAGTCACTGTGCACTCAAGAAAAAAAAAAAAGAGAGAGAAGTTCTGAAATTAGATAAACTCTCATGATTCATTCATTTAAACAATTTTTACCCCTGAGGACTTCTTTATTGGGCATTGGTCCAGGCTCTGGGATGCAAAGGTGAGAAAGAGAGTCAGTCAGTGTCTGCACCCACACCAAAAGAGTGTGACGTCAGGGCTCCACATCAGGTATTCAGAGGGAGGAGCCACGGACCTTTCACCCACAGTGAGGTGCTGGGATTGTCTTCGGATACCTGAGGCTTGTAGCTGTCCTCTGACACTGTGTCGTAGAGGTGGTCTAGTGATTGGATAGGGGCGTAAAGAGCTGTTGTATTCGGGCCCCTGTAATATGTGTAGAAATAGATGTAGAAAGAGCAGCAGCAGTCCAGGGGTCAGGAGACCTAGGTTCTTGTGTGAGGCTTGCTATCAAAAGTTGTGTAACTTTGGGCAACCTGCTCCCTCTCCTTTGAGAGAAGTTTCAAACTTTTGAAAGTTTCTGCTTATACAAAAAGGGGTGGGATGAGATCATCTAAGGTTCCTTCCAGAAAGCTTCGGTCTACGACAGCTTGAAGCAGGTCCTGAAATCCATCGGCAGGAGCACTTTGATTGCGAAGAAACCCCATGGACTGTAAATTGGGCCTTCCCTGTTCCCAGCTGTGGGACTGGCATCTCACCAATATGGTCACAGCATCTGATTTAGAGCACCAGTGCACAGCCTTGGAAATGTCAAACCATTACTGCTGACCAGTTAAAGCCATCTTAATGTCTAAATGAAAGTCCATGAACTAGACCAACAAATTGGCCTCAGAAAGGAAGGGGAGGAAATCTGAGCACAGGGAGGTGAGTCTGTTTATTTGTTTCTTAATTCTAATTAGAGAAAAGAAAAGAGTGTCAGGAGTCTTTAGTGATTCACATCTTAATAGCCTGGTTATAATTTATTAATCCCTTTCATCAAATTTTCAACATCCCTTTCCCCAGGAGTCTGAGTGACTCAGATGTATTTATTGTTTGTAGGTGGGGTATCATTAAATATTTGGCATCTCCTAAAGCTGGTTGGGAAACTGGATTACATACCACGTGAAGGCAAACTATTTCTGAAGGGAGAGGCAGGAGTAGGTAAAACATTAGGCAGAATGAGTGATACATGCAGATACACATAGGTTTATTCTTGAAAACATTAATGACCTCATATTTATCTCTGATACTGACAATGCAAGTCTGCTATTTTACTTTCTCCTGTAATTTTCCCTTACTGGCCAATCCAGTGGTTCTCCTTAAAGTGGAATACCAGCACTAGTAGTAAATGTATCATGCTTTTAAAAAATTATATATATTATATGTAGTGTGATGATTACCACAATAAAGTTACTTAACACAACCATCACCTCAGATAGCTTCCATTTTGTTTTTTTTTTTTTTTTTTTGGTGTTGAGAACATTTAAGATCTACTCAGAAAATTTCAAGTATGCAAAACACAGTATTGTTACCTACAGTCACCATACTGTATATTAGATCCTCCAAACTTTTTTATTTTATAACTGAAAGTTTGTACCCTTTGACCAACATCTCTCCATTTCTCCCATTGCCCCAGCCCCGGGAACCACCATTCTACTCTGATTCTATGAGTTCAACTTTTTTTAGATTCCACATATAAGTGAGACCATACAGTATTTTTTGTTTTTTGCCTGACTTATTTCACTTAGCATAATCTCCTCCGGGTTCATCCATGTTGTCTCAAATGGTAGGATTTCCTTCTTTTTTTTTTTAAGACTGAATAATATTCCATTGTATATGCATACAACACATCTACTTTATCCATTCATCTCCTGATTTCCATATCTTGGTTCATGTGAATAATGCTGCAATGAACTTGAGAGTATAGACATCTCTTCAAGATAGTGATTTTGTTTCCTACAGCTATTTACCCAGAAGTGGGATTGCTGGATCACATGGTAGTTCTATTTTTAATTTCTTGAAGAACTTCCATACTGTTTTCCTTAATTGCTGTACCAGTTTACATAACCACCAACAGCATGCAAGGGTTTCCTTTTTGCCACATCCTTGCCAACGCTTGTTATCTCTTTCTGTTAATGGCCATTCTAACAGGTGTGAGGGGATATCTTGTGGTTTTGATGTTCATTTCCTGATGATTAGTGATGTTGAGCACATTTTCATGTACCTATTGGGCATTAAGAAATCTTCTTGGACAAATGTCTATTCAGGTCTTTTGCCTATTTTTAAAATTGAATTTGTTTTTTATTTATTGAGTTGTATGAGTTCCTTACATATATATATATATTATATATATATATATATATATATATATATAATATATATATATATATATATAAAATATATATATATACTTTTTTTTTTGGCTGTGCTGGGTCTTTGTTGCTGTGCGTGGGCTTTCTCTAGTTGTGGAGAGCAGGGTCTACTCTTTGTTGCAGTGCTTGGGCTTCTCATTGCAGTGGCTTCTCATTGCAGAGCACGGGCTTTAGGTGTGTGGGCTTCAGTAGTGGTGGCATGACGGCTCAGTAGTTGTGGCGCATGGGCTTAGTTGCTCCAGGGCATGTGGGATCTTCGCAGACCAGGGATCAAACCTGTGCCCCCTGCATTGGCAGGTGTACTCTTAACCACTGCGCCACCAGGGAAGTCCTATATTTTGGATATAAATCCTTTATCAGGTATATGTTTTGCAAATATTTTTCCCATTCTTTAGGTTGCCTTCTCATTTCATTAATTTTTCCTTTGCTGTACAGAAGCTTTATTTTTTCATGTAGTCCCACTGTTTACTTTTGCTTGTGTTGCTTCTGCTTTTGATGTCATATCCAAAAAACTATTGCTAAGACCAATGTCAAGGAGCTTTTCTTCTATGTTTTCTTCCAGGAGTATTTTTTTTTAAGATTTATATTTATTTATTTATTTAGGCTGTGCCAGGTCTTAGTTGCGGCATGCAGGATCTTCATTGCGGCATGCGGGATCTTTTAGTTGCAGCATGCGACTTCTTAGTTGCAGCATGTGGACTTCTTAGTTGCAGCATGTGAACTCTTAGTTGTGGCATGCATGTGGGATCCAGCTCCCTGACCAGGGATTGAACCAGGCCTCCTGAATTGGGAGCGTGGAGTCTTACCCACTGGACCACCAGGGAAGTCCCTCTTCCAGGAGTCTTATGGTCTCTTACATTTAAGTCTTTAATCCATCTGAGGTCTGTAACTTAGGGATTCAGTTTTATTCTTTTGCATGTGAATATCCAGTTTTCCAAGCACTATTTATAGAAGAGGCTATCCCTCCCGCATTGTATATTTTTGGTGTCTTGTCAAACATTAGTTGACCACATACATGTGGATATTTTTCTGGGCTCTCAATTATGTTCCATTGGTCTGTGTCTGTTTTTACACCAGTATGATATTTTGATTACCGTAGCTTTGAAATATAGTTTGAAATCACGAAGTGTAATACCAACAGTTTCATTCTTTCTCCTCAAGATTGCTTTGGCTATCTGGACCTTCTGTGGTTCCATATGAATTTTAGGATTGTTTTTTCTATTCCTATGAAAAATGTCACTGGAATATTGATAGGGATTGCATTGAATCTAGATTGCTTTGGGTAGTATGGGCATTTTAATAATGTTAATTCTTCCAGTCCATGAACATAGGATAACTTTCCATTTGTGTCTTCTTTAATTTTTTCATCAGATCTTTCACCATCTTGATTAAGATTATTCATAAGTATTTTACTTTAAATGAGATTTTTTCTCTATTTGCTTTTCAGATAGTTTGTTGTTAGTGTATAGAAGTGCAACTGATTTTTGCATGTTGATTTTTTATCCTGAAACTTTACTGAATTTGTTTATAAGTCTAATACTTTTTTAAAAAATTATTATTTATTTATTTATTTATTTATTTATTTTTGGCTGTGTTGGGTCTTTGTTTCTGTGCGAGGGCTTCCTCTAGTTGCGGCAAGCGGGGGCCACTCTTCATCACGGTGCGCGGGCCTCTCACTATCGTGGCCTCTCTCTTGTTGCGGAACACAGGCTCCAGACGCGCAGGCTCAGTAGTTGTGGCTCACGAGCCTAGTTGCTCCGCGGCATGTGGGATCTTCCCAGACCAGGGCTCGAACCTGTGTCCCCTGCATTAGCAGGCAGATTCTCAACCACTGCGCCACCAGGGAAGCCCAAGTCTAATACTTTTTTGGTGGAGTCTTTAGAGTTTTCTACATATGAGATCATGTCATCTGCAAACAGAAAATTTTACGTCTTCTTTTCCAATTTGGATATCTTTTACTTCTTTTTCTTGCGTAATTGATCTGGCTAGGACTTCCAGTACCAAGTTGAATAGAAGTGGTGAGAGTGGGCACCCTTGTCCAGTTCCTGATCTTAGAGAAAGTGCTTTCAGCTTTTCATTGTTGAGTATGATATTAGCTGTGGGCTTGTCATATATGGCCTTTATTATGTGGAAGTATATTACTTCTATATCTAATTTGTTGAGAGTTTTTATCATGAAAGAATGTTGAATTTTGTCAAATGCTTTTTCTGCATCTATTGAGATGATCATATGATTTTTATCCTTCATTTTGTTGATATGATGTATCATATATATTAATTTGTATATGTGGAAATGTTCTTACATCCTAGGGATAAGTTCCATTTGATCATAATCCTTTTAATGTGCTGTTGAATTCAGTTTGCTAGAGTTCAGTTGAGAATTTTTACATCATGTTCATCAGGTTTATTAGCCTGTAATTTTCTTTTCTTATAGAGTCCTTATCTGGCTTTGGTATCAGAATGATACTAGCCTCATAAAATGAGTTTGGAAATGTTTCCTCCTCTTCAATTTTGGAAGAGTTTGAGAAAAATTGGCATTAATTCTTGTTTAAATGTTTGAATTCTTTAGAATTCACCAGTGAGGCTATCTGGTTTCTGCTGGGAGGTTGGGAGGTTTCTGATTACTAATTCAATCTCCTTACTTTTATTGGCCTGTTCAGATTTTCTATTTCTTCAAAATTCAATCTTAGTACATGGTATGTTTCTAGGAATTTAAGCATCATCTCTTCTAGATTATCTGATTTGTTGGTGTATAGTTATTTATAGTAGTTTCTTATGATCCTTTGTACATCTGTGGTATCAGTTGTAAGTCTTCTCTTTAATTTATAATTTTATTTATTTGGATCACTTCTCTTTTTTTTCTTATTCTAGGTAAAGGTTTGGTAGTTTTTATTATCTTTTAAAAACAAACTCTTAAATTTCATGGATCTTTTCTACTGTTCTTCTGCTCTCCATTTCACTTATTTCTGCTCTTATCTTTATTATTTCCTTCCTTCTATTAACTTTGGGCTTAATTTGGTCTTCTTTTTCTAGTTCCTTGAGGTGTAAATTTAGGTTATTTATTTGAGATTTTTTTTTCTTAATGTAGGTATTTATAAGTTTTCCTTTTAGAAGTGTGTTTGCTGCATCCCATAAACTTTGGTATGCTGTGTTTCCATTTTTGTCTCAAGATATTTTTTGATTTCCGTTTGATTTCTTTTTTAACCCATTGGTTGTTTAGGAGTATGTTGTTTAATTTCCATGTATTGTGAATTTTCCAATTTTCCTCCTGTTATTGATTCATACCATTGTGATTAGAAAAGATACATGATATGATTTCAACCTTCTTGAATTTGTAAAGACTTATTTTGTAGCCTAATATGTGCTCTATCCTGGAGAATATTCAGTGTGCCCTTAAAAATCATGTGTATTCTATCTATATATGTCTGTTAGGCTCATATGGTCTATAGCATTGTTTAAATCTGCTGTTTTCTTATTAGTTTTCTTCTGGATTATCTATCTATTGTTGCAAGTGGGATAATAAAGTCCCCTATTATTGTATTGTTTTTTTATTTCTCCTTTCGGTTCTGTTAATATTTGCCTTACATATTTAGGTGATCTGATGTTGGGTGACATAAATATTTACAGTTGTTATATCCTTTTCATGAATTGGACCCTTTGTTATTATACAGCTGACCCTTGAACAATGCAGGTGTTAGGGGCACCAACCCTCTTGCCATTGAGAATCCACATATAACTTTACAGTAAGCCCTCCATATCCGCATTTCTGCATCCACAGATTCAACCAACTGTAGATCATGTAGTACTGTAGTGTATTTAGTGAAAGAAATTCACATATAAGTGGACCCATTCAGTCCAAACCCACGTTGTTCAAAGGTCAACTGTATAATGACTTTTTTTGGTCTCATGACCATTTTTGACTATTTTGACTATACTATATCAGACTATTTTGTCTGCTGTAAGTATATCTATTTCTGATCTATTTTGGTTCCCACTTGCTTGGAATATCTCTTCCATCCCTTCACCTGTATGTGTCCCTAAAGCTACAGTGAGTTTATTATAGGCAACATACCATTGGCTCTTGTTTTTTATCCATTTGGCCATTCTGTGTCTTTTGACTGGAGAATTCAGACCATTTATGTTTAAAATAATTATTGATAGGTAGGACCTACTATTACAATTTTGTTCATTGTTTTCTGACTGTTTTGTAGTTTCTTTGTTTCTTTCTTCCTCTTTTGCTGTTTTCCTTTGTAATTTGATGACTTTTTGTAGTGGTATGTTTTGATTCCTTTCTCTTAATCTTTTATGTATCTACTACAGGCTTTTCCTTTATGGTTACCATGAGAATTACATAAAATATCTTATGGTTATCCTGCTTTAAGCTGAGAACAACTTAACTTTGCATACAGAAACTCTATATTTTTATTTCTCTGCCCCCTCAAATTTTAGATTATTGATATTAAAATTTATGTCTTTTTATATTGTGTATGCAATAACAAATTATTGTAGTTATGGTTATTTTAATACTTTTTAAACTTTTATACTAGAGTTGAAAGTGACTTATGGACCATCATTACAATATTAGAGAATTCTGACTTTGATTATATATTTACCTTTACCAGTGAGTTTTACACATTCATATGTTTGTTTGTTTTAAAAGATTTTTTGAGGTGGACCATTTTTAAAGTCTTCATTGAATTTGTTACAATATTGCTTCTGTTTTATGTTTTGGTTTTTTGGCCACGAAACCTGTGGGATCTTATCTCCCCGACCAGGGATCGAACCTGCACTCTCTGCATTGGAAGGCAAAGTCTTTATCACTGTACTGCCAGGGAAGTCCCTACATTCATGTTTTTTTTTTAATTAATTAATTTATTTATTTTATTTTTGGCTGTGTTGGGTCTTCATTTCTGTGCGAGGGCTTTCTCTAGTTGCGGCAAGCAGGGGCCACTCCTCATCACGGTGGGTGGGCCTCTCACTATCGCGGCCTCTCTTGTTGCGGAGCACAGGCTCCAGACGCGCAGGCTCAGTAGTTGTGGCTCACGGGCCTAGTTGCTCCGCGGCATGTGGGATCCTCCCAGACCAGGGCTCGAACCCGTGTCCCCTGCATTGGCAGGCAGATTCTCAACCACTGCGCCACCAGGGAAGCCCCATTCATATGTTTTTATGTTGTTAATTAGTGTTCTTTCATTTCAGCTTGAAGAACTCCCTTTAGTATTTCTTGTAAGACAGGTCTAGTGGTGGTGAATTCCCTAAGCTTTTGTTTGTCATGCTTTTATTTATTCTGTTCTCTTCACCTACAAAGAACCAAAATATGTGGCAACATTAAGGCTCTATCATTATTACAGAGCAGGAATGGACCTCAGGAGTTATTTTAAAGATGAGGCCTGGAATGAAGTGATGCAGAATCATAATTCTAAAGATGGAAAGGGACCTAGTGGGTCTATCCTCTTTTGAGACTATAAACTCTTCTACAGCATTTCCAATAAAAGTTGATCTATCTTGGGTAGTCTCCCTCCAGAGACAGAGAACTTACCATCTTCTGAGGCAGTCTTTCCACCATGAGAGCTTGACTATTAGAAAGTTCTTCCTCAACCAGCTAAAATCTTTCTCCCTTTAGCTTCTTCTCTGTGTTTTTCAGTTTTCCCCCTGGTGAGCAGTAGCAGACCCAGATGCTGGATGGACCCAGAGTGGGAAGAATCCTGAGAGAGGGACAACCAAGTTTGACACAAATACCAGCAATCCCAGGTATGTCTGCTTCAGATGGGATAATTCCCTAGATACAGTGGATATTAACTAATCATATGGCTTGTTCTGATTAGAAAAAGGGATTCCTTTGTCTAGCCTAGTTTACTGGAATTCTATAATTGATTTTAGTGCTAACGTCTTGGCCAATAATGTCATATTTTGGTGCTCTTGAGCAGGTCTGTCTTCCTTGGACTCAAGGAAGAAAGTAATTGGGCCAAGGCAAAATTTGGGGGTATATCTGGTTCCCCTGGCCAAATCCCATTTTCATATCACCTTCCAAACTTATAACTTCTGATATAGCAGACATTGACACTCTATACCCTTCAGCTCACATAAATTAACCTTAAACTTACACAGTGCATCCTTGGGCTCACATTGCACCTTCTCAGCCTCCTTTCCTAGCTACCAGATGCTTTGCTGGCCTCATATCATGACATCATCCATGTTTTGGGGCCCTCCATTTCTGAGTTCCTCCCCTCCTTGTAAAGCAGAAGCCCTTTAACATCTTTGGCCCAACATTTATTTACATGGCTCAGAGCCTAGCCAGCACCCCCAGCTTTCTTATCTACTCAAGTTTTCCTTGGAAAACAGGGTCTTCAGCATCTTTATTGGCATATCTTGAAAATGTACACACTCACAACACAGAGTTTTTTTCCCCTTTCCTACCAATAGCCAATGTATAAATCTAACTTACCAAAATCTGCAAATCCTATATTTTTAGTTGTTTTTAATGATGTGAACCAGTCACTTCTCAAGAGCTATCTCATCCGCACTGTTCCACTGTAATGGTAAGGTGGCCATTTTCATGGGAGGAGCTAGGAAGCATACCCATTGCCTAATTTCTAACCATCCTGAGGATAGCTTGCCAAAAAGCCTCAAGATTTCCTAATGGTTGGATACACCACATCTGGAGTCTGTGTACATCTTAAACCCAGCCAACTGATGAGCAAGCATTATCTGGAGAAGCTCACCCAGGACCTCCTGAATATTTGTAAAGAAAGAAATAATGAAAACCTCACAAAGTACAAATCCTAGGAGGCAAAGTGGCGAACATCAAACTTTCCATTTATGTTTCAAAGCACTCACTTGAACAATGGGGTTTAGGATGGAATTTGTATTGAATTTCTTACTAACGGATCTTTAGAGGACATATGCACTGCCTGCTGTTGTCCAGATATTTTCTCAAGAAAGTTACCTTCCTGTCTGGTACTTTCTAGTACTTATTACTTTGGCCAAAAATCAAATCAGGTAAGGAAAGATTTGGCCTTCAAGTGACATTTGTCATTATTATAATGATAATAGTAATAGTTAACTACATGGCAGTTACCTGAGTCCCAGGCATTTTATACGCATTGTCTTTAATCCCTCCATCTCTAGGAAAATATGTATTATTGGTGATAGTAATAAGATGGCAAGATATTTTGCTGAGATCTCAAACCTATGGGTCCTTGATCAACTGCCCACCTCAGTCTGACACCAGTCCTGCTAGCTCCATGAGCAAGGTAAAAATGGACAAAGCTAGTCAGAGGAAATATGTTTATAACTACAAAGGGAGCTTTGGTACCAACTCTTCCCACCCTGGTGAGATAGGCTAGACTATGTCTAAGGACCAATTTTCTGCTCCTGGATGGACTAAGTCCTACATGAAAAACCATCCTAGCTCATTCTAAGAGCTATCATTCTCACGAGCAGAAAGAAGAAAGAACACACCCAAGGGAAAGAGCATAAAGGGAAAGAGTGTCTTCCTAAGATCTAGTGCAATAGGCTTATATCTCCCACCCTACCCACCCTTACAAAATTAATGGTAGGAGACAGCAGTCTCATAAGCTAGAACAGCTTCCAGACCTTCTTGGCCAACCAAAGTTATAGACATAATCAATCCAAAAAGGAAAAGGATCCAATAGGGCATGCCATGTGGAAGGAATAATGTTTTAAGTTCTTTGTTCCTCCTTTTGAAAGCTTTTCTTGTTAGTACAGAAATGGCAAATTACTGAGATGTGTGCAGATGCTCCCTGCTCCTGAATCATGGCCAACATCCCAATCAGTGACGGCTCTCATTCTTGCCAAACCTAGAATCTTTCTCAACATGATGCCTTAAGCAGTTATATTAGATGACAGGAAATGGTGAGTGTTTAAAATCCTTTCACCATCATTATCTTAGCACCTCAGTAGAGCAGCGCCTGTTCCCCATGTCAGAAAACTCCTGCTGTGGGTAGGGTGTGTAAGAAGGTGCTTTCTTTCCTCCCCAGAAGTTGGGGCTTTCAGCCAACATACCCCCATATTTTGGGTGTCTCTTTAACTTAGGGATGTGGCTCTAGGCCAGAAAAAACAAGAGTATCAGAAAAGTCCTGCCTGACTCTTTACAAGGCCTCTTCTCCAACCCTTGCCTCTTCTCTTATGTCTAGACCTGGGAGCAATGAATGGGCAGCTCAGCCTGTTTTCCTCATGGTTACTTGCTAAGTTAGGCAACATAATCTCACCTATTCCATCTTCCTTATAGAAAGTCATTTTGTACAGTCAAGCTCACCAGACAGGTTCATACAGCATGCATGGAAGAATGAAGTAACACTCCCCTGCCTGCCCCCCCAATATTAATAACATCCTGAATAAATGCCAAACCAGACAGGAAGTCAGGACAATAGGCATAAACTTGGACTTTCCTAAACCAACCTGGTTGTCAGGTCACTTATTCAAAAGTACCTCTAAGAAGAGCATAAGATCAGTCCCACACCCAGAGAATGTAGAAATCACAAGCATATCTCAGGATTAATGTGACTTCACAGTTACCCTCCAGCCTAATATCTAGACTAGAAGCAAACCAAATACAATAGCTCTCTGGTCCCATTTCCCTACTTCCCAAATGAAGAATACCCTGGGATCCATTTAAAAAATAATAATACAGCACGTGATCTCCCAATATGTAAAACAGGAGAGCCCCAGAAATGGAGATAAGATGAAGCTGATCTCTGCCAGTTGGATGTTCCTCAGTCCCCAGAGGTGGACTCTAAGGAGGGTTCTTTTAATCTCATTTAGTCCCAGGTCTTTATCTCCTGGAAGCGAGCATATGTTGTTGGCATTTGGCTTTGAGATAAGTTTGTGTTTTGCAGATGCTGCAAGTGAGTCCTGGCACAGCAATTAGTCTTGTTGAAGAAGTGGGACACGTGAGAGAGCTAGTTATGGATGGACCCAACTCAGGATGAATGAAAGTTTTACTGCAGCAGAAGATGCCTGCCTGCAGCTACCGAAGAAGAAACCCGGTTTCCATCCCAGCTCCTGCAGTTCCCGTGGCTCCCACAGCTAGAATCAAGGTACAAAAGGAGCTTTTGATATAATTGGAGAATGTTTCTCTCTGTGGCAATGGGGTACTGATTAAAATATGAGGGGATGCAATGATGACTTATAGTGTGGTGGCAAATGTGGGCTTGTCTGTTGTGATCATGGTTTGTTGCTTTTGGATGTCCATATGTAGCCTTCAGCTTGTTAATCAGGTGGTTAAAGTGAGAGAACATGACTTTTCAGCTTAGTGTGGAGAGTGTGGGGCAGCATGAGAGAGGCATTTGTAAAGACCTTGGGAGTATGAACCTCTCATCTTAGTGGTCCCATGTAGGACCAAGTGGGACGTAAGAGCAGTGGAAAGGATTAGAGAAACAGCATTGCCAAGATACTGCTAGGACTGTTGTGGTAATTCATGATTATCTCTCTTGTGGGGGACATCTGTGTGTCTGATAGGTCTGGTCCTTGAGCCCATTGCACTAATTGGAGCTAAACAAAAAGGTTGGCCTCTAGAGGGCACACTAGGTCTCGAGTCTGGTGGAGATCAAATTAAGGACATGCTTGGATTATAGTTTTCCAGGATGGCGGGCAAATTGAAAAATTCTGTTGTCTGAGTAGCAGGCTCTGCTTAGACCCTCCTCTCTTTGCACCGTATTTTTTAAGGATCCTACTTCGAGGCTTTGTCTCCATCTCCTAAGTGAGGAGTGTCTAAGAAGCCACTGCTTGTCCTCCACAGACTAGTGGAAACCACAGTGTGGCAAGCAATTGGAGAGAGTGTGGGTGGGTGGCTTAGTCAGCCTGCCTTAAGCTTTAGGGAGTGGCTAACTTTCCCTGCTCCAGAGTTGGGGCACAGCCTGAGGAAAGGGTACCCTACAGGCCAGTTAGCCTGTTTCTGGCCAAGGATTCAAGCCAGCGGCTGAATGGAATTCTAGGCTCACACATTAGCCAGTCCAAATTGCCAGGATGTTCTATTAGGGCTTGAGGCCATGATTAGTAATGAAAAGAGTGGATATCTACCTGCCTTGGCTCACCCTTCAAGGACTCCATAGGTGACAGCACAAGATCCAGAGGTTCCAGTCCTGGCTTCTTACAGACAAAACCAACCAGTATCGTCTGTAGTGTATAGATAAGGTTATAGGGCTTAGAAGTAGTAGAACCAGGATTGATCCTTTCCTCCAACTCTTCATCCCAATGCATTACTGGTCTGGGAGTCGGGACACATGCATTTCAGCCCTGTCTCTGCCGCACTCCATGGAATATCAGGAAAGCTCTCTCTTTAGTCTCAGTTTCCTCATATGACAAATGCACGGCTCACACTAGGCCTTCTACAATTCTGACATTTAATGATTCACTACATTATCATCCACTCCTAATGTTCTGATCGAGGGACTTCTTATTTTTATCTTTTTTTTTTTTAAAAATGTCATCAAATCAGGAATTCAAGCCTGTAGCCAATGAACTTTCCGCCCCCTTATGAGAAACAATCCTCAGAATCCCAAGGAAACCAGGTCCAGGACTTCCCCCAGGGGAGGATTCTGCATGCGCATAACTTATTCTGTCTTAAAAAAACAAAACTCTTGTGACGTCCTTCCCCCCAGTGAAGTCAACGACTTGCAACTTCCCTTCCCTTCCCAAGTCCTTGCAGAATTTTACGCAAATTAAAGTAGGAGCATTTGATCTTCTCCCCAGATGTTTTGGTCACAGAAGGGCCACATGTGTGCACACATTCCTGGATATTTTTAGATTTTTTTACAGGCTCCAAAGTTCTAACTGCTTCTTCACTCTGCGCTTTGTGGCCGCTGCCGGGAGACGCTCTGTCAAAGCAGCCAAGGCAGAGCCTGATGGAAGAGGGCCTGGCACGGGGAGGCTCCCAGAAGTTGCTCTGAACGACCCCGGAAAGCTGCCAGGCTTCAGTCCCTGAGGCCTCTCTGGCCACGAAGAGGAAACAAACCGCTGCCATTTAAGACTTATGGGTTACACAGACTCTCCCTGGAAGAATTCTGGCTGCCTAGAAATCATACCAAGGCCCCAGTAAAGAGGTAACAAGATATAGTGGAGAAAATATTGGGCGGAAGGTCAAGAGATGTGACTCTGGCTCCTTTATAACCAGTTACTTTTTCTCTACTGGGTCTTAGTTTCTCTGTCTGCAAAATGGGATACTTCATACACGTAGAAAAGAGGTCTGCAAACTATGGCCTGCAGGTTGGCTGCCTGTTTTGTTAAATAATGTTTTATTGGGACAAAGCCCCAATCCCATTTGTTTACATATTATCTGTGGCTGAGCTACAACAGCAGAGTGGACTAGTTGTGACAGAAACAACATGGCCCGTAAATCTCATATATTTACTCTCTGGCTCTTTAAGAAATAGTTTGCTGACCCCTGATGTAGCAGATACTGCCTTCACTGTTCCAGGACATGCCAAAGGCATCCTACTGTCAGCAGCTGGGACTCTCCTCCTTTCTCTTGGGGGGAGGGGTCATGGAAGTTAATGTCCCCGGGAGCAGCCCTCAACCAATGACAGCCAATGACAAATGGTTGGAGGTAGCTATCTCAGCTTCCTCACCTCGCATGGGACAAACCTGAAATGAGTTTCGTATTGTCTCCTAGATGTCACCACTAGGATTGAGCCCCAGATACCTACAACAGTAGCCTCCCCATCGCCACACCATGTATTGGCTTCCTCCCCTGTCTCCCCTCTCTACTCTTCTACCCCTGCTTCCTGGATTCCATTCCCCCCCAAACCTCTTGTACTCAAATCTTAGACTCAGGGTCTGCTTCTGCAGGTGCCCAGCCTAAGAGAACATGAGTCTTACACACCTTCTTTTTCTTCCCTGGTTGGTATTCCATCTACACTAAGCTGCCCATTCAGTTCTGGGCTTGGATGAAAGACCACAAGGCAGGATGTGGGATGTTTTCCTGAATAACCACCATGGTGCTGGATGACACGTGCTGGAAATGCAGGGCAGTTTGTTTGCCATGGGGTGAGTCTTGACCACAGGAGGGAAAATGACAGATACACGTGCCCTACGTTCCCCCTCTCTGGACTTCTGTGAAGTGTGGTTTCTCTTTGGAAACCTTCCAGGGAATTTCCATGTGCTGAGAAAGCATGCCTGCTGAGAGACCTACTGTGTTTCTTTGGCGCCTCTTTGAGTAGTTGGATAGTGGTTACCGGCGTGAGAGCCCCTGCATCTTCCCTTGTCTCACTTCTGAATCTTTTCTCCACCCTAACCACCCTGAGTTTGCACCTCCCAAGTAAAGTCACAGTACTATATCCCTGCCTCAGGCTCTGCTTTCCAGAGGACCTGAGCTAAGGCATAGAGTTTGTTTAAATATCTCTAAGGACTCTTTCAGTTCTGACATACTAGACTTCTATTAAATTCCATTTTTCACATACCTAGCAATAAAAAAGATGTTGTATATCTACTGTGTTGGACATGAAACACCATTTAATTCCCACAGAGATTAGTTTTTCAGGTATGCCAGGGGTATTGCTTGTCACAATTCAAATCAGACCAACAGAGGATGCTATAATAATAATTATTAATAATATTTATTAAGTTCTATATGTTAGACCTTGAGTTATACTTTAAAGGCATTAATTATTTGATCCTCATTTAAACCTTATCAGGTTCTATTATTACCTTCATTTTACACAAGAGGAAAATGGAGTTCAGAGAAGGTAAGCCGTTTATCCTAAGTTGCATGGTAAGTGGCCAAGCCAGAATGTGATACCAGGTCTGACAGTTTCCAAAGGCCATGTTCAAAATTATGTACCTTATTACATCTGATATAAGCAAATATAATACTCTTCCAAAACTTTTTCTTCGAATAGACACTTCACTAATTGAAAATATATGGATGGCAAATAAGCACATGAAAAGATGCTCAACATCATTAGTCATTAGGAAAATGCAAATTAAAATCATAGTAAGATACCACCATACCTACTAGAATGGTTAGAATTAAAAGACTGGCTATACCTTATGCTGGTGAGCATGTGGAGGAAGTGGACTCTTATACACTGCTGATGGAATGTAAAATGGTATAATTAACTTGGAAAACAGTTTGGCAATTTCATAAAAAGTTAAACATAAATTGAACATATGACCCAGCCAATCTACTCTTAGGTATTTACCAAGAAAAATGAAAACATACGTCCTTACGAGACTTGTATATAATTGTTCATGGCAACTTTGTTTGTAACAGCCCAAAACTGAAAACAACCTAGCAGGTGAATGGACAAATTGTGGTATATGCATATAATGGAATACCACTCAATAATAAAAATGAATAAATTTTTGATACATGCAGCAACATGCATGAATTTCAAAACAATTATGCTGACTGAAAGAAGCCAGATAAAAACAAGTACATACTGTATGATCCCATTTGTATAAGTGCTAGAAAATGCAATAAGAGGAACAGAAAGCGGTGGTTGCCTGTGTGTATGTGTGTGTGTGTGGGGGGGTGTGTGTGAAGAGGGATGAGAAGGATAATAAAGGAGTCCAAGGAAACTTTTAAGGGTGGTGGATATATGTTCATTGTCTCCATTGTGGTGATGGTTTCATGGGAGTATATATATGTCAGCTCTCATCAAATCGTACGCTTTAAATATATGCAGTTTATTGTAGGACAGTTGTACCTCAATATAGCTGTAAAACACAAAACTAAATTCTGTGGGTAACTGCATACCACAAGAGATGACACTGGAGAATTGTTCTTTTGCATTGTCGTTTGGGATTGCCCATGGAAATTAAACCAATGGTGAAGGAATGAGCTGATTGATCTTGTCTTGGCTGACTCAGAATGGTGTAGCCAAAGAGAAAAAGAAATAGGGATGCAGTATTGGCAATTTGGAGACAGACTCTTTACCTCCTAGAGCTTCAGCCTCCTCATCTATTAAATGGGATTGTCTCTTGTGCCCTGCCTTCCCCATGAAGCTAATTTAAGGAAAAGTAAGCGACCTGGCTCTCAAGTGTGAATGACCAAATTTCTCTGTTGATATAACATGCATTTGCCAAGCATCTGGTGGCAATCCCAGTCCTGGATGCTGTAGGCCCACCATGGGGGGAACTGGGAGCTTAGAACTCTGCCTCTAGAACTGGCACAGACCATCTTTCTTCTGGTCTCTGCTCCTCTGTTGTTTTGTTACGAGACCCTGTTTGTCTGGTCCCTCAGACTCATTCCTGTCTCTGATTCCCACCTGCTTTGCCTGGCCCAGTTGGCCTGACATCACTCTCTGCATTTTCTCCAGCTCTCCATGGATCCTCTGCCATTGAGGGACAATAGGCTAGACCTGCTCACCCACCCCAAGATCAAGGAGAGACTGGTTCCCCTTGTTCAAGGTCACCCCAGGCACTGGGGAGACAGACCTGGACGTCAAAGGGAACCCACAGTCTGGTGGGAGAGACAGCTGTGCCAGCACCTGTCCTGTGTGATGATCTATGGTACAGGTGCCATCTGCCACCGCAGGGACATGAGGGTGCAGGGGGCTTCTCGGATGAGGAAATGGCACAGATGGACCCAGAAGGATGGGTGAATCCTGGCCAGATAGAAGTAGGAGAACATTCTAAAGAGAGGACATGAAATCCCCTGCCTCAAGGGCAAAGGCCTAGGGGTATTGGGACACTGTGAATGGCTTGATGTGACCACAACCACACAGGAGGTGAGGCTGAAGCGTAGGCCAGATTATGGAAGTAAGGCTTGGTGCGCCACATGCCGAGGGGTTTGGGTTCAAATCTGAAGGCACTGGGTAGGTACTGAATGGTTCCAAGCCTGGGTGTGACACTCCCAGTTCACTCATTTGTGGGGTCCTTCTCAAATTTAACCCAGAAGGGTTTCTTTCTCTCTAGAGCAGGGCTTTTTCTTTTTTTTTTTTTAAGTATCTTTACTGGAGTATAACTGCTTTACAGTGGGGTGTTAGTTTCTGCTGTATACCAAAGTGAATCAGCTATACATACAAATATATCCTCATATCTCCTCCCTCTTGCATCTCCTGCCTACCCTCCATATCCCACCCCTCTAGGTGGACACAAAGCACCCAGCTGATCTCCCTGTGCTATGTGGCTGCTTCCCACTAGCTATCTATTTTACATTTGGTAGTGTATATATGTCCATGCCACTCTCTCACTTCATCCCAGCTTACCCTTCCCACTCCCCGTGTCCTCAAGTCTATTCTCTACATCTGCGTCTTTATTCCTGTCCTGCCGCTGGTTCTTCAGAACCTTTTTTTTTTTTTTTTTAGATTCCATATGTATGTGTTAGCATATGGTATTTGTTTTTCTCTTTCTGACTTACTTCACTCTGTGTGACGGTCTCTAGGTCCATCCACCTCACTATAAATAACTCAATTTTGTTTCTTTTTATGGCTGAATAATATTCCATTGTATATATGTGCCACATCTTCTTTATCCATTCATCTGTCGATGGACACTTAGGTTGCTTCCATGTCCTGGCTATTGCAAATAGAGCTGCAGTGAACATTGTGGTACATGACTCTTTTTGAATTATGGTTTTCTCAGGGTATATGCCCAGTAGGGGGATTGCTGGGTCATATGGTAGTTCTATTTTTAGTTTTTTAAGGAACCTCCATACTGTTCTCCATAGTAGCTGTATCAGTTTACATTCCCACCAACAGTGCAAGAGGGTTCCCTTTTCTCCACACCCTCGCCAGCATTTATTATTTGTAGATGTTTGATGCTGGCCGTTCTGACCAGTGTGAGGTGATACCTCATTGTAGTTTTGATTTGCATTTCTCTAATGATTAGTGATGTTGAGCATTCTTTCATGTGTTTGTTGGCAATCTGCATATCTTCTTTGGAGAAATGTCTGTTTGGTCTTCTGCCCATTTTTGGATTGGGTTGTTTGTTTTTTTGATATTGAGCTGCATGACCTGCTTGTATATTTTGGAGATTAATCCTTTGTCAGTTGCTTCGTTTGCAAATATTTTCTCCCATTCTGAGGGTTGTCTTTTCGTCTTATTTATGGTTTCCTTTGCTGTGCAAAATCTTTTAAGTTTCATTAGGTCCCATTTGTTTATTTTTGTTCTTATTTCTATTTCTCTAGGAGGTGAGTCAAAAAAGGATCTTGCTGTGATTTATGTCATAGAGTGTTCTGCCTATGTTTTCCTCTAAGAGGTTTATAGTGTCTGGCCTTATATGTAGGTCTTTAATCCATCTTGAATTTATTTTTGTGTATGGTGTTAGGGAGTGTTCGAATTTCATTCTTTTACATGTAGCTGTCCAGTTTTTCCAGCACCACTTATTGAAGAGGCTGTCTTTTCTCCATTGTATATTCTTGCCTCCTTTATCAAAGATAAGGTGACCGTATGTGTGTGGGTTTACCTCTGGGCTTTCTATCCTGTTCCATTGATCTATATTTCTGTTTTTGTGCCAGTACCATACTGTCTTGATTACTGAAACTTTGTAGTATAGTCTGAAGTCAGGGAGCCTGATTCCTCCAGCTCCGTTTTTCTTTCTCAAGATTGCTTTGGCTATTTGGGGTCTTTTGTGTTTCCATACAAATTGTGAATTTTTTTGTTCTAGTTCTGTGAAAAATGCCATTGGTAGTTTGGTAGGGATTGCACTGAATCTGTAGATTGCTCTGGGTCATTTTCAGAATGCTGATTCTTCCAATCCAAGAACATGGTATATCTCTCCATCTGTTTATATCATCTTTAATTTCTTTCATCAGTGTCTTATAGTTTTCTGCATACAGGTCTTTTGTCTCCTTAGGTAGGTTTATTCCTAGGTATTTTATTCTTTTTGTCACAATGGTAAATGGGAATGTTTCCTTAATTTCTCTTTCAGAATTTTCATCATTGGTATATGGGAATGCAAGAGATTTCTGTGCATTAATTTTGTATCCTGCTACTTTACCAAATTCATTGATTAGCTCTAGTAGTTTTCTGGTAGCATCTTTAGGATTCTCCATGTATAGTATCATGTCATCTGCAAACAGTGACAGTTTTATGTCTTCTTTTCTGATTTGGATTCCTTTTATTTCTTTTTCTTCTCTGATTGCTGTGGCTAAAACTTCCAAAACTATGTTGAATAATATTGGTGAGAGTGGGCAACCTTGTCTTGTTCCTGATCTTAGTGGAAATGGTTTCAGTTTTTCACCATTGAGAACGATGTTTGCTGTGTGTTTGTCATATATGGCCTTTATTATGTTGAGGTAAGTTCCCTCTATGCCTACTTTCTGGAGGGTTTTTACTGTAAATGGGTGTTGAATTTTGTCGAAAGCTTTTTCTGCATCAGTTGAGATGATCATATGGTTTTTCTCCTTCAATTTGTTAATATGGTGTATCACATTGATTGATTTGTGTATATTGAATAATCCTTGCATTCCTGGGATAAACCCCACTGGATCATGGTGTATGATCCTTTTAATGTGCTGTTGCATTCTGTTTGCTAGTATTTTGTTGAGGATTTTTGCATCTATGTTCATCAGTGATATTGGCCTGTAGTTTTCTTTTTTTGTGACATCTTTGTCTGGTTTTAGTGTCAGGGTGATGGTGGCCTCGTAGAATGAGTTGGGGAGTGTTCCTCCCTCTGCAATATTTTGGAAGAGTTTGAGAAATATAGGTGTTAGCTCTTCTCTAAATGTTTGATAGAATTCGCCCGTGAAGCCATCTGGTCCTGGACTTTTGTTTGTTGGAAGATTTTTAATCACAGTTTCAATTTCAGTGCTTGTGATTGGTCTGTTTATATTTTCTATTTCTTCCTGGTTCAGTCTTAGAAGGTTGTGCTTTTCTAAGAATTTGTCCATTTCTTCCAGGTTGTCCATTTTATTGGCATATAGTTGCTTGTAGTAATCTCTCATGATCCTTTGTATTTCTGCAGTGTCAATTGTTACTTCTTTTTCATTTCTAATTCTATTGATTTGAGTCTTTCCCCTTTTTTTCTTGATGAATCTGGGTAATGGTTTATCAATTTTGTTTACCCTCTCAAAGAACCAGCTTTTATTTTTATTGATCTTTGCTATTGTTTCCTTCATTTCTTTTTCATTTATTTCTGATCTGATCTTTATGATTTCTTTCCTTCTGCTAACTTTGGTTTTTTTTGTTCTTCTTTCTCTAATTGCTTTAGGTGTAAGGTTAGGTTGTTTATTTGAGATGTTTCTTGTTTCTTGAGGTAGGACTGTATTGCTATAAACTTCCCTCTTAAAACTGCTTTTGCTGCATCCCATAGGTTTTGGGTTGTCGTGTTTTCACTGTCATTTGTTTCTAGGTATTTTTTGATTTCCTCTTTGATTTCTTCAGTGATCTCTTGGTTATTTAGTAGTGTATTGTTTAGCCTCCATGTGTTTGTATTTTTTACAGATTTTTTCCCTGTAATTGATATCTAGTCTCATAGTGTTGTGGTCGAAAAAGATTCTTGATACAGTTTCAATTTTCTTAAATTTTCCAAGGCTTGATTTGTGACCCAAGATATGATTTATCCTAGAGAATGTTCCATGAGCACTTGAGAAGAAAGTGTATTCTGTTTTTGGCTGGACTGTCCTATAAATATCAATTAAGTCCATCTTGTTTAATGTATCATTTAAAGCTTGTGTTTCCTTATTTATTTTCATTTTGGATGATCTGTCCATTGGTGAAAGTGGGGTGTTAAAGTCCCCTACTATGATTGTGTTACTGTCGATTTCCCCTTTTATGGCTGTTAGCATTTGCCTTATGTATTGAGGTGCTCCTATGTTGGGTGCATAAATATTTACAATTGTTATATCTTCTTCTTGGATTGATCCCTTGATCATTATGTAGTGTCCTTCTTTGTCTCTTGTAACATGGGACACTCTGCACTTCCTGGACTTGATTAACTATTTCCTTTCCCATATTAGGGAAGTTTTCAACTATAATCTCTTCTAATACTTTCTCAGTCCCTTTCTTTTTCTCTTCTTCTCCTAGGACCCCTGTAATTTGAATGTTGGTGTGTTTAATGTTGTCCCAGAGGTGTCTGAGACTTTCCTCAATTCTTTTCATTCTTTTTTCTTTATTCTGCTCTGTGGTAGTTTTTTCCACTATTTTATCTTCCAGGTCACTTATCCGTTCTTCTGCCTCAGTTATTCTTCTATTGATTCCTTCTAGAGAATTTTATTTTTTAATTTATTTATTTATATTTATTTTTGGCTGTGTTGGGTCTTCGTTTCTTTGCGAGGGCTTTCTCTAGTTGTGGCAAGCGGGGGCCACTCTTCATTGCGGTGCATGGGCCTCTCACTATCGCGGCCTCTCTTGTTGCGGAGCACAGGCTCCAGACGCGCAGGCTCAGTAGTTGTGGCTCACGGGCCTAGTTGCTCCATGGCATGTGGGATCTTCCCAGACCAGGGCTCGAACCCGTGTCCCCTGCATTAGCAGGCAGACTCTCAACCACTGCGCCACCAGGGAAGCCCCTAGAGAATTTTTAATTTCATTTATTGTGTTGTTCATCATTGTTTGTTTGCTCTTTGCTTCTTCTAGGTCCTTGTTAAACGTGTCTTGTATTTTCTCCATTCTATTTCCAAGATTTTGGATCATCTTTACTATCATTACTCTGAATTCTTTTTCAGGTAGACTGCCTATTTCCTCTTCATTTGTTTGGTCTGGTGGGTTTTTACCTTTCTCCTTCATCTGCTGTGTATTTCTCTGTCTTCTCACTTTGCTTAATTCACTGTGTTTGGGGTCTCCTTTTCTAAGGCTGCAGGTTCGTAGTTCCCATTGTTTTTGGTGTTTGCACCCGGTGGGTAAGGTTGGTTCAGTGGTTTGTGTAGGCTTCCTGGTGTAGGGGACTGGTGTCTGTGTTCTGGTGGATGAGGCTGGATCTTGTCTTTCTGGTGGGCAGGACCATGTCTGGTGGTGTGTTTTCGGGTGTCTGTGAAATTATTATGATTTTAGGCATCCTCTCTTAGAGCAGGGTTTCTTAACTGTGGCACTACTGACACTGGGGTGGATAAGCCTTTGTTATGGGCAGCTGTCCCGTGCCTTGTATGAGGTTCAGCAACATCATCCTGGCCTCTGCCCACTGGATGCCTGTAGCAGTCCCCCAGTTTTGACAACCAAAACTGTTTCCAGATGTTGTCCCTTGGGTGGAAAATCTGCTCTTGGTTGAGGACCACTCCTGTAGAGTTTTTTTCTTTCTTTTCCTTTTTTTTTTTTTTTTTTTTGAGTATAATGTATACACAGATGGCCCCTCCTGTATTTGCTCTCTTCTCTCCTTCTAAAGCCGGGCAACGTCTGGCTTCCAGCCTTTCCACAAGGTACACGGATGTATGGTGTCCTTGGCTCCCCACACAGCCTCATCTTAGCACCTATGGCTGCAGCTCCCTGCTCATGGGGGCTCTGGCTGGGCCTGGCTTCACGGAGCCAGCTGCCAACAGCTCTGTCTACCTCTGCACCAGGCCAGCAGGGTACCTAATCCCCTGTGGGGCACACCATGTGGTGCTGAGGAGACTCCTGGATGGGGTCCCACTGAGGTCGGCTGAGACCAGAACTGTCCAAGACTGTTGGCCCTGTACCCTCTGTCCCTCAGTCCCACTGTCTGCCAAGCTTAGAGCCTGGAGGGGTGAGTCAGCTCAGGAAGCCTGCCAGGGAGAGGGCACCAGGCTGGTGACAGAGGGCAGGTGGTGGCAGCTGGAGGCCATGTGACTGCTGGAGGCTGTGTGTGTCACAGGGCAGAGCTGGGCCGCTGGCTCATTCCTGGGCTCAATCTGAGAAGGCCTCACATGACTTCTCTGTGGGAGTATGTGTGTCAGGGGCGGGAGAGGAGACTGGAGGGAGGGGGAAGTGATTTTAGGATCCAGGCTGGAAATACAAAATACATTTATGAATCACAAGCAGATATTCATCACATGACCCCAGTGACTTTGCCAGTGCAGAAATCAGGCTTCGGGCACAAAAAACTGTATCTCACCCCCTGCTCTGTGCAGGCTGTGGTAGCCGAGAGGGACACTAGGAATGGAGGAGAAGGTGGGGGAGCCAGCCATGCGACCAGCCTCTGTCTCCCAAAGTGTCAGCAAAACCAGAGCACAAGGGATTCCCTGGTGGTGCAGTGGTTAAGAATCCGCCTGCCAATGCAGGGGACACAGGTTCAATCCCTGGTCCAGGAAGATCCCATATGCCACGGAGCAACTAAGCCCATGCGCCACAACTACTGAGACTGCGCTCTAGAGTCTGCGAGCCACAACTGCTGAAGTCTGCACACCTACAGCCCATGCTCCTAGAGCCCATGCTCCACAACAAAGAGAAGCCACTGCAGTGAGAAGCCTGCACACCGCAACGAAGAGTAGCCCCTGCTCGCCGCAATTAGAGAAAAGCCTGCGCACAGCAACGAAGACCCAATGCAGCCAAAGATAAATTTAAAAAACAAAAAACAAAAAAAACCCAGAGTACAAAACCAGCCCTCAATTCCAGTGCTTTCCATATGCTCATTTGTATGTTAATCTCACAACAGTCCATTTCCCAGTGAGAAAACAAAGGCCTGAAGAGGTTCCTCCAGCTTCCCTTTTCTTCCTTCCTTAGGGTTTTCAGGGTTTAATCTAGTTTTTGCTTTAATACTCCCACTGTCAGCTCCCTCTACCTCACCATGGCCCCAAACAGCACAAGCTGGCAGGTCCTCCTTGCTGATGGGACGAGGTGAGGGGTCCTGAAATCACTCTTAAGTCCAGGGGAGAGGCCTCCATACCCTGGGGCACAGAATCCCCAGCTGAAGGGGTCAGAAATGCAGGAGACCAGAGTCAGGCAAGTTCTAAGGCAGACAGGCTAGGAATGGGCCCAGTGAGGTTTCAGAATGCCCCGGAGGCTCCTTCCCTCAGGAATGAGAGGAAAGCCCCAGGGTTCCTCCAGCAGCCCCACCTCCCAGCCGCCAGTGGTCCAGAAGCTTTATTTAGTTGCACTGAAATCCCACAGACCTGGGTCAGGACTCCTAAGCCCATGTCCTCACTGTCCAAGAGGACAAAAGCTCGTGAGTGGGATCTGTCCCCTCTGGGAAGAGAGCCACCTACCTCGTGCTTGCTGAATGTTTCACCTCTAGGGTTATTACTTTCAGAATAACATTTAATATATTTAATGTCATTACATAAGCAAGGTATGTTCAGTGCAGAATATCTAGCAAGTCCAGTAAAGTATAAAGAGAGGAGATTAAAAATTCACCATCATCTCACCAATCAGAGTCAACCACTGCTCAAATTTTGTTATGTAGCTTTCTCATATATAAATTATAAAAAGTAAAACCAGAGTAATACTTTATATATATATTTTTAAAAATGATTGAGGCATAATATATATAGTAAAAGGCATAAATCTTAAGTTTATAGCTCAGGACATTTTTACATATGTAAAAATGTCTCATTTTTACACCCATGAGACCATCATTCAGATCAAGATATAGAACATCTCAGATCCCAGAAAACTCCCTTCTACCCTTTCTCGGTCAATAACTACGTTCACCTCCAAGATGTAGCTGGTATTCTGACTTTCATATTTCCAGATTAGATTTGCCTATTCTTGAGTATCACATAACTGGATTCCCACAGTATTTATTCTTTTGTGTTTGGCTTCACTCAGCCAATCTGTGGCATCTACTACACGGCCTGGCCTAGAAAGGGTACTTTGCGTTGGCACAGGAAAGTTCTGTTGGATGCATGTTGAGTGAATGAATGAGTGAGTGAGTGAATGAATGGATAGGCTTTGGTGATAGGGTGGTCTCCTGGTTTTCTGGTCACCATTTGGTGGTCCCTGTGGAGAAGGGAGAGCAGTCGGGTGGCTCGTGTCATAATCCAGGTGACAGCAGATGAACCTGAGCTAGGGAGGAGGCACTGGGGAGAGGGAGGAGGGTGCCTGTCTGCCTGGCACTCACAAGGGTTGGGTTGGTGCCCGTAAGCAGCAGAGCCCAGAGTATTTTTAGAAAGCCCATCAGAGCAGCCGCTTGACACGGTGGCAGCCTCGCTGTCAGTGTCCCATGGCTCGATGTGGAGCCCCCACCTGGATCCACCCGTGCTAGGAGCCCACTGCCCCGCTCTAAGCAGGTGGGACTCATGCTCAGCAGTGTCTTGGCGTGATGAACAAGCACAGAGTGAGGGGTCTGGAGTGTCTCTGGAGAGCACTCCACTGGGACACAAAAGCCCTTGGAGAAATGGGTGCTGTCATCCGGTACCCCAAGAAAGAGATGCATACTCTCTAGGATCAGAGTCATGGCAGAGCTTCCAGCCAATGTATCCCCTTTATTATTTAAAGTTCTCAAGGTTGAAAGGGACCCCTTTTCTGGCCCTTACCTCAGTTGGGGCTTGAGCCCCCTTTGACATTCTTTCTTACACAGGCTCAGTTCTCATACCTCCCTTTTTGCTTTTTCTGCAATCAACAGCCTAGGCCCAGCCAGCATCATCTCTCACCTGCCCTGCTCTAGCCACCTCCTTTCTCCCTCTGTTCTTGCTTCCTGTTATTCATTCTACTCTACAGCCAGGGGTCAGGTGCTCTCCACTGTTGTAGCCTTGACAAAGTGTCAGGACACAGTTGGAGGTAGAGCAATATTACTGGAGAGGGATGGAGCCATGGTCAGCAGGAGAGAGCTGCTGGGCCATGCCAGTGGAGGAGGAACCATGGAGAGAAGAGTGGGGAGACGCCCTGAGACCCTGCTTGGGCTAAGAGGTCTCAGGGGGTGGGACGGGGAGGCAGTGCTGGGATGACGTAGGTGGGCCTGAGACCAGGCAGGGTTTTATTATTTTATGAAGGTCCATTGCCCTTTATTCCTTTCCTTGGGCTTGTAATGGATGGGTTGTGGGAGATGAAGAGCAGGGGGAAGTGCTGGGTTTTGTTTTTTTTTTTCTGTATGACTGGAGAAATGGCTTTGGTAATGTAGGAAGTCAGTTCTCCATGAGTTCATGAGCTATTGGGGTAGAAGGCTGTCATGCTATTATATAAACTTCTAAATCAGACAAACAGGCCTTGGACAAGCTGTTAGAATGAGTGTTGATTATTGAGTGTTTGTGCAGCGTGTGACCTGGCGTGGGTTGCTAATGCTGTCCTGGAGACGGCGAAATTTCAGATCAGCAGCATTTTGGGGTTCCACTTGGAAAGAGTCCACCCTTCAGCTGACTGGCGCTGTCCTCCGCTGGGTGATTTAGTGGTCAGACTTGCTCAGTCAAGAGGGAGCAGCATCACGATAAGGCACCTGTGCCCATCTGCCAGTTTGGACGAAGAGCCAAATCACAGGGTCAGTAATGCCTCCTGGCCAGAGTACACGAGCCGAGCAGCTGTCCCTGACATGCTGGCCAGGAGGGGTCCTCTTACCAAGGCAGCCAGCTCACCACGGGGAGTGCGAGGTCTCCTACGGTCAGAAGGGTATGTGAGTGTCACGGCTACGGTCAGAGGGAGGCAGGAAGCCTGCTCTTGGCCCCTCACACAGATATGAATCCAGGAAGCTGGAAAGGAGGCCATTAAGGTCAGGATGGAGGATACTCCCAGCATCCCCTGCTGCCAGAGGGATGGGTCCGTGGTGCACTCAGGGACCGGTTGGGAGAAGAGGTAGAAGCTGAGCGTGTTGCAGTTAAATAATTCCTAGACTGCAGAGCATCTCTGAGCTTCATTTTCCTCTTTTGTAGAATGAGTAAAATAAGATGAGGGATGAAAAGTGCCCCATAAGTGGAATGATGTTATACGCATCTAAGGCATTATTTTCCCTAGGAAATTTTGTGTTTACTATTTTTGTCAGCAAGTTGGAGGAAGCTAGTGTATGCAGGCCTATCACATGTGTACAGAAAAATTCAGCTGGGAGGGATGGCTGAGACACAGGTAAGGGGGACCTCGGGTTGCAGGATCTGAAAAGCCTACACTACCCTGGTTTCTCTCCCCTGGGTGCCCTCTCTGCACGACCCTGGGAAAACGCAGTGGCCCTGAAGGAGCTGCATCCTTATGATGTGGCTGCTGCCTCTCTCTGAGGCAGGGTTTCTCCGTCTCAGCACTGTTGACACTGTGGACCAGATACGCTGGTCTATCTGGTTGAGGGGCCGCCCAGAGCATGAAGGATGGTTAGCAGTGTCCTTGGTCTCTACTCACTAGAGGCCAGTAGTGCTGCCCCTCCTCTCCTTGAGACAACCAAATGTCCCTGGGAGACAAAACTGCCCCTGGGTTGAAACCACCTTTCTAGCTTCATCCTTTGAACATCTCTGCCTGCATCATATGTGGCTTTGGTCGCATCGAAGTACAGGTGGCTCCTTTAAATAAACAAAGCTTTTTCACACCCTTCCTACACCTTTGCATACACAGATCCCTCCCTCCATCGTCCTTCCCCACTCCTGCCTTTGAAGCTTCATAAAATCTTGCTCATCTTTGAAAACTCATCTCAAGATATCCCTTCCTCGAGGACACCATCCCTGAGGCTCGTGGCCAGCTAGTGTATTCACAGGGCTCTTCTGGAGCCCTGGCTGCACGGATTTTAATTTTTTGCTTGCGATTCTATCTCACTGGACTATTAGCTTCTTGAGGGCAAATCCTGTATCTTGTTTATCTTTGCTCCCCAGTGCCCGGTACACAGCCTAGCATAGAGGTGGGCTCAGTAAATCCTAGTTGAGTAATATCATTTAATGAGTCACTACCAGCTGGTCACGGGATGTAAAATGCTCTAGTCCAAATGAGACCACTTTTCAGATCTTGATAAAGCAGAGTCTAGTACTCCATCCTCAGGCAGTACAGCAAATCTCATCTCTTATGCAGAGGAAAACCAACTTATTATTATTTTAACCTCCAGGATGCCAGAGAGGTGTAGGGGAGTTTCCTCCCGTGAAGAAATCTCTTTCAGACTCCGCCCTTGAGAAAACACTGGTGTGGCTGTAGTAGGTAGCGCTTCCTCTCTGAAAGACGATGAGTGAGGTCAGACGCTGACCCCAGCCAAACTTTCTGCTTGTGTTCCTTCCACGCAAGGGGCTCCAACCACATCTTTCTTCAATGCAAATATCATCCCTCCTGTCCCAGAGCAAAGCCCCACCCTGCAGCTTCCAGAACCCTTGGCTATGGGACTTTCTCCAGCTCTCCCCTATGCATTGTCAAAACAGAACAGACTGCGCAGAAGGAACACGTTTGGTGCTGAGACTGGAGCCAGGGCACTACGTGCAGATCCAGACAATCTGCTCCACTCCTCCCAAGGAGAGAGGAAAGGCTTTTATTACTTTCTGACAACCAAGTCAGCGATGGGAAAATCTCTGGGTGACCAAGGCTAAGCAAAGCAAGAGACACGCAACCTACACTGATGCACTTTGAAAAATAAAGAGCCTCTGGCTTTAAATACCCCAACTTCTTTGTGTGTGTGTGTGTGTGTGTGTGTGTGTGTGTGTGTGTGTGTGTGTGTGTGTGTTAGGGTGGTGGTGGTGATGCCAAAGCCGTCAAGTCCAACCTCCACCCAGAGCTTGAATTGCATCGATGGTCCCCTTCTCCACCTCCCTTGGACACCTTCAGTAACGTGGACCTCTCACTGTTAGATAGCTCTGTCTAGTAGGAAGCTTTTGGTCACTTTGATGGTTTACCCTTTTGTCCTAAGTCTAATTCTTTGCTCCGTTTGGAATTGGTCCAGTCCTTCTTCCCCAGGAAAGATTTTCAGAGGCAACGACTTTACTACGCAAATCTTTCCTTCTGGCTAACCAGACCCAGGTCTTTCAACTGTCTTTCCCGTGACACAGTTTTGAGTCTCCTCCCTTCCTGATCACCTTTTTCTTGTTGCCACAATAGGTAACACAATACTCCAGTTGTCTGTAGTCTCAGAGAATAAGTTATTTGGGACAGACAAGTTTCCCAGAGGGCTGAGGAGCTACCTCTTGAGCACCACACTTTTAAAAAGCATGATAGAAAGCATGCAGGATGCGGGTCCCTTTTAGCAAGCATATATCTCTACCAGTTCTCTTTCTGACATTTCTCATCACCTCCGACATCGTCTCACGATACTTCTCCCCACACACCTCCCTGAACCTCTTTGCACAACATCCTCCAACAAGACTGGACTTTCTGTGCCATCAGTGAAAGAATGAGGACCAACGAGAGGAAGGTGCAAGAGGTCAGATTACACATGGACATGAGAAGAACCTTCTAATGGCTGAGTAGTTCCACGAAGGGAAGAGGGGGCACCAGCTGGGAGTGAGCTCTCGGCCTCAAAGGTGTCAAGCAGAAGCACTTGGCGGGGGTGTTTTCGGGGTGGCTCCACTTGTACATCCGCTAAGGATTAGACTAGGTGCCTCAGAGTCTCCTCCAGCCCTGTGATTTTGTGGTTGTGGGCAAAGATTCCATGATGGGATTTTATGTGAATGAGGGCTCCTGGGTGTCCTTGTGACGGTTGTGAGAGAGGGAACAGAAAGCCAGTTCCTTCAGCCAAAGAGTTGTGGGGCTGGTGGCTGAGCACGTCTCAGCAGTAGTCTGTGGCTGAGTTGAGCCCCTCGAGAAGAGGAACCAGCATGCAGAGTGTGGTGATAGGCAAGAGGAAGGAGGGCATGACTCTGCCTCCTGTGTTTAGAGGACTTAAGGGACACAAGGTTTGAGTGTCCATGGGTCAGTCCCCCCCCACCCCCCTCAGGAGAGCAGTTGGTCCTCCAATTGGTCTGGGAGTGTTTGCAGTTCTGAAAAGTGTAGGAGTAGAGTCTGGGACATTGTCCTGGAACCATTTGCCAAATTCCTGGACACCAGAGTGGCCACTGGGCTTACTGTAAATGTTGGGATGTCAGTGTTTTCCCAGAATGCTGGAATCTCAGGTCTGGGAGAGACCTTGGCATCATTCCAGTCCAGCCCCTCAGGGGCTGGCACACCCTCCCAAGCCATCACCCAGCCTCTGCCAAACACCCCAGTGTTTGATTAAAGGAGATGATGGATGGAAATGATTGGCCGCTGGCAGGTAGATAAATGTCTCCCCTCTCTCCCATTCCTCCCTTTGCATGTTAGGAAGCGAGACAACTCACTCTACCTTGGGGTGGTTTTGCCATGAAATCTGTTTAGCTGGGTGCTTGGTGCCCTCATAGGACATTTTCTTATTAATCCCATGTTATTTGGGGAATCAGGTGTTATTTATTATGGTTGTTTATGATCAACACTACTATTAATAGCAACCTTGTGCCAGGCACTAGGTTGAGTACTTTATAAACTAAATACGAAGGTCAGGCTTATGAAAACTCCAAATCTCACTGGGTCACAGCTGGAAGGTCCCCAGATGTCATTTTCATCCAGTCTTCATGTTCCAGGGTAAAAATCCAAGCTCAGATATTAAGCTACCGACCCTAGCTCTGTCATGGATGGATCAAAGTCAGCTCCCTAAAAGAGGCTGTGGTCACAAGGCTTCCTGTCCGCCTGGTCTTCCTAAGGTTTCCAGGAAACCAGTCCTACAGGAATGCAGTTAGAGGCAGTGGCTTCCCCCAGGGTCACACAGAGACCCTCCTCAGAACCGCCCTGCCCATGCTGTGTCAGGAGGCTGGGCCGAAGAGGTATGTTCTGCAAAGTCCAGGGGAAATAGAAGGCCTTCTCTGGTCACTGTGGATGGCAGAGAAGCAGTGACAGTCTCAGGTCAGATTCCTCAGAAGCAGAAGCTGAGAAAGGGTATTAGGTATCATGGTTTATAGAGGGAAAAACCTGCAAGGGAGGGAGATGGAAGCAGGATAGGGAGGGGAAAGGAAAAAACACAGATGTGGTTGAGGGTAGGGCTACCAGATAAAATACAGAGCGTCCAGTTACATTTGAATTTTAGATAAACAGCAAGCAATTTTTTACTACAGGGATTTCTAAATATTGCATGAGACGTACTTATACTAAAAATGTGTGCTTTGTTGATCTGAAATGCGAATTTAACTGGATATCCTGTATTTTTATGTCCTAAATCTGGCGACCTAGTCTAGGCCAACCAATCAGCTCTGTTTGCCCCAAACTGAGAGACTACCTGGGACGTGAGATTTTCAGTGCCCTAAACTGTGGTCTCAGGTAAAGCCTAGCCTTGGCCTAATCCTTGCGGAGGGGGTAGAAGTGGGACTGACACTCTGGAGCCTAAAGCACTTGGTCAAGGTGTCCCCTTGAGAGAAGGGCAAGGCCCTTTCAGATCCCTGTTTTACTTAGTCATCCTTGTGCTGGCGGTAGTTGCGGGGGGCGGGGGGCAGTGTGGGGTGACCCCCTGGAGAGGCAGCTCCTGTTTCCTGAGGGCAATTCTCCTAAGAAAGGGGGCAGCTGTGAGTCCGTAACAGGCAAGCACGTCACACTCGTAGCATCTGAGGGGGGGTGTGCATAGGCCCTGCAAAGGGGGCCAGGGTGGGCACCACAGCGTCTCCTCCACCGTCTACAGGCCACCAGCTCAGAGGCTCTACTCCACCCCTTCAGGAGATCCCGTTGATCAATGGGGCAGCTCCTCTGTTCTGGGCTGGATGTACGGGAAATTCCAGTGCGGACTAGCTGGGATGTGCTGCTGCCATGTTCCCAAAGCTCTGTGAGAACCCAGAGGAGGGGCTTTCGTTATTATTCCTAACTGGGAGAAGGACCAGAACAGATTTCACATAAGGAGTACTATCTGTACCCGGCCTTGAAAGCTGGTGGGAATTTGGCCAGGGTGGGGAGGCGAGGTGGTGGTTGGAGGTGGAGGGGCATGTGTGGCCACGGCATAAAGGTCAAAGTCGTGGAGGTTGAGGTGTAGAGATACAGGACGCAAAGAGGACTCTCACCAAGTCCTCCAAGAACTGGTTACATGGGGCTTTAATTTCTTTTCCGCAAACTGGTCCCTAAGCCGGGGGAGCACAAGGCCTTGCCAAGGTTGTAGATTCTAGGGCAGCTTTTGCCTGAACGACAAAGCATCTGGTTCATGCAAAGGGCTGAAGGACTTATTTTCAGACCCAAGCTAATGCTTTGGAAAGTGCTGGCGGCCCTGCTGACTTGGGGATGCCCGGGCACCTGGGGAACGTCCCAGCTCCTGGCAGGGGAGGCCCCGCCACCCGGCCCTGGCCCAGATCCATGGGAAGACAAGCTTCCTTCTCACCTTTCCAGTATATCCTGAAACCAGAAGCCCCATGACACTGACTCCTCTGTCCCTGCTCTGGGATTTCAGCTCTGGCTGAGGCAGGATACCCACACTGCTGAGAAGCCTGAGAAGCTTCTGGGACAAAGGTGCAGGGAGGGTCAGCTGGGGAGAGCGATGGGACCCATCCCAGATCAGTGTCCCCATTTCTGGGCTGAACTCGGCCTAGCATTGTAGAGCTCAGTATCTGAGCCTTCCAGTGGCCCTGTGATTTTTTTGTCAGCCCTTTGCAGAGGGAAGCAGGGCTATTAAGCCCTTATTCGAACCACTTACTTGCTGGTGTGACCTTAAACATGTCACTTGGCCTTGTTGAGTCCTCCTTCACATCTTTACTAATGACAAAAACATCAGCACTAGCAACTAACATTCTTGTAGCTTTTGCCAGCTTTTGCAATAGCAGAGTCACATAAATTCTCCGATTTAATCTTCTTAGCAAATTGTGAAGTGGGTGAGTGGGCAAAGTGGCATTAGTATCTCCACTTTAAGGAAGAAGAAAGCAAATTAAATATAAGCAATGTAACTTGTCCTACTGTTATAGCCACAAGGCTCCTGGGATTAGGGCTCCTGACTCTAGGACACCAAATAGACAATAATCTCTTATCAGAGTCTCCAGGAAATGTCGGAGACAAGTCAGCAATTTAAAAGTCTTGATGATAGGGACCCAGGGGGCGTTTGGTTTCCATGAGTTTTCTGACACCTACAGAAGCTGGGCTAAGGAGGGCAGGGTGTCCTACAATTCTGTTTCTGCTGTAGTCTGATGTGAGTTCAAATCTCAGCACCCTTTGCTCTTAGAAATACAATAAAAATATGTCACTCTGAAGCCACAATCCAAATTGTTGGCAGAAATAAAATAAGATTTGACAACGTGGGGTTTCTCTTGGGACCCTTTAGGGAGGTCCCGGGAGCCTGGGGGCTGGTGTGCTTTTTAGATTCCAATGTGACTGTATCTCAGATCTGTTACTGCTCAGAATCTAAAGAAGCAGACCAAGTAAGTGCTGAGGCTTCGGAAGTTGGAAAGGTCTCCTCTAGTTCGGGTACGGGGCTGAGCAGGGGAGCAAAACCAGGGAAAGAAAATAGTAAAAACAGCGTTAATGAACACTGTTTATTTTTTCAGGGAGGTGAGAAGGAAGCAGTAGGGAAGGTGTGAGATTTGGGGCCAGCATGCAGTTTGTAGCCAGACACGTAGATTTCAGTCCCAGCATAGCCACTTACAAGCTAAGTGAATCTAGGCCAGTCACTCATCTCTCTAAATCTCACCTGTAATCTGGGTGCGGCAGGACTACCCCCTAGCGCAATTGTCAGGGTCCAGGTTTGCACAGTGCCTGTAGAGGGCTTGACCACATTGGGGACTTAATATGTGCTAATTCCACTGATTTCCCCACCTCTTCCCTTAAGTGGATCACTCACCTAGAAAGTATGAAACCCTCTTTCATCAAAATATACAAAAACTCTGTCTTAGAGAAGTCTGACAAAATTAACTTTTAAGCTGAAAAAAGGCTCTGCACAAACGATGAACCAATTGGCTTCTTTTCTTGTGACCTTGCTAGCCATGCTGCCCCAAGCACACGCGCGTGCGCACACATGCACGCACAGAATTGGAATGCCATGGAGAAGGAAGGCCAGGCTGTGACAGTCCCAGCATCCCACCCAGACTGTGGAGGCAGAACAGGCCCTTCCGGAGCCCCTTGGGATTGGGGTCTGTCCTTGCCCCCTGCCACAGACTGAGAACAGTCCACAGGCCTAGTGTCCACTGCCCACTCTGCCCTGTGAGGATGGCGCCTGGCACCCCCAGAAAAACTATGGAAACACAGCCTGCCAAAGACCTCTCATCCTGGTTTCCTCCTGGGAAAAGAAAGGAAGGAAACTGGAGAAAGAAAGATGAAATGAAAGCAAAATGATGGAAGGAAGAGGGAAGGTAAGAGACCTGGTACAAGTGTGAAATCAAAATAATAGACTCAGGCTGGTGAGATGCATGTGAACAGAGTGTGACGTGGGCATCCCCCACAAATAGACCTTCTGTTAAAAATAGCCTTTGTCTAAATGTGGAAAGAGTGTAAATATAGTAGCGGTTTCAGCTTACTACGAGCCGCCCCAGCTCCAAGTAACAGAGGCTTATTATAGGTTGCGTGCGTCAGCAGCAGGGGAGGAGGGAGGGCAGACAGACAAGCCCTGGGCTGTGGGTACAGTATCCACCGGCCGGCCAGGGTTCAGCCAGCCTCTGGTGAAGTGGGATGGCTGGATTGCCCTGAAATGCTCTCACAGAGCTCCGATGGGCAGAAAACGCTAGCCAAGCTGGGGAGGGAAGGAAAGAAGGAATCACGGTGCTGAAAAGGAACTGGGGAGGATTGTCTTAGAAATGCCGTTCATTCTCATCTGGAGTTTCACCAGGCAGTGTGTCCAGGAGGCTGCTTGCTCCTGGACACCGCAGGAAGTTTTCAAAGGAACCCCCTGGGATGACCAGGCTGTGGACAAACCAGTTTCCTCAGCCCTGAGTGCAGGGGACAAAACCCCTAGAAACCTGTGGAAAGTGCCAGAAAGGAGTTTGATGCAAGTCTTTAAAAAAAAAAAAAAAAAAGACTTTGGGTTTTTATCTCCATGTCTTGGGCATCACTTAGTAGGTATGTGGAGCATAGTGGTTGGATGACTGACTGTACAGCTGCGTGTGACTGAAGGTGCTGCTTTCCTGGGGTAGAACCAAGGGAAAGAGAACTGTTCTGTGGGAAGCTCATTGCTCTTCATTCTCTTGATTCAGGTGCCGAGGAGTGATTGCCCGTGTGGATGCTAAGACCTGCTCCTGGCTGCCTGTCTCATCTAACCTCTTAGGGGACCCTCATTATCCTCTTGATCTATCACTCTTTAACCCAGGTCATCTCTCCTCCCTGCTCAGCACATGTTTGTGCATATATCACATATACACACAGCCCAGCGTGCACACGCACACACACACACTCACACGCGCACACACACACACACACACACACACACACACACAGAGTTAGCAGTCTGAGACCCATTTCCAGCAAGAGCCCTTACACCCCTTGCTTCCTCTGGCGTCTTACTCCCTCTGTGTCCCTCTGTTTGCTCTGCTTTAGCCCTCTGGTGCTTCTTTTCATCCCTAACCTTGAGCTTGCCCCTTGGATGGAAGACACACCTGGCTCCTCCAGGTGGATCTTCAACTTCTTCTTCTCAGACACCATTGGGGCTTGCTCTCTGGCTCTGCCCCCTCTGGTTCTGCCAGCCTGGGTGACTACCCCACTGATTTAGCTCTTGCCCAGGACTGATGCCCTTATCATCTCTCACCTACACACTGGTACTGGTCCTACGCTTCCAGATTCTCCCCAATATCACCCAAACTGCCCTGAAAACCACCTTTCCAAGATGCAGGCCCAAGGGTGTCACTGCCCCACGCAAAATGCTGGCCATGGCTCCCCATGGCCTGTTGGACAAAGTCCACATCTTGGAAGGCGCTTACTTGACCCCCCTTTCATCTGCTTTTCCAGCGGTGCCTCCTGGTACTCTGCACCAAGCCGTCCATCCAAAGACTCTGGAGATGAGCTCTTGTCCACTGGGCACATTCCCCACTCGTGCCACCAGTCTGTTTCCTTAGGCTGAAATGATTCTCCTCCAAATCTTTGCACATGAAAATTCTACCCACTTCAAGGCTACAGCTCCAAAAGGCTGTACACCTCTTCTGGGAAGCCTTCCTGTATCTCTCCTCCTACAGCCACCACCTCCTTTTTCACTTCTACCCCAAATCTTAAGTCACTTTTATATACTTGGAAAATGAATCAAGAGGCCTTATCCCATGTCTGGGTGAGATGCCCTCCCATGTGCTCCAACAGAGCCTGTATGTTCCTTTCCCAGAACATTTATCACTCTGTGTTGGTTGTCTTTTTAACTGTTGGTCTCCCCCACTGGATTATGACACTCTAAGGGCAGGGTCTGGGAGGCCTTGTTCATGCCATATCCCCGGTGCCTAGCATGGTGCTTGGTTCCTTGCACCAATTGAAATGGGCCTCCAGGGCTCTCTACTTCTGCTATGGTCTAAATACTTGTGTCCCCCAAATTCATATGTTGAAAGCCTAATCCCCAGTGTGATGGTCTTTGGAGATAGAGCTTTTGGGAGGTAATTAGGTCATGAAGGTAAAGCCCACATGATGGGATTAGTGCCCTTATCAGAAGAGACAGGACAGAGCTTCCTCTCTCTGCTTTCACTCTCTGACACATGAGAACAAGCAAACCACGGAAGAAGATAGCAAACCAGGAAGAGGGCTTTCACCAGAATCCAACCATGCTGGCACCCTGATCTTGGACTACCATCCTCCAGAACTGTAAGAAATAATTATCTGTTGTTTAAGCCACTCAGTCTATGGTATTGGTTACGGCAACCCAAGTTGACAAAGACAACTTTACCTTTTACAGAGGCCCCTACTGCTTCCGAGCTCCTCTGCTATTTTCCACTGACCCTGCCACTGGCCCCTCATACAGGTATGAGGACCACCCAGATACAATCCTGAGATGATGGGCCTGGAGTCAGAAGAACTGGGTTGGAGTCTCAGCTCCACCTCTTAACTGTCTGCCATTGGGCAAGTCACTGTATCTCTCTGACCAGTTTCCTTAACTGTGAAAATGGGTAATAACACCACTCACTGCATGGGGTTGCTGTGAGGACTGAGAGACAGTGTGGGGCTGTAAGCATCTGACAGACTGTGCAGTGCTCTCCAAACATTGGGGCCTTCGTTACAGCCCTCACCCACTTACGACCGTGCTTTGGAAACCTGTTCAGATCTAGCCATGTTGACTCTAGCTGCCATTTGGGCTCATAAGGATGTCCTAGAAAGGACTTTTGCCACCTCTCTGCGTTAACAGCTCAAAATCTCCAGACACTTCTGATTGCCAGGACCCTTTTGAGCACACGATGGTTTTCTCCCTCAAAATCCTTAAAAAGAAAAAAGGCTTGAATGGCAATCAGGACTGGCAGAAGTTGGACTGTCATTGTGAACGGAGGAAGGAGGCTGCAAAAGGAGATGGGAAGAAAGTGGATATGCTGATAGCCAGGCTGGTGCTCTTCCAGGTAAGTCTACCTGCCCTGGCCCCAGGCGGCCCTCCTGGGGTTGGCTGGTCCTGCAGGCTCCCAGGATACAGCAGAACTAACAAATAGCATAGCGTGCAATACCAAGCACTGGGCAAATCATGGCTTCTACGCAGAGCGTTAAAGCGGTGGAAAGAGCCGGGCTGTAGATCCAGCAAAGCCCAGCTTCAGTCTCTGTTCTGCCCCCTTACAAACAGGGTAACTCAACCAAGTCTCCTAAACTCTTACAGCCTCAGTTCTTCATCTGTAAAATGAGGATCATTTTGATAAGAACCAAATTCAAATGTGATTGTTTATGGAAATCTCAAGCAGAGTACCTGTGCTCAATAAATGGTAATTGCGACTGATTTTAAATTGATTTCTCCAGACTAGTATTTCATACTGCCAGGAAACAAGCAAAGACAAATTCAGAAAACTAAAGTGTTGGAGTTGATTGTGTTTTTTTTAAAAATACCTCTCAATCAGGACAAAAAAACCTCCACAAAGCACTCTGAAAAACTTGCCATGGAAGCAAGGATTTGGAGGAAGGACAAGAAAAGGGACTCCTGTAGGATTGTGCTAGAAGAATCAGAGCCTCAAATTGCTTAGAATCTCTAAAATTTGTGCTGTAGCTTATTATATAGAAATTCTTACAGCTAGAATGCAATATATGTTTCCAGATGGCATACACTAATAGAATTATATAGGGGGTGTGCTTCTGGAAGTGTGTCCCTTCATCAGCCACCAACCTATAATCAATCTATACCTCTCCATGTATATTTGCCTCCTGTGTCTTAACTTTTCTTATATATGCACACATATGTGGTTTCATGTAATAAATGGTCATATGAGTGGGTGGGGGTGTGGTGAAGAGGACAAGAGCTCAGATCTTGAAGGAAAATATTCCTGATTCAATCCTTGGCTCCGCTTTGTATTATCGGAATGGCATGTTGGGGAAAACATATAAGTTTACCTACCTTATCTCCCTCAAAGATAGTTGTAAACATGAGGGATACTGTGGTAAAATGCTTAGCATAGTTCTAATGGTATCATTGTATAAATTTACACACACATACAAATAAATATAAATACTTATCCACATATGCAGATATACTCATTCATATATGTGTGCACTGACAAATAGCATGTGTACCCACACACATGTGCATTTAAATATAGATAGAGACACAGGGCATGTGCAGCTTTCCTATATAAGGAATCTAATCAAGAATGTTGTTTCTCCCAGAGTTGGGGTCCAGAGACATCTTTGAGTCCTAGTTCCTATAATGTTCTGGATGAGGGACTGTGGGTGTGGGATAAAAGGCTCCTGGAGTGGAAGTGTGAGGCTGAGACCAAGCACCTGCTGCGGGTGCCCAAGTGCAATATCAAGATGGGGTGGGTGTGGTGGCCATGAGACATGCCTTGCAGACAGGGACCCAAACTGATCAAGGGCCCCAGCTGCTGTGCACTTGTATTTGTGTTGAGGCCACACTTCCTATGGGCTGCTCCCACCCAGTCAGCCACTGAGTGAGTCCCGGGTGCTAGCACTCATAGTCTCCAGGAGACAGGGGCTTCTCTGATAGTTGACTGTGGTTTGAAGACTCCCTCACGGCCTTCCTCAGCGCATAGCTGGTCTCGGATGCTTCCGGCCAACCTTCCTCCCCACCCTCCTGAATTTAGGTCAGACTTGCATTCTGGTGTGATGGCTCTCCCAGCTGGCCTCTCCCAGCTCCCTCCGCCTTTTCTCTCAAGTGCTTCCCCAAGTAAAATCCTTACGTTTAAGCCTGTCTTGGCGTGTGCTTCTAACACCACAGGGGAGTGTGGAATCCCAGGTCACAGAGGAGCCGAGGATTCAGAAGTCCCAGGAGCCCAGAGGAGGGAGCAGACTTGCATCCCCGATCACACATGCTATACCTCATTAACCTGCACACCCACATTGCCAGGCAGTACTTATTATCGTCCCTGTGAGGTGAGGAGACTGAGGTCTGGGAAGCTCTGTCGCTTGCCCGGGCTCATAGGATCAGAAAGTAGCAGAGCCTGGTCAGGAACCCAGGTTTCCTGAACCCCAAATCTCTACTCTCTTTGATCTGTGCTGCCCTTTGAGCACCTTACCAAGAGCTTCCACAAGCATCATATCGTATCCTCAGTTTCCCCTGTGATGAGGCAGGGTGAGTTCACCACCCCCATTTCACAAATGAGAAGCTGAGACTCAGAGAGGTGAGGTCAATCACCCAAGGTCACTTGGTTAGCAATTAGAACCCAAGTCTCCTGCCAAGTTCCAGCCCAGGGCCATGCCTTTTTTGTCCCTCCTCCAAGGGACTTGTCCCAGTCCCAAGCCACTTTAGTCCCTGCAAAAATCTTGGAGTTGCCTGTTCTGCCTGCCATTCCCCACAAATTCACATTTCCTCTCTCTTCCTGGGAGCAAAAGCCCCAGGGTGACTGAGAGCCTGGCTGTACCAAGTGCATAGCAGCCTGCGGTCCGGCCTGGGGATGCGGGGAGAAGCTCTGCTCCCCACATTGGAAACCTGCCCACCGAGCCTCCTTCCTTCTTGCGTGAAAGTGCTCTAGAGTTTCTGTGCTCACAATGCATCTCTTTGGAAGTCTGCCCTCTGAGGGTTGCCATGGTGACTATTTTGGTACTGCATGCTAGAAAAAGCCGAGGCACCTGCTGGTCACACCACCAAAACTTGTCTCTCTGAAAAATCAGCAGATGGCATTTGTCAGAAATTCCTACTTCTTGATTAATTTGGGAAAAAGAAGAGTGTGTGGCAATGCTGATATCCTTTAACCTGGATTGGCTATGTCGGTGTTTTGGGGAAGATGTGAAATCGCTGTGCACAAACCCCACGAGCTTCCTTTGAAGTGATGGGTTGCTTAGTTTTCCCAGAGAGGCTAAGAAGTTTGGTGATTTGAATTTTAGTAGATGAAAACAAGGGGAAGATCATGATGTCACTTCTCTATTAAGAGGGGTTAGGATGTTAGGGCCAGTTCTGCAAAGGTTCATATCTCACTCCTAGTAACTTCCACAAATTCTCAAACATGCCTCAGATTGGATCCGACTTTTAGTTAACATGAACGGGAAAAAAAAAAATCATGATTTTTTTGATTTGAAACCCAGCTTTGCCACCCATTAACTGTGTGACCTTAGGGAAGTCCCTCAGCCATCCAAAGCTCAGATTCTCCACCTATAAGACAGTGATGATAATAGTATTTATTTCACAAGTTTGTAATGAGGATTAAATGAGATAGTTATTATTATTATCATCATTATTATTAACTAGAATTCAATTTAGGCATGGAGGGATTGACCAATCCATATGCTCATATAGATTTTACATATAACTCTGTTCATGAAAATGAATTAATTTCACTGTCTCAATCTAAGCAATGATATTTTAGTTAGGACAACATAACCCCCCCAAAAAAAACTTCTGGGTGCACATTGTACACTGTGTCTCTAATTTAACTGTTATCTCATTCTGCTTTTTTAGGGACTTGTTCCCCCAGCTCTCACATCCTTGTTTTCACATGCCCTTTTCACAGTTTGCAATACTCTTTGTTCCCAATGTAACTTAGCAAACTTTTAATGTAGGTGTGAGCTGGTTCCCTAAGCATACATTGACTACCACCTCTTAATTTTGGGCTCTTTGTAAGAGCCTTCTGCAGAACGGGTTATGTAGTTTTCTACCCTTTTTCACCTATTGGTTCTCTGTGGAGAATGAGCCTCCAGTTCCTCATTGGCAATTTGATTCTATAATGAGGCCTGGTAAATTACAGATGGCAAAACTTGGGTGACTACTCTCCCCTCCTGTGGCCATGACAGACATTGCTAATCAATTATAGCACTTTTCCCACTGAGCCCTGAAGGACCTGGGAACCTTCCTGAATACAGTGCTCAAGGCAGCCATGCTAATTCACTAGAGTTAACACAGGAAAGGAAAGGAAATCTGTTTGTCATTCCTGGCACTGGGGAAAGAACCCTGGAATGGAAAGCAGAAAAGGTAATGCTAATCCCAGTTCTGCCTTTAACTAACTCTGTGAACTTAGATTCCTCATTTCCTTCTCTGAGGCTCAGTTTCCATATTTGAAATGAAAGAAACAAAGAAAGAAAGAAAAAGGAAGTCTTTAATTCCTTCAAGTTCTAAAATTCTCCATACTTTCATCATCCACCTCCCCACCTCCCACTACAAACACACATTCTCCCATCAGGTGGGCTCCCAGCACCCAATGCAAGCTCTGATCTGTTCTTTTCTTGGGACTTGTCCAAATGATCAGATTTTATCAAACATCCTGGGGTGGCTGAGTGCTAAATAAAACATTCTCAGATGCTTAGAATTACCAAATTATAGCATTTCTGAGCTGAAAGTCACCTTAGAGCACACTGAGCTGAATCCTCCATACTAAAGACGAGGAACTAGAACAAGTGAGTTCAGTGACTTCCCTGAGGTCACTCAGCAAGTTAACAAGTTGATCTGGTCCCCGTTTGGGGATCCATCAGGTATGAGACCAGGCCAGTCCTTGGTCATGTGACCTGGGCTCTACCAATTGGATGTACCCATGGAAGAATCCAGTTCAGAAGTATAGCAGGAAGCCTTGGGAGTGTCAGAGCCTGAGGTTTTGGTGTTCAGTGTTCAGCGTGTTTGGTGAAAGCCATGGTGTTTATGCCCAGGCATGTTGCCAGTGGGGCCTTTGAAGGTGTACTCTCACTTTGTGGTTTGGGCATTTTCCTGGCTGGCTCCCTTTATGCTGCACTCTTTGGCTGTCCTGGAGATTCTGTGAACTATCTAATATTCTTTAATAAATTCTCTTTCCATTAAAATGAGCAAAGTGGGTTCTGTTTATACCAAGAGTCCTGACTGGCACACCAACCCTTGAAAGGAAAGGAAATTCTAAATATAAATGCCACTTCACAGACACTTGTTAATCCTCTCTCTTCTCCTCCGCCCTCCTGCCTTTCTTCTGTCATGCCTGTCAAACTCATCATCACTGAAGCATTGTGGGACCTGTGAAAAGAGATATGTTGGATCTAAATTCCCACAAAATGACACTGAGTGTTTGAAAACGCTTACAAAGAGGCATTGCTCCTCAATGGGGAGGGGTAGGCATCTCAAGGATTTGTGAAGGCTGCTGGGGGTGAGGGCGTGAGGGTTAAGGAGGATGCAGATGTTCCTTTAACACCTCTTCTCCCATCTGCCCCATTCTAGACTTTAAAATATTAGTAAGAATAATGGAGGATAATTTTCGTTGGTTCATGTATGAATTTGAATAGGAGTTGATTCCCAGGTTGGTTGTCCTGCTCTATTCCTAGGTCCCTCCTTGGAAAGACTTGTGCTATGTAGCAAGAGGTACCTACAGATTCATTTGCTTGGAAGGACCTTCCATGCGATGACAAAACAATTACAGATGATCCAAAAACAAACAAAGAGGGACAGGAGGGGAAATAAAGACCAGCATAGCAAAGGAGAGGCTGAAAACAGCTAGAGTGAATTCTCCTTACCCAAACTCCACAAATAGCAATTGTTCATACAACTCTTTTGACCATGAATCCAGACAGGCAGAGGGTGGTAGTGGGTGGAGTATGGACTCAGACCTGCCTGGCACCCATTAGATGTGTGACCTTGGGCCTTTTGGGCAGATTCTCTAATCTCTCTGAGCCTCGGTTCCCTTATTTTATATATTGTATATATTATATAGTACGGTCTTCACCCTGTTCTCATTATTTGTGATAGTTTGTCCTATAGAGTGACTGGGAATGTTGCATTAACAAATATTTTAACTGCTATTCTGAGGGGAAACACATAACCTTCTTTTCTGTGTGTTTTTGTTTAAAGACACCTTGTGTAATATTATTGTTGATTCAATGACATTGAACTACTGGCCAGCAGCACTGGAATTCATGCCTGAATGAAGCTCATCTAACACATACTTTCTCTACAAGTCACATCACAATCTCCTTGTGTACTACTATGCTTGGAGACATTTTAAACATCAAAATCTCTAAGAAAAAGAGCACAAAGTGTGAAAATAGATGGCAAAAAGGAGCTTGTTTGCAGTATGAGAGCTGAAACATGAAGGCAGTGTGTCACTTTGTTCGACCTCAGCTGGGAACGTGTGTGATGGGCAGCTCAAATTTTTTACTGCTCTGCCCATTTCCGCAAATGACTGTAAAGTGCTGCGAGTGTTGATTTTGGGGTTACAGATCAATTTTAACAAGTAGGTGAATTTGCACATATGGAATCTGTGAATAATGAGGATTGACTCTATATACATTTATATATTGCTACCTTACCTCACTTAGTTTTTGTCAGGACCAAATGCATGGGAGAATCCATCACAAACCATAAGGCACTGTAGAAATGAATCTAATGGTTATATAACACATGTGCTGGTGGATGCCAGCTCATTCTCTCTGGCATCAGCTCAGGATTCACCTTCTCCAGGAAGTCTTGTACCAAGGCAAGGACTTAACTGTAAATACAAACTAGAACAGGTTCCTTACCTGCCTGGGTGGGGTGGAAGGAAAAGGTCAAGAGGGCGACTCACTTACTTCATTCTACTTCTCACCTTGTCTGGGAAGCTAGATGCAAGGGCACACACTGCCAAGCGGCAAAGTCAGGATTTGCATCCAGGATTTCTGACTCCAGGGTTTGCAGTCTTAACCTCTAGAATATACTCATACCAAATTTTGTCACATCATAATTGAAACAAAAGCACATCACTTAAAAGTTCCTGGAGAAAACACATGGACCCTTGAGAATACACCTCTGTACCTCCTCCCATCATTCCAGTTAGAGAAACATCGATTTACTGGAGTTCCTCCGAAGTGTGCTAAAGGTTATAAGCCTTTTTTTCTGCCCCCTTCACACCATCACCCCAGTGGTGACATGGTGGTTCCAAGATGTCACAGATGACAATGGCATGGGATGAAGACTTACTGCCGTGGGATCATGTGACCTGGGAATGAGCTGGCTTCATGGAGGATTAAGGATGGAGATTCGACCTAGGAACTGGCTGAACTGGCTAAGCATGAGCAAAGAATACCAAAGAGGCTTCTGAGATGGGGACACTGCCTGATGGCCTCACCCCAGTCCAATTTCCCCTCTGCTGCTTGAGAGTTTATGGGGATATGGGTTCCCTGCACAAAGGCAATATTTCCTACGACTAGTAACCTGAGGAACTCATTCGTTCCACAAACATTTACTGAATGCCTGCTGTATTCCAGGACTTGTGTAAATGGTTGGGCATACTGACATTAGCATTAGGGTATAGTCATATCCTATTTACCTTGGGAGAGATAGTCAGACCAGTGGTTAAGAATGTGTATTCTGTGCCTTAGTTTCCTCATAGGTGAAACGGAGAAAATCCTAGTATTTACGTTACACAGTGGATATGAAATTAAATAGGCTAATACACGTAAAGTTTTAGACCAGTGCCTATCATGTAATAAGCCCTCATTATTAGCTGTTATTAATTTAAGGGGCCTATGCGAAAGAAAGAGAGTGAGAAGGAAAAGTGTTGTGCTGGCAACTATTCAAGTGCGTATGCTTTCTTTCAAAGTGCATATGCTTCTGAGGACATGCAAGGTGGGATTTTGAGGTATCATATTGATTAGGTATGGATTTCACCTTATGAATTTACTTTAGAAACCAACCCCTACATTAGAGTAACCCCCACTACAGTAGTAGTAGTAGTAGTAGTAGTAGTAGTAGTAGTAGTAGTAGTAGTAGTAGTAGTAGTAGCAGCAGCAGCAGCAGCAAATATTTGCTAAGCACATATGTATGGATCAGGCCACAGTGCTAAGCACTTTGCCTGTGGTATTTAATCTAATTCACACAATAATGGGTTCTATTGTTTAGGTTCGAAGAAACTGAAGTATAAGGCAGTAAAGCAATGTGTCCATAGTTAACAGCTGACACATGGCCAGGTGAGGAGGTGAACTCAGTTTCTACAGGTGCAAATGCTGTGTCTTAGCCAATAAGCTTTACTGTCTCTGAGGGAACTCACAGCCTAGTGGTGCTGCTGGCAATTTTAAAGAAATAATCCCAATAGGTGGGAAAAGTGCTGGAAGAGGTGACATGATAATTAAGCTTTTCACCAACCTGTTCTCTCTCCATCACTCTCTTGTTGGTGCCTAGATGGCAGGGACCAGATCTCATCCATTTTGGTTCTCCTTGCACCAGCAAAGTGCTCGGTAAATATTTGCAGGTTTGGTTTGATTTGAATGAGATACAACGACTCTTTCAGATGGTGCTCGATGAGTGAGCTAATGATTTCTCTAGTGTGGATTACAAGCCCTAAGGGTGTGTTATTGTTTCTGAAGTTGGAGCCAGAAATGACAGTCTCTGGTTAAGGATGTATAAATGTTTAAAATAGGAATGATGTTTATTGCAAGCAAATTTGCTAAATGTGGGTCCCTTTGGTTTCTGGGTCATTTACAACTGGCTACCTTAGACTCTTTTATGTTCCAAAAAAGCTCCTGGCTGTTCTGTTTCCCCACGTCATGAACTGAAAATGCAAAATAAGAAGGCAGAACATATCTTTGCAATGAAAACCCCACGGGCTACATTTCATCTGTAAAAGCTGCTATGTGCCAACTTGACACTTCCCCCAGTCCCATGCTCCTTTTGCCTCTGCTTCGGGCACACCCAGAGGAAGGGAGATCACTACCATTCATTCCATCTTTGGGAAGTTCTGAGCCTCACGCAGGGTCCTCTTACTAAGTGCAAGCTGCCTGCCTAGAGCTTTCTCCCACTTGCCCTGCCTCCCCAACCCAGGCCCCATCAGCTTCCTTTACCTCAAGACAATTCTTTTTTTTTTTTTTTTTTTAATATTTATTTATTTATTTGGCTATGCCAGGTCTTAGTTGCAGCATGCGGGATCTAGTTCCCTGACCAGGGATTGAACCCGGGCCCCCTGCATTGGGAGTGCAGAGTCTTAACCGCTGGACCACCAGGGAAGTCCTTCAAGACAATTCTTTAGAGATTAGATATTACCACTGCCATATTCACGGTTCCTTTGAGCATCCTTCATAGAGTATTGTTTCCAGTCCCCTCAAAACCTGGTCAGCTTAAATGGATGTCAGTGTGAGGTCCAGAACTGAACATGGTGCTCTGGATACAGTTCAACTAGCCCTGTAAATGTGGACCATGCTCTTTAAAACATCTTTCTTGTTTCTGCAGCGACACCTGACCTTTCATGCAGCTTGAATGTACAGCGAACTGGATTCCATAGTTCTTTCTCTCGTTATTGCTGTCAAGACAGATGGCCAGTGCCCCATAATAAGGACGCATCAGTCCCAGGGCCCTGAAGGCTGGTGGGAAATTGCCATGAGTGGGGAAACGAGAGGTTGCCTCTTCTCCTTACACAAGTCCCTGGATGTACAGAGCGCATTCAGGTGATGAGGACCAAACCCCAGAACAGGCAGAGGAAGAAGGCCTTGGCGCAGGGTGAGATTTGGGTTGGAAGCACACTATTCCACTTGCCATGAAGTGGAGGTGTCAGCACCTCTGCTCACTGGGAGGAGACATGTCAAAGACAAAGTGGCACGTAGCCTAAGTATTCTGGGTGACCTCTAGTCCCATCTCGTTAGGTCATACAGACCAGAAATATCAGTCCGACATCCAGAAAGCAGTATCAACCTTTTTACATTTTCCCTGAGGTCTCTTTTAAGTAGGCAAAATGAAGAGATTTCATTGAGTGAATTACAGCAAAATTTTTCTTTGCTTGTGTATCTCCCCAAAGCTGGCCATGCTTTGTTAGCTGCACCATTTCCCCAGCTGGAAGTTCCTTTCCTTTCCCTTCTCTCCTCCCAAACCTATAAACCAAACTCTCTAATAAGGAGGAGAACTACCAGAAGAAAACCTAGCTCTTTTTTTTTTTTTAATTCTTTAATTAATTTATTTATTTTTGGTTGGGTTGGGTCTTCGTTGCTGCGCGTGGGCTTTCTCTAGTTGCGTCAAGTAGGGGCTACTCTTCGTTGCGGTGCGCGGGCTTCTCATTACAGTGGCTTCTCTTGTTGCGGAGCACGGCTCTAGGCGAGCGGGCTTCAGTAGTTGTGGCTCGTGGGCTCTAGAGTGCAGGCTCAGTTGCTGTGGTGCAGGGGCTTACTTGCTCCGCGGCATGTGGGATCTTCCTGGACCAGGGCTCGAACCCGTGTCCCCTGCATTGGCAGGCAGATTCTTAAACACCGTGCCACCAGGGAAGTCCAAAAACCTAACTCTTGATTCTCTCTTTTCTTGCTCCTGCCTTTAACTGTGTTGTTTACATTTACTCCATTCTTTCAAGAGATGCTTAAAAGTGTTCAAAGGCATATAAAATACATGTTTTGGTGGGAAAAGACTGTGCTTGCAAAGCAGTGTTTACTCACCTAAGTGAGTTAGCACTTCTGTCTCCTCCCACCCCTCAATTCACACTGCAGGAGCCTGTAAGGGCTTGGGGCACTGGGGGATGGGAAGGGAGGGTGGAATAAACACAACAAAGCCTGGGTTCAAATTCAGCTCAGCCACTTGCTACTTATGTGATCCTGGGCAAGTCATTTAATTTCTCTGGGTCTCAGTTTTATCATTTGCAAAATGGGATGACAGCTACCAAGGAACGATTAAATGGAATAATGAATGTGAGGCATTTAGTATGTGGCTGGAAATGACATACCTCTTCCATAGCAAGTCACATTCAGCCAACAACATTAGGCTGGGGCCTAGGAGATATGCTCACAAGTCTCAGACTGAATTTGTTTCCTGGAAAAATCCATGGTATAGTAGGGGAGATAAGTCAGGCAAAGTAACACCACTAATAGAAAGCAGAGTATGCTGAGAGGATAGGACAGGACTGTGAGAGAGGCGAGGATAGGCAGAGCCCAGAAGTCTCCCTGGAAAGGTGAGGTTTGAATGGTCCCTGCTGAATGGCCAGATTTGACCACAAAGGAAAACAGAGGAAAGGAGAGTATGGTTCTTGTACAGGGAGAGAGAATTGCAACACAGAATGAGTAGGTGGTAGGGCTGGAAAGTGGATGGAAGGTGGGAATTAGTCTGATTAAGGTCCGACTTTCTTATTCCAAAATTGGAGCTACAAACAGGTCTTCTAAATGGACTTTGGCACAGACTCACAGAGTATGACCAAAAAACCAGTCCAGAGAGCTTTAGTGCCAAGACCAAGTGGGAAGAAAAAGAAGTACTGCAAGTCAGAGAGGGCTCACTGGTTCTCACTCCAGGCAGATTTGGTGCCAGTGACTCCAATGGAGGATGGAGATATTCCGACAGCCTGTGGTCCCCGAGGAGACTGGGTCCTTCTGCATCTCCTCACTTACCCAGTAACAGGATCAATGTGAGTATCATTGCCTCAGGTTGTCCCAGAGGGATGGACTTCAGCTCTTCTCTTTTATGGGGCCAGCTGGGTGTAGCTCTAATTTTTATTGAGAGTCATCTGTCATTCAGGCCTGGACTGTTCAGGCAAGAGTGACCGTCAGTTCTTTAAAAATGTATAGCTAAAAGCCTGTCACACTTTTAACACTGCAAACATAGCACTGGCTCCTGTATATAAACTGCTGGTGGCATCCATAATCTTTATATTTAAAGTCTACCTGCTTCACCCACTTTAGGATAGTGCTTATAGACTCGAGTTTACTCAGAAAGAATTTTCCCCAGGACTCTTACCAAGATGTAGGAATGCCAGGTTCAGGCTGTTGGAGGGTCTCTCTATAGGTTCAAGAGAAGGTATGTGAGATGGGGGTAGGGAATAGGAGGCCCAGGAAGGAGAAGGGAGCAGTGGCAGAAAGACCACTCGGGGGAGGCCTGGGGGATATCATAAATACCCAGAAGAATGTCTGGGGAGCGGGCCACGTAGGGGGCAGAGGAAAGGACAGACTCAAGAAATAAAGCCCAGGGCTTCCTTGGTGGCACAGTGGTTAAGAATTTGCCTGCCAATGCAGGGGGCATGGGTTCAAGCCCTGGTCCAGGAAGATCCCACATGCCATGGAGCAACTAAGACTGTGTGCCACAACTACTGAGCCTGCACTCTAGAGTCCGCGAGCCACAACTACTGAGCCCATGCGCCACAACTACTGAAGCCCATGCACCTAGAGCCCATGCTCAGCAACAAGAGAAGCCACTGTAATGAGAAGCCTGTGCACCGCAAAGAAGAGTAGCCCACACTTGCCGCAACTAGAGAAAGCCCACGCGCAGCAATGAAGACCCAACGCAGCCAAAAATAAATAAATAAATTTAAAAAAAAGAAAAGAAAAAAGAAATAAAGCCCAGGACAGACTACGACTCTAAAGTGGTGAGACAGGCGCCAACCACAGGGAAAGTTCTTAGGAAGGATGTAAGGCTCCTCTTCCACGGAAGTAAGATGAGAGAGTTCCCTTCTAGGCGATTCTATTTTCTCTGTACAGGAGATCATTCTCTCTGGGGGTAAGATGCTGGGGTGGAGGTGGGGAGTGGGAAAGGGATGGATGGTACCTGAGGGCCCCAGAGGAAGAGCCTAGGGTAGAGGATGAAGACCTCAGGGGCAGGAGCAGGAATTAGGGCCTCTTGCAGGACTGGCTCTCTCTGTTCACACTCTCCACTCCCCTAGGTCTCCCTATAGAAACAAAGTGCTAAGTACAGATGAGCAGCTAAACTACAGGAGAAGAGCCTGGGTTGCTCTGGGGTCTTCAGAAGGCATAAGTGATTGAAGTGATCACTGCCTCCTGAAAACTGGAAGGTCAGCCTCAGGAGGTGGTTGGAAAATGATGGATATGAAATGACCAGAGAAGGAGCAGACATATATATATACATATATTGCATGTCAACTCACGATTTCCTTCCTTTACCCCATTTTTTTTTTAAGGCATTTCCAACTTTAGAATGCGTGAGCTGGAAGTGATCACGTAGTCAAATCTTCTATTTTGCCACAGGGAAAAGAGGCAAGTACATCACAGAATGATGGGTGCTGCAACAGAAAGAGCAGGGTCATTTGGGAGCACTTGTGAAGGACACTTACTCCCTGCCGGGGGTGACCTCCCAGGGAGGCTCTCCCGCTCAGACACAGGAAGGGGACCCAGGAGTTCCGACGACTTCGTGGATCAGCGTCAGCCACTGCCCACGTGGTCTGCCCAAGCCAGCGAGCTACTCCCTCTCCCTCCTTCACCCCCGGGCCCTGGATCCCTGCTGGGGTTCTCCCATGGGCACAGCGCACAGACACACACCTACGCTGGCTTTGAGCCCTGGCCGCCCCTGGGAATGGTCTTACAGGGTGGCAAGCTCTTAGAATACTTGACTGGGACTAGAATTTCATTGTGGAAAATCTCCTCAGGCTCCAACCGCTGACTCATCCCTTGAGCCTTGTCCAGGAAATCAGTTTCCAAGACTGCACAAACTCACATGCAGAAACGCTATCAATATGTTCGCATTTGTATCTATGTCAATCTCCTTTCCTTATTCCTTGATATAATGAGTTATCTAATTATGGTGACATCTGTTGAGGAGGAATCGAGCTTCCCTCTCCCCGAACAGAACCGGGTACAGGGCTCTTTTGGGGAGATGGCCTGCTGCAGGGTTTATGGGAGACGGGCGAAACCCCCACTAGGAATCAGCCACGGCTGCCACGTGGCTCTTGTTATCATCAGCAGCCAGCTGCTCCCCGTCACGAGCACCACCTCAGACACGGGCAGACCCACAGACTGAGCTACAGGCTCACTGCCCAGAGGTCTCTGTATTTCCAGCCCAGGCTGATTGAGAAGTCAAGAGAGAAGGCAGGAGAACATGTGCTGGTTGCTTCACCTTTGTCTAATTTTAATCCAGAAATGAGTTTATATTGGTTAACCACCATATGACCTGGAAGTTAAGGTATCTGCAACTTCTCTTTCATATCAGCATTCCTCAGAGCCAGAGTTTAAGGCATGGTCAACATTCATTTACTCAACAAGTATTTGTTGAGCATCTAGGTATTGGGTACTGGGTACGGGGGTTCCTGAGATAAATAAGCACAATCCGTGGAGAATTTAACATCCAGTGACACAAATGATAGCCGCACAGGCAGATGGTGCCCAAGACTTGAAGAGGGTGCTGAGAGAGACTTAGAAGATGGGGCCATCCGGTCCAGGGCTCCCTTTTTGCCATAGCCTCTAGGCATCTTTAGAAACCGCAGCGTCTTCACCTTTCACGCTGAACCCCAGAATACTCAAAGTGGCACAGCCCAATATACCAACCCACAGTCAGGAGGGTCAATGGCTTCCCGGTGAACTTGGATTCATTTTGCTGGTGCTTCTCATTGTTCATTTTCCCAGGAGAATTCTGAGCAGCTTTGATTTTTGTTTTCAAGCTTCCTGTGTCTTTGGGGTAAATGTGGCCGTGGTACCTATTTCTGACAGAATTTCTCTTCTTGATGTGTTAGTCCTAATTAAAGTGAGGGAACATAGGCTCCATCTCTAACACAAGCCCTCGCTATATTTGATAAGATCTTTCTTTAGGCCCTAGTACCAAGTGTCATTTGGAAGTATTTTTTCAATTAAAAAAATTCTTCCACTGACTTTTCTAGGAAATTCCTAATGGTGCAGTAATCAACAAACAAAAGTTTTAAGAACCTAGTGATCCCAATAATAGAACTTTAGGGCTATAGAGGACTTTCAAGATCATTTAATCAAATCTCTTCATTTTGCAGATGAAAAAAAATCAAGGCACAGAGTTGAGTTTTGAGAATACATGCTGCAGGGCTTACCCTGTGCCCCTTCTGTACTCAGATTCTTAGGTTCCTGTCATTACACACATAGTTGTTTTTTCCTTTAAAGATCAAAGTATCCTTGAATACAAATAATAACTTTGTTTACAGTTAGAATAGTTAAATTCCATTCTAAAGCTTACATTCTTTCATTCATTTGACCATTTATTGATCCACTCTACAAATATTTATTGAGCACGAACTATGTAAATGCATCTTGCTACTCACCGAGGAAGATGCAAAAATGGATAAGTCATAGTCCTTGTGCTCAAAAGGCTCAAATCTATTATAGGAATTAAAACATGGACACAAATAATTTAAATAGCAATAATAATAATAACAATAACAGCCATTGCTTATACTAAGTTTACTATATTCCAGGCCCTGTTCTAAGCCTATCACATATGTTAACTCATTAAATCCTTACAGTGACCTTAGGAGAAAGGTATTATTATTATTATTATCCCCATTTTGTCAATGAGAAAATAGAGCCCTACGAAGGTTAAGGGACTTGCCCACGGCCACAGAACTGGCAAGTGGTAGAGCTGTGGTTCGAATCCAGACAGTCTGGTGCTAAGATAAAAAGTGATTGTTGCAGTTAGAGGGGAACATTTGAAGAGGTGTGAAAGCTCTGAGGAGGAAAGGTTCCTTCCAGGTAGGAAAATTGGAGAAGGCTTCATGGAGGAAGTGGCATCTGAGTAGGGTTGCCAGATTTATCAACTAAACGTACTGTGCTGACTTGTGACCCTCAGTGTGGAAGTGGACCCGGGGCAATGTGACAACATGTACAAAAGAGGGATATTCTTAGAAGCAGTAGTCCAACTGGTCTCTCTACCCTGAAGATTCTCCCATTCCTTCCAATCTCTCTACCCATTTCATCTAGAAAGAGAGATATGGTCCTGTCACTCTCTACTTAAAACCTTTTAATTTACAATAGCCAGGACATGGAAGCAACCTAAGTGTCCATGACAGATGGATGGATAAAGAAGACGTGGCACACATATACAATGGTATATTACTCAGCCATAAAAAGAAACAGAATTGAGTTATTTGTAGTGAGGTAGATGGACCTAGAGTCTGTCATACAGAGTGAAGTAAGTCAGAAAGGGAAAAACAAATATGCTAACACATATATATGGAATCTAAAAAAAAAAAAGTGGTTCTGATGAACCTAGGGGCAGGACAGGAATAAAGACGCAGACGTAGACAATGGACTTAAGGACACAGGGAGGGGGAAGGGTAAGCTGGGACAAAGTGAGAGAGTGGCATGGACATATATACACTACCAAATGTAAAATAGATAGCTAGTGGGAAGCAGCCGCATAGCACAGGGAGATCAGCTCGGTGCTTTGTGACCACCTAGAGGGGTGGGATAGGGAGGGTGGGAGGGAGATGCAAGAGGGAGGGGATATGGGAATATATGTATACGTATAGCTGATTCACTGTTATACAGCAGAAACTAACACAACATTGTAAAGCAATTATACTCCAATAAAAATGTTAAAAAACAAAACCAAAAACAACCTTTTAGTGGCTCCCCAGTACTCTCAGGATTCAGTTCTGATTCCTTCACCTGAGATTTACCCTCTCATTCATTCACATCCATTTGCTCATTCACTCCATTTCTCAACTTTATTGCATATGAACTTCCATCGCCATAACAACCTCAAAATACTTCAGTGGTTTCCCATTGCCCAGATGGTACCACTTCTCCAGACTGGCTTTCAAGGCTGTCCACAGTCCAGATCCTCGTATCCAAACCCCTTTCGCCAAAGAAACAAGCTACTCTAACTGGGTTCTTCAGATTTCAGGAGGAGCACATTCTGCTCACAGCCAGCTCCACACCTTGGCCCATCTCATCCCAGAAAATCAGAATCATCCTTCCATTTGTCTGCACCTGTTCCCTCCAGCCTAACCCAAGCTGACCTCCCCTCCCCCATAACTCTGTCAGCCTTTGCCACTCATTCAGTCACGCCCTGACTGCTCTGCTTTTCCAACAACACAGTGCTGTCCCCAGTTCTGTTCCCTACAGAGCTGCAGCGGGGCCCTTTATTCCATGGGGGCGTCTGGAGTGTCATCCCTAGGCCTTTGCTCACAGAGATGATTATTTTACTTCGATGTGTTTCTGTTGGCAGTGGTCTGATGCATCACACATCCAATTCAATGTGCGATGTGCATCACACATACTCCCCTTCCGAGAGGAGTAAACAGTGAGATGCGCGAGTGGCTGTCATTTGTCTCAAAATGTCTGCATTCTGAGAATTGCAGACTGCAGATAAGATCTGTCAATCAAGTCATGAACATTGTTAAAACTGGCAAAGACCCTTTTCAAACTTTTTTTTTAAAGAAGAAAATCCAAACTCCTTAGTCAGGCCCTTAAAGTCAAAGTCTCCCAAGAGTTCATTAGTCAACCAATAAATCAATGAATTAATTCAATAAATATTTATGGACTGCCTACCACACTCCAGGCACTTTGGTATATGCTGCAGAAGGTACTGAACAAAAATGACAAAATCCTTGCTCTCCTGGAGCTTGCATTTTAATAGAGAAGTAGACAACAAATGCCTAAACTAAGGGTCTGCAGTCAGTGGTCATAGATCAAATCCAGCTTGCCACCTGTTATTGTACATAAAGTTTTATTGGAACATAGCCATGCTCTTTTATTTATGTACCGTCTATGGCTGCTTTCACACGACGATGGCAGAGTTGAGCAGTTGTGATGGAGACCGTATGGCCTGCAAAGCCTAAAATATTTACCATCTGGCCCCTTTATAGAAAAAGTTTGCCAACTTATGACCTAGAAAAATAAGTATATCATATGTCAGGTGACGATTCATTTCATGAAGAAAAATGAACAGGTGTGAAGATAGAAATGATAGAAAGGAGGGTCTCTGGATGCGTACTCTTAATAACGTGACCATTGAGGACAGATCTGAATAGTGGAGGGAGCAAGCCACAAGAGACAGATAACTGAGGAAGGGATCTAGAGAGGAAATAGCAAGTGCAAAGGTCATGCCACAAAAAGTCAAGAAGGCTGTGGGGTTGATGCTGAGTGAGTGAGGAGAAAAGAAATAGAGATGGAATTGGGGAGATGGTGAGGGGCCAGATCACAATGGACTGGACCTTGGTTTTATCCTAAGTGAGGTGTGAAGCCTTTGCAGGTTTGGGGCAGAAAATGGTCTGATTGTGTTTTGAAGGATCTCTTTGTCTGCTGTGTAGGGAGAAGAATGTTGGGTCAAAGGTAGAAGCAGAGAGGCCGGTTAAGAAGCTTCCACACCAATCCAGGTAAGAGAGGCTAGTGTCTTGGACCAGGTCAGTTGCCGTGCAGTGATGAGCGGTGGTCTGATTCAGGGTACATTTTGAAGGTAGAGGCACTAGGATTCCCTGATGGGTTAGCTGTAGAGTAATAGAGACTCCATGGTTTTGGCCTGAGCATCTTAAAGAGTGGAACTGGCATTTATGAGATGGGGAGAGAGGGCAGATTGGGGAAGTGAGTGAGTGAGCATCAGGATTTCTTCTTTGAGTGTTTATTAAATGGTGACGTGGGATAGGCAGCTTCACCCCGACTGCCCTCCTTCACTCACTTCCTATGGCCTGCAGGGCCCTGTGTGGTCAGGTCCTGTTGACCCTTCCAACTTACTTCCTGCCTCTCTCCTTCTCAGCCCTACTGTCCAGCTATGCAGGTCGTCTGCTCTTGAGCAGGTGGCACACCTTCTTGCCTGATGGCCCTCCCAGCGTGGCTTCCTGGATGCCCCTTCCCCACCCTTTCCAGTTGGCTGCATCTCCTCCTTCAGGCTGCAACTTCAACATGACCTCCCGAGAAGAGATCTTGCCGACCATCCTACCTAAAGTGGTCCCCCTTCCATTATTCTCTACCTCAGCTCCCATATCTTACATAGTGCTTTTCCCTGTTTTAATGATTTTATCTGTTTGTTTACTTGTCTTTTGTCTGCCCTTCTGGCCCCTCTTGCATCCCACAAAACTGAAAACCATAGACTATGTATCTGTCTTGTTCAGTATTGTGTCCCCAGAGCCTAGCATAGTCTCAGCCACATACCTTTTAACTTTTTCTTTTTCAGCTATAAAACTCTTTCCTCATGCTGAAATCCCATGCAGGAGTGTGGTACACTCATTCATTTATTCATTACACAGATAAAATAGGGTGACTCTGGTTGAGTTGGCACTGAGGGGCCCCATATTGCGGCCCTTACACTAAGAACTGTTCTCGTCAAACTGGATACCTCCCATGCTCCAGTTATCAGAGTGTCAGAATGTCCAAGGGCTTCCATTTCCTGGGGCCGTTAAATGCCAAAAGGAAAAAAAAAGGAATACCAACATAAGATTGGCAACATTTCATTTTGCTAAATAAGGATAGGAAAAAAATAAACAGCTACTCTATTAGTCAGATTGGGCTGTAGGAACAGCACCCCAAGTCTCAGAGCCACAGTTTACTGTTCACTCATACTACATGCCCAGTGAGGTTGGCAGGGTTGCGGTGGCTGGGGGAGCCAGGTTGACAGAGGCTGCGTCTTGACACGTTTCTTTCCATAGTCTCTGAGGCAGGGAAGTGGAATTGTCTGACTCTCACAAATTCTGCCTGAAAGTGACACATTCTTTCTGCTTACATTTCATTGGTGAAAACAAGTCACTTGTCCAGACCTAACTGAAATGGGGACTGGGAAGATTAATCCTCCCCTGTGCCTGTGAGGTGAGAGTCAGAATAGTTATGACCAGCACCCGTGACTCCTCCAGCTACCGATGACTATGACAATCATTTTATAAAAAGAATGGCACTTTGGCACCCAAAACATAAGAAGGACATCATATCAGAATAAAAGCAAAACTTCAAGCTGAATAAATTAGCTTTATTCAAAACTTGCTCTTTGCCCTTATTTTTCTCACCTTTGCTGTTGGTGGAAGGAAAACAGTCACAGATCAGTGTGGTCCGCAGGCCAGTTCTGGTTAGCCAATGCCCTAATCCACTCGGTGGTCCCACCTCCTCACCTGCATATGGCTTCCTTTACCTGCAAGCTTGTCCTCTGCTTGGTCTTCCTGTATCCCAATTTCTCGATCTTTCAAGGACCAGCTGGAAGCCATCCCCAAGCAGGATGTGTTCCCTCCAGCATCACTGTGCCCTTGCCTCTTGGGGCTCTGAGACTTTTCTGTTTCTCTGTGCATCATGTTGAGGGGTTCAGACTACAGATGAACAGAGAAGCTACAGTCTGTTCCCATCCCTACTTGTTCATAGAAAACGTGAAAACGATAAAGGCAAAGGTTCATCAATTAGAGTTCCTTATGTGGAAGGAGAGGAGATATTCAGAGGGAACAGATTGCCCAGGCACTATCTGAAAACCCTCAGAACTACAGTTTCCCCAGACAAATGTACCGACTGGGAAGCACAGATGACAGGAGATAGCAGAGTAAGCCTCAGGTACCTGGGCGCCTGTGTGCTTTGGACCACCTAGACTTCTTCTCAGGTGTTCCTGGGCTCTGATTTTCGAGGGGAGATTGGGAAAACTTTGTTTCTCCTCTCCTCGGCGCTTTTCTCCCTACACAAACTTTGGGCCATTTCTGTTTCCTTGTAGGGGATCCATTTGAACTTCAACAAGACAGAGGGAGGGAAGAGTACCTGTACATGTTTCTGATGTTACCATGGCTCTAAAAAAATGAACCTGGATCTACTTGGTCAAAGTAGAGCTGAGATTTGAATAAATCAATTATGCAAAGAGTTTTGTTAAACAGGCCCAATTTGGCCAATGCACATTTACCAAAGCTTAAAATAATAATAATAATAGCCTAAGTTGTCCAGCACCCTATAGTTAGTTTGAAAAGTGCTTTCATATGTACGTTCTCACTTGATCCTCATCGAGACTATGCAGGGGTGGATTATTATAAAGCTCAGCGAGGTTAGGTGGCTTATTCAAGGTCACACAGCTAATATATCACTTCAGGTGTTTTGGGTGGCAAATACTGGAAAACTGGCTTAAACAAGAAAAGGGGTTTATTCTCTAATATGATCATAAGTCTAGGGTAAAGCAGCCTTCAAGTTTGGTTGTAACAGCAGCTCAAGTATATCATTAAGGACCTGCACTCTCTCTACATCTCTGCTATACTTGGGTTGGCTTTGTCCTCAGGCTGGCAACAAGACAGCTGGTAACAAGACAGCCACAGGAGTACCAGACTTGTCATCCAGACATGACAGTAGCAGGAGAAGAGAGAGAACATAGCTTCTTTGGTCTTCCTGGATAGTTGGAAAACTTCATTAGGCGCAAGCTCCCTACTCCTGCCCCCAGTGATGCCTTCCATCTCACGAGTCATTTCTGAACCACTTATTTGGATGAGAAAAGTGGTTATGCTCAGACTACTTGGGCCTGGCCTGGGAACTGGAAGGGGTCAACTTCATTGGAGGTATATAACTACACGGGTTGTGTCCACTTTAGCCTGTAAAAGACAGAATTAGCATTGAATTCTGTTTTTCCCACTATACCACAGATGTGACCCTGCTCCTGAGGGATTACCATATTATAAAATAACAGCAACACGATAGATATTTTTGAAGTAGTAGATTCTCTTAGTATTTTCAAAATAAGAATTGAAATACATTTTTAAAATATCGTTCCTATTCTTCCTCTACCTCGGCCCCAAGTCAGCATCTGAGCCCAGGGCTGGGGTACAGAGTGGTCCCAGTGGATTCCGGCCAGCATGGCATTGCTTGCCTATGACAAATGAACAGTTCAAGTTCCAGAGAAGATGCCTGAAACTTGGAGTTCAGAGGGAGGATGGCGGGTCCTGCCCCAGGCCCAGCCAGCACTGATGAGGACCAGGAGGGAGAAGCAGGGCCACATGGAAGAGTCTACCTCCAGCAGTCCTGAGGAAGTGGTGGAGGGCTTTCAGGAACATCTCCTAGATGCCTTGGTCCATCCCAACCTGCCATAATACCAAGGTTTCTCATGGCAGATATTTGTTGAACACCTACATTTTTTTGTGTGTGTGCTTTAGATACATTCTCTCGTTTGCTACCTACTATATCCCTGTGGGGTGGGAAATACCACTTCCATTCTACAGATGAGGAACCAAAATCTCAGAGAGATTAAGTTACTTTGGGGGGTGGGTGTCATAGTTAGTATGGTAGGCTGAATAATAATCCCTCAAATTATCCACATCCTAATCCCCAAAACCTGTGAATAAGTTACTTTACATGGCAAAAGGCACTTTGCAGATGGACCTTAAGATAAGGACCTTGAGATGGGGAAGTCATCCTGGATTATCTGGAAGGGCCCAGTGTAATCACAAGAGTCCTTTAAGAGGGAGACAGAAGGGTCTGAGTCAGAGAAGGAGATGTGACCATGGAAGCAGATGTCACAGTGATACCATTGCTGGAAGGAGGCCATGAGACAAGGAATGCAGGCAGCGTTGAGAAGCTGGCAAAGGTAAGGAACAGCTTCTCACCTAGAGTCTCCAGAGGGACACAGTCCTGCTGATAGCTTGATTTTAGTCCCATAAGGCCCATCTTGGACTTCTGACCCCCAGAACTGTAAAATAATAAATCTGTGTTGTTTTAAGTCATTCAGTTGGTGGTAATTTGTTACAGCAGCAAGTGGAAACTAATACCTGTTAGCAAGGAGAGAAGTGAGGCTTTGAGTGCAGGCCTCTCTGGCTTTGACGTCCATTATGCCTCCAGCCAGGAGGCCTGGGTGCTAGGCCTGTAACTCACTCTCTGCAGCCCAATTTCCCGCTCCGTAAAATGGCAGGATTGTGGGATTGGATTGTCCTGGTTGATTTCAGCTACAGGAGAACACAGTGGGAAGCTCCTGCCATGGCTCAGTGATAATGACCTGAACCACGAATAAGACAGCTGGGTGAGAATGTAGGAGCTGGTTATGAGAAAATAACAGAGATAGGACCTGGTGAGTAACTAGATGTGGCAGGTGTCTTGTGCAATGATGTGGGCTGGGAGGTATCATTCACCTAGATGGGACACACTGGAGGAGGACCCAGGTTTTGGGGAAGATGAGATCAGATTGGGGCCTGTTGAGTGTGATGTTTATGTGAAACTGACCCATGGGGGAGGGGAGGACCATCTGGATCTAGGGGTCAGGAGAGTGGCTTGGGGGACAGCTAGAGATGTGGGCATTGCAGGTGAGCAGGTGGTCGTTGAATCCGTGGATCTGGTGAGCTCAATGAAGGAGAGTGAGGACTGCGAGAAGAGAGGAGAGCCAGTGATGAACGTCCAGGGGAACCAACACAAGGAGCAGCCAGAGGAAGAGGACTCAGAGAAGGAGACTGAGAAGCAGCCAGGCAGCGGGCAAACCAGTGGAGAGAGGGAGGGAGAGGGGGAGGGAGGAAGGGAGAGAGAAGGCATGTGACAATATCAAAAGCTGGCTTCAGCTTGGGTAAGTGAGACATGTCATTAATTTTGGAAATTCAGAATCCCTTGGTGACCTTTGGGAGCGTTGTTTCCATGGAGAGGTGGGTAAAAGCCAGATTGCACTGGGTTAAGGAAGGAAAGGGAGGAGAGGATACGCAGCTGGCAAGTTACAGGAGACTTGTTCCATCTTGCTGGGAGAAAGGGCCTAGATGCGATACAAAATACACCAAAGACAGCCAGGAAGCTTTCCAAGCAACAATTAGGAGGGGAAAGAATTCCTTAATAAAATAACAGCAGCTACTCAAAAGGCTGACAATAACCCCACATGGTAGTCGAAATAAGAGGTATATAAAAGCTTCTGAGGAAAGTGGCAATATGAGGGGTGTTGGGGATCAGCTGTATGGCCACCATCCCCCCAAGGCTGCCCTGCACACAGCCTGTCTGTCCTAAGGGCCGAGAGCCCTGGAGAGTAACTTTCAGATCATGTCTTCCACCAGCCTCAGTTTCTAGCTGTCAGTGCCAGGCAGTCCTCTTACCTTCACTTTGGTCAGATGCTGGCTCCTTGATTTCCTAACCTTTCTGCATTATCTGGGTTTGGGGAGATTTCTCGACTGCAGCTACTCCAGCATCCACAGGAAGTAGACTGTGGGCTCAAGGTTGGGGAGCAGATACTGCTGACACCCTGGCTCAGCCCTTCACATCCACAGCCTAAGTTCTACTTGCCAGCACCCGCAGATCATTGCATGCGGGCTTTCTCAGGGCACTAGAGCCTGCCCCCTATGCATGTGTGAAGATGAATGAATTAATTCCACTGTCCCCCACTCCCCAGAGTAACCCTCAGCGAAGACTGTAGGGAGCCGGTGTACCCGCACCCCAACTCTGTCACCTGTTGGGCAGGAGAACTGTGAGGCGAGGCTCTGCATTGTCACCCACAGTGCCAGCAAGACCGAGCTCCAGGTGTCCACAGTGGTAAGTAACTTGATAATACCCTTTATTGCTTTCCTTTCCTTGCCTGTCTTACTTTCCCTGTTTCTTGGGATTACCTCCCAAATAAATGCCTTGCACTGGAATCCTTTTCTCAGGGTCTGCTGCTGGGGCAACCTAAACGAAGTGAGAGCGATTGTCTGACCCAATGTATGTGAAGCTCCTTGCACGTCAGTAGAGACTGGTTCCTGACAGCTGTGACACTGGGCAGCCAGTCTTTGCCAGTTAATCACATCTTCAATATCACCAGCATCCAGACCTACTATGTCCCAGCTCTGGGCTAAGCACTTTACAAACATTTTCTTATTTGTTCAAGAGGCCCTGTGTGGTAGATGGGATAGTGGCCCCCCAAAGATGTCCATATCCTAATCCCTGTAACCTGTGAATATGTTACCTTATATGGAAAGAGAGACTTTGTAGATATGATTAAGGACCTTGAGGTGAGAAGATTATCCTGGACTATCATCTGGGTCCTTATAAGAGGAAGTCAGAGTAGAGAGAAGGAAATGTGACAATGGAAGCAGATGTTGGAGTGATATGAGGAAGGAACCATGAACCAAGGAATTGCAGGTGGCCTTTAGAAGCTGGAAAAGGCAAGGAAAAAGCTTTTCCCTTAAAGCCTCCAGAAGGAAAGCAGCCCTGTCAACAGGTTGAATCTAGAACTTCTGACCTCTAGAATTGTAATAAATCTGTATTGTTTTAAGCCACTAAGTTTGTGGTAATTTGTTACAGCAGCCATAGGAAACTAATACACTCGATGTAGAGGTTAAGTATAGAGATTCTGGAGCCAGAATGCCCAAATTCAAAGCCTGATTCTATCACTTAGTAGCTGTGTGACCTTGAGCAAGTTATCTAACCCCTCTTTGCCTGCATGTCCTCATCAGTAAAATGAGGATCGTAATAACATCTGACTCAGGGTTGTTGTGAGGCTTAAATGAGTTAATACAGGCTTATTTTACATGCTCAGAGAACTCACATGACTTGCCCAAGGCCACAGAGTTAGGAAGAGTCAGAGCCCTCAGTTCCATCTGCCCAGTTGCAGATGGAGTGCAACTGTCCCAACAAGAACTTGGTCTTCAGTCCCCTTACCCACCCCCCTTCTGACCTGCTCTGCTCAGCTACTCTCTTTCTGTAGCTGATCACCAGCTCAGACTGAAGGTGGCTAGAAAATACTATAATTTGCATCAGATGCATACAGGGCCACCTCACATTACCCTTGCAACAACTCCAGTTGTGAGGAGCGGCAGTTGGGCTGGACAGGGAGTAGCACTCCCAATTTGGGGATGAAGAAACTGAGGTTGAGAGAGGTTAGAGGACTTGCCCAAGTCAATGGGCCCTTGAGAGGCAGAGCTGAGGGAGGAGGTGGATCTCCTGGCTCCCGATTCTGAGCCTTTCCTGCTGCCTGTCGAATCCTTCTAAAGGCTCCTGCTAATTTCCTGCTGTTCAAATCCCAGCCAGCAAGAACTGCCATTGATTTCATGCTCATTTAAGACAATGTGATACAATTTGTGTGGAAACACAAAAGACCCCGAATAGCCAAAGCAATCTTGAGAAAGAAAAAACGGAGCTGGAGGAATCAGGCTCCCTGACTTCAAACTATACTACAAAGCTACAGTAATCAAGACAGTATGATACCGGCACAAAAACAGAAATATAGATCAATGAAACAGGATAGGAAGCCCAGAGATAAACCCATGCACATATGGTCACCTTATCTTTGATAAAGGAGGCAAGAATATACAGTGGAGAAAAGACAGCCTCTTCAATAAGTGGTGCTGGGAAAACTGGACAGCTACATGGAAAAGAATGAAATTAGAACACTCCCTGACACCATACACAAAAATAAACTCAAAATGGATTAAAGACCTAAATGTAAGGCCAGACACTATAAAATTCTTAGAGGAAAACATAGGCAGAACACTCTATGACATACATCACAGCAAGATCCTTTTTGACCCACCACCTAGAGAAATGGAAATAAAAACAAAAATAAACAAATGGGACCTAATGAAACTTAAAATCTTTTGCACAGCAAAGGAAACCATAAACAAGATGAAAAGACAACCCTCAGAATGGCAGAAAATATTTGCAAATGAAGCAACTGACAAAGGATTAACCTCCAAAATTTACAAGCAGCTCATGCAACTCAATATCAAAAAAACAAACAACCCAATCCAAAAATGCACAGAAGACCTAAATAGACATTTCTCCAAAGAAGATATACAGATTGCCAACAAACACATGAAAGAATGCTCAGCATCACTAATCATTAGAGAAATGCAAATCAAAACTACAATGAGGTATCACCTCACATCGGTCAGAATGACCATCATCAAAAAATGATGGTCATTTATACAAACAATAAATGCTGGAGAGCGTGTGGAGAAAAGGGAACCCTCTTGCACTGTTGGTGGGAATGTAAACTGATATAGCCGCTATGGAGAACAGTATGGAGGTTCCTTAAAAAACTAAAAATAGAACTACCATACAACCCAGCAATCCCACTACTGGGCATATACCCTGAGAAAACAATAATTCAAAAAGAGTCATGTACCACAATGTTCATTGCAGTTCTATTTACAATAGCCAGGACATAGAAGCAACCTAAGTGTCCATCAACAGATGAATGGATAAAGAAGATGTGGCACATATATACAATGGAATATTACTCAGCCATAAAAAGAAACAAAATTAAGTTATTTGTAGTGAGGTGGATGGACTTGGAGTCTGTCATACAGAGTGAAGTAAGTCAGAAAGAGAAAAACAAATACTGTATGCTAACACATATATATGGAATCTAAAAAAAAAAAAAAGTGTTCTGAAGAACCTAGGGGCAGGACAGGAATAAAGATGCAGACGAAGAGAATGGACTTGAGGACACGGGGAGGGGGAAGGGAAGCTGGGACCAAGTGAAAGAGTGGCATGGACTTATAAATACTACCAAATGTAAAATAGATAGCTAGTGGGAAGCAGCCACATAGCACAGGGAGAGCATAGCACAGGGAGATCAGTTTGGTTCTTTGTGACCATCTAGAGGGGTGGGATAGGGAGGGTGGGAGGGAGACGCAAGAGGGAGGAGATGTGGGGATATACGTATATGTATAGCTGATTCACTTTGTTATAAAGCAGAAACTAACACACCATTGTAAAGCAATTATACTCCAATAAAGATGTTAAAAAAAAAGAATGTGATATGAATCCTGCATAGGTAGTCAGTAGCATGTACACATTTTATTTCCCTTAATATTGCTTTAATTGAGTATCACTTGGGTAAATAGTTTGATTAGCAAATGTTTATGCTTTGTGGATTTAACAAAGGTAGACTTTTCCAGTGGCTGGAAAATACTGAGTGATGTGATTATTCTGATTTTTCCGATGAACCCAATGGAAACCCAGGGTCGCTTGTCAGGGTTCAGTGTCCTACGCTGAACCCCGCACGGGGAGCCTGTGTCACTGACATTCCCAGTGACACTGAACAAATTCCTTCCCCTCTCTGGGCCCCAGCAACTCGATCTGGAAAATGAGGGGGTTGGACTAGATAATCCCTTAGGGTCTTCATGGCTGGAGGTTTTGACGACCGATCCCGCCCCCCCCCGCCCCCCACCAAGCCAAGGTTCCTAGGAACATAGAGATTCTCTCCCAGCCTACGTGCTAGGTCTCTGCCCTGAGTCCCAGTGCAGGAGGAGGGTCAGCCAGCGGCATCGGGAGCTGAGCCCTGCGCCCCTTCAGCATCCTGGCTGCTTTTGTTTGCTCTCTGCCGTCATGGGGAGGTTGCCCTGGCCCAGCCTCAGCTCTTCCAGCCCCGAGGGGAGGTTGCCATGAGCAGCTGGACCTCTTCTTGGCAACGCAGAGACCAGATGGGAGCGTCTGTTTCCTGGGTCCTGTTTCTGCCTGTTTGAGAGGTTTGACCGAGCTTTGGCCGAGGGGGCTCCGTGCATGGCTGAGGGCTAAACATGGCTCCATGATCAACTAACCTCATAATGAATCCATCCATTGACTTTTTTTTTTTTTTTTACATTGTAAAGATGACCTATTCCTTCCTTTTAAAATTGGACACTTTCAACTTATTTCGTATTGTCAGTGATCGCCCAAGGTGCAGCATTCTTTGAAGTGTGAGGGTTTTTTTCATGTTCCTGAGGGTGTCTTAGAGCTCAAATATTCGCAGGCCTCAGCAGCTTGGAGATATAAGTGAAGTTCTGGTGACATGAATGACCAAGTCTTGGTGGCCATTAGCCCTGACCTGGATCTGAAATCAGGGAGATCTGAGTTCAGATTCTGTCTCTGCTTGCTCTCCAGCTACTTGAATTTGAGCAAATTGTTAAGCTCTATGAATACTACATGAAATACCAGAGTGACTTGCAAAAGCTGCTCAATAAATATTACTTTCCTTCCCTTGGTCACTATCTTGCTCAAGGCCCACAGGGGAACTGGATATCTTCCCAACTCTGAGACCCCAAAACTTTATAAAACCTTATAGAGCTAAAGGAGGTGTTATTTGAGTTTGATCTGGAAAAAATGCATAGAGTTTGGAAGTATGGAAATGGGGAAAGGATATTCTACAAAGAAAGAATATAGTGAACAAAGGCCCAGAAGCGATAATGTATACTGTGGTAGGGGAAAATGAATCAGTTACATTTGGGCCCTACTGGGTCAGGCAGTTTAGACAGAGCTTTGTTTTTCTTCTTTCTTTTCTTTTTCCTTTTTTCCTATGTTTGCTTCTTTACTTCTTAACTGTCTGCGAGAGGTTAAAGCAATCTGAATTAAGTTAGTTAAATTGACTTTTATTATTGAATTATAATCATTTGTGCAATTATGAAACCAGGTGTTCCTGATTGAGATCAATTATTCCTTCACCTGATCACTATAGAGCTAATAAGGACTTAGAATTGCTGTTCAAGTGTACTTCCAGCCGGGTTGAAGCCTTCTGGAAAGGCATTTATTAAGCCAAAGAGTGGTGGAAAAAAAATCCAGGGGAGAACAAGGACAGAGATAAAAATCCTTTAGGAAAAGGCCTAGAAAGGCTGATTTGATCATTAAGTAGCCTTGATGGGTGGCTGGCTGTTGACAAGGAATCTTTGAGGTGTTCCTACAGGAACTTTGATGGGCGGGGGATGGGCGGTGAGGCAGAGTGGGGGTGGGGTAGGCAGGGAGTGAGGCAGGAAATGGGGACACAGACACTGTGTAAACTGCAGGTTAGAGACCCATTTATGTTGTGTTCCTCTGCTGAGGTGGAGTTGCCCTCTGTCCCTCCTGAGGGTTCAGTCCTGACTCCAGTAAAGCTAAGAAGACGCCACAGCATCCCCTTCCACTGTGTGAGGAGTGTGTGGAGTGGATGTACAGTCTCCGCTCCAGGAGGTTTTGGATTCCAAGAGTTCTAGGTTCCTGCACATCTGGTCCCTATGAGACCTCTGTGAGGAGGTCAGAGCAGTAGCTATTAGTTCCATCTAACAAGTGGGGACCCTGAAGCTCGGTCAACAGATTTGCCTACACTCACAGAATTAGTGACTAAGATGGGGCTGGGACCAAGCCCTTCAGATGCCAAGACCACCAAATAAGGACCACAACCTTATTGCAACATGTCCCACTCCGTAGGCAAGTAGAGTGAATTGGTCATCTCTACAGTGGTTTGCAAGCCAAGATACATGTTAAAATCACCTGGGGAGATTAAAAACATATCTGTTGCTTGGGCCGTTCTCTAGATTCAGTTAAGTAAGAGTTTCTGGAGTTGGGCAGGGGTCCCATTGTGTTTTAAAAGCCCCTGAGGTAATTCTAATGTGAGCCTGGGCTGTGAACCACTGATCTAATGGGTGGCTAGTTAACTAAGTGTAGCCTGGAAGGCCTTGGGGAATTGAGCAGTTGTATAAGGCCCTATGGGTTGCAAATGACAGACACCTAATTCAGCTAAATAGGTTTAGTTATTTGCAGGGGGATTTACTAGAAGGCTCATTTAATCAAGAGGCGCATAGGGAATAAAGTGGGATCTCAAAGACAAATGGTATGTGGGAGTAGAAGACTGCCTAATCTCACCTCACCCATCTCCACGCCCCCTTTCCCTCATGCCAAGTTCTGTGTTGCCACTTCATTCTCTCCCTTCTCAGGCTGTTTCTTCCCCAGTACAAGGGACCTGGTCACTGTAGACTCTAGACATCTCCAGTGTTGGAGAAGATCTGCGACTTCTTTCTCCCCCATCCTTGGTCAGGTGCCCACTCCAGGCCAATCGCTTTGGTCACATGGCTGTGTCACTAAGATGCTGGCAGTCCCCATTCAAACCACATGGCTAGGGTGGGGGAAGGGGTTATTTTCCAGAAGAAGGAGGGGGTACTGTTCTAGAAAGATCTACAAGAGAGTTTCCCTAGCCATCATCTGTGACCTTTATATAGGATTCCTACAGCTGGATTGCTCACTCGAAAGCAAATCCTTCAGTAGTTGACCTGAACGTCCTGCCCTGGTCTGGAACCTCGCACCACCAAGGAGCAAAAATCAACAGCTTTGAAAGCAGGACAACCCTGGACCCAATCATTTCATGAATGCTGAGCAGCAGGACCTGCAAGGCAGAGGAGCTAGATGCTGAGGCAGTGCGGACACCATTTCTGCCCCCCACCCCATGCCAAGTCTGCTAAAGACTCACAGCCTTGGATTTGGACAAGACTCTGTATTAGTCAAAGATCTTTGGGCTGCAACTGACAGAAGCCCAACTCAAACTGGTATACACACATAAGAAAAGGAATCGCTAGTCTCACATGACGGTAAAATTCAAGGTATTTGCTTTCAGGGGTGACTGGATTCAGAGCCCAGACACTGTCCTGAAGACTCAGTCTTACCCTCTCCCTCTCTCAGCTCTGTTCTCCTTTGTGGGCTCCCCTCAGGCAGGTTCTCCCCTCACAGAGGTAAGATGGTCATCAGCCTCTCAGCTACCCCTAAGGAAAGACCAGCATCTTTTCCTCCAATAGGATTATAACAAAAACTCCAGGGCTGAGTGTCACTGGAATAGTGTGGGTCCTGACCTGAACCTAGACCTGTGGTCAGAGGATAAAATTGCACAGACTAGAGTAGAAGAGGGGAAAGCTTTGCGGGGGTGTGGAATGGGTGCCAGGACAACAGATCTCCTTTAAAGACCCCGAAGCTCATTTAGTCCAACATGCCACCACCCAACTGCCCAAACACAGTATTCTGTGAAGGCTTCCCTGACAAACAGCCTGACTGTGGTTAACACTCTCTCTTTGTCCATCTCTCATTTTGTACACAGGAAATACACAAAAATCACTCCTGGAGTGAAACTGAGAGACTGGGTATGAATCTGTTATCTTGGTACCCTAGCACAGGGCTGCAACAGGGCTTATCAGAGTTCTGCTGAATCACAGGACTCCCAAGAGCCATCAAGCTGAGTAGGTGGAATTCTGAAGCTGGGCCCATATCCCTAGTGTGGAGTGCCAGATCTGCTCCAGATTCACTGTGTCCCTCAGAAAAATCCCTTCTCAAATTTGGGCTTTGTCCACCCAATCTTGCCCACTTATCTGTCAGGATTACTCTGAGGTGTGCCTTAAAACACGTGGGAGCAAGGTGTAATTGTCAACTAGTATTGTTATGTTACTTGCCCATAGAATAACCAAGGTCCACTTTCAGAAAGTATAGCATTATGAAAGCAGTTTAAAGGTGAAAAACTCATGCAATGATGGGACTGCCGTACAGCATTAAAAAACAGTCTAGAGAAAAATGACCTTATTATGAAACATGTGCTTTGAAGAAAACAATGCAGTGGGGGATGTGGGAGAGCAGAGCTAGAAGCCAGAAGTTCGTGGAACGAAACCAGAGAGCATGGCCGTGCTGGAGAGGAATCGTGAGCACAGGCGGCTGCTGAGGTATTAGCTGGAAAAACCTTTAGGTGTGGTCTTTCCAGGCCTGGCCACGAAGGGATGCTGCTTTGGAAGGCCTTTCTCAGGCCTTCTGCTCCATTTCCAGTCTTCAAGACGAGGGCCAAGGAGTCGGGTGAGCTTTGCAGGCAGATTACAACCAGACCCAGTTCTGTCTGTTGACACCATGGCTGCTCCCTTCCCCGACACCGAAGGCCGTCTGGCTTTCTTCACTCTGTCATCTTGGGCTGTAAGTAACCCACTTAAATCACCATTGGACAGGGAGAGGCTCACAGCCTGCTTTGCAGCTCTCCTTCCATCCAAGCCATTAGTATGTTTAATAGCTCTGGCCCCATGCTGATTTCTGACATGCAGTAATTAATTCCTTTCCACTCAGAGATATAGCCATTCACAGGTCTTGATTCAAAAATGTCTCTGCTCTGTTCCATTTGAAAAACACTTAAAATGTTGAGTAGGAAAACCGTTCGGCCTTTTGTGAAAAGCCACTGATCTCTATCCCATCCTTAAATGAAAATAAATTCCAGATGTGTTAATGATCTAAATGTAACATATGAAGCCATAAAAATACTCTAAGGTGAACATTTATATAATCTTAGAGTGGGAGAGTTCTTTCTAAGCAGGCAACCATAGGCAGAAACTATAAAGATGGAGGTTCATAAGTTTGTTCACATCAAAAATTTAAACCTGGGGGCTCCCCTGGTGGCGCAGTGGTTAAGAGTCCGCTTCCCAATGCAGGGGACACAGGTTCGAGCCCTGGTCCGGGAGGATCCCACATGCCGTGGAGCAACTAAGCCTGTGCGCCACAACTACTGAGCCTGCGCTCCAGAGCCCGTGAACCACAACTCCTGAAGGCCAGCGCCTAGAGCCCATGCTCTGCAACAAGAGAAGCCACCGCAATGAGAAGCCCGCACACCGCAATGAAGAGTAGCCCCCGCTCTCCGCAGCTACAGAAAGCCCGCACGCAGCAGTGAAGACCCAACACAGCCAAAAATAAATAAGTAAAATAAATAATAATTTAAAAAATTTTTAAAAAAACAAAAAAAACCCAAAACAAAACAAACAAGGAATAAAAAAACAATCAAGTACAAATTAAAAAAAAAATTTAAACCTCTGTATGGCCTAAATTATAAAATGAAATTGAATTAGAATAAAAGAAGATGACAAATTGGGGGAAACTATTTGCAATATACTGTGGCTGCTACCTATAATAATGATGATGCTAACATTCATTTCTACGTGCCAGTGTGTTAATATATACACAATACTAACAGTTTAATTCACAAAGGAAAAAAACTAAATGGTAAAGAAACATAAGGGAAAATACTGTACTATGCCATCTTATATGAGGGACTTGAGTATCTGCAGATTTTGGTATCCGTGGGGGTCCTGGAACCAATCGCCCATGGATAGCAAGGGACGGCTGTATTCTATCTTATTTATAATCAAATTAAAACAGCAATAAAAGGCTGCTTGTGAAATTAATCAAGACAATAAAACAATAATACCTAAATGTTAGTTAGGGTGCAGGAAAATGCTCACCTTCACACATTGCTGTTGACAGTCTAAATTAGTATAAACTTTCTGCAGGGGAAATTTGTCAAAATCAGAAGCATGAATCCATTTCCACATCAAGAATTCTATCTTGGAGAAATAATTAAGGATACGTACAAAGATATAACTATAAGATGCTATTTTAATAGTGAAGATTGGAATTAATTCAAATGCCCAATGATTGAAGGTTTGCTAAGTAAGTTATCATACATCCATACTATGCAAACATTAAAAATTATGTTGTAGGTATGTATTTACAAATATGGAAAGAGGTTCACTATCTCTTGTTAGTAAATAAAAATAGGTTATAAAAACATATGCTCAGCATACAAAATCTCATTTTTTCCAAAAAAATTATGGAAAAAAAGTCTGGATAAAATATACCAAATATTAACAGTGGTAAAGTTATCTCTGGATAGTAAAATTAGAGGAGCTTTCAATTTGCTTTTTGTTTACAGATAATCTCTAATATTTCTATAATGAATACATATTATTATAAAATAGGAATAACAAAAATGCGTATCTTATCTTGCATGATTAGTGTGGGGATTAAATGATGTAGAAAGTGGTTTAGGTGCCCCTCAAATGGTAACTGTGATTTCCAAAGAGAGAGCCCCAAGAAGGAGATGATCAGAGAAGTTGGGGAGGATGAACCAAAGGAAAAACAAACTTGAATAAGCTCATGGCATGCAGAGAAATTAGGGTGAAGGAGTCATAAAACGTGAGAGTGGACAGAAAATATGGCCACAGACCTACCTTTGGAGAGTTTGATAGAGTAGAACAAGGAGAGAGCATAAACAGAACCAAGAAGGGAAGAGGGTCAAGAGAAGGACCCTAGTGTTTTCTCCTTTTTTGAAAATTTATTTATTTATTTATTTTTGGCTGCATTGGGTCTTCATTGCTGTGCATGGGCTTTCTTTAGTTGCAGCGAGCGGGGGCTACTCTACGTTGCGGTGCACGGGCTTCTCATTGCGGTGGCTTCTCTTGTTGTGAAGCATGGGCTCTAGGTGTGCGGGCTTCAGTAGTTGTGGCACGTGGGCTCAGTAGTTGTGGCTCGTGGGCTCAGTAGTTGTGGCTCATGGGCTCTAGAGCGCAGGCTCAGTAGCTGTGGTACAAGGGCCTTGTTGCTCCGCGGCATGTGGTATCTTCCCGGACCAGGGATCGAACCCATGTCCCTTGTATTGGCAGGCGGATTCTTAACCACTGCGCCACCAGGGAAGTCCCTCCTTTTATTTTTGAAGATTATGAAGTTCTGAGAATGTTTGAAAGTGGGGAGGGCTTGTGAAGCTTCATGCAGAAATGTGCAAATAATCAGTCTGGATCACAGTCCATAAACTTCTCCTGGGTCCATGGCCCGTGATGTGTCCCCTAGATAGGCTCCCTCTGTTTCATCTGGAGTTTCTACTGATGATCCCTACCTCTCTGCAAGTATCACACAGTTGTGGTGTTATTTACCCCAAGGCAGTGGGTGATCTAGCAACCTTGGGGAGGATTCTCAATCCCACACAAGGAAAAGTCAAGTTAGAAGGAATTCCAAGGGCCCTGGCCAATTAGAGGATGTCCCATCTTAGAAAAATATCTTATAGTATCTGCACCTGAAAGAGACTTGAGGATGACCTGGCTAATGCTTAGTCAATACTACTCTCCCCTTTTCAGTGGAGAGATAGCCAGTTGTCTAGCCTGTTCACACACTTCCAGTGACAGGTAGCTTACTGCCCCAAGCCAGTCCTCCACAAATGGATGAGCTCCAGAAATCATGATAAAAACGTATGTCTAGAATTTCTAAGGTCCTTTTTCAAATCTGTCATGAACTTTTTATAGTTCATATTTTCTATTCACTGCAGACACTTTCAAGTTTGTTTTTCAAATTTTTTATGATCCCTTTCACACATAGCTATTATGAATATAAATTATTGTTTTATAGACTACATCTAATAATTCCACCATGTAAAGTCTCTGTAGTTCTGTTTCTATTGTCTGTTGTTTCTGCTGGTTCTCTCTTGTGGAGGTGAATTTCCTTTTGTGACTTCTTATCTTGGACTGTTTACTGAAAATTGTATTAGAAAAGCTATTGTCAGGAATAGTTTGAGGCCTAGAATGAAAGTACATTTCTCCTGAGAGGATTCATGTTTGCTTCTAACAAGAGTCTTATTAAAGTATATATACTGAATAAACAGTTAGTCTGGGGTGAGACTCAGGAATCCATATTTTTAATAAGCTCCCTGGTGCCACTGATGTCCTGGATCCATGGACCACACTTTGCGAAGCAAGGGACTGGAACAGGACCCAAAGGTTTAGAACCAGGGTGTAATTCTTGGAACTGTGTCCCTTCTGGTCCCAGCTTATTGTGGGAAGGGTCTCCTAGGAGATGCCTCACCGTGTGTGGCCTGTGCTTTGCTTTCTGTCCCTCTCACCTCTTGAGACTGCCAGAGCAAAGCTTTAATTTTGAGGGAGTAGTGTGTTCAGATCAAAAGCAGTTACAGTGCTTGCTTATCTTACTAGGTTTTCATTTTCCGTTTATTTTTAATCCAGTAATTCTTTATTTTCTTGCCATCTCTTTGATGCTTTTAAGAAGTTTTTTTAAAAATGTACATTTTTAGTTGCTTTCAGTGGGAGGATTGGTCTAAATAACCTACTCTACTGTTCCTAGAAACAAGAAGGTCTATTACGCCAAGCACTTCACATCTTCACACTCATGAACTCAATTCTCTTGAAATAGTAATATCCAAAGAACCTCCTTGCATTATCTCCTTTGTCAACATAAGGCTTTGTAGGCATCTATGATTATCTGTTTAGAATAAATTTGTAAAGTTCTCCCCTGTCCCTCCCTTGTCCTTCTTTTAAGGCTCCATGCAGAGCTCCTTCCTTCAGCAGGCCTTTCCTTGCTGCTCTGGCTTGCCTGGCTACTCCTCTGTGGACAGTCTTCTTGCCAGCGTGTCCCAACACTTCAGAATGGGGCTGCTAAAAGGAAATATTAAGATCCACTTCTCATTCCCCAGACGAGGACATTGAAGCCCCAAGAAGGGAAACAACTTGCCCAGGATCTCACAAAGAATTATTGCTGCTCTTAAGACTAGAACCCAAATCCTCCTCAACCAGCCTGGCAGTGTTTCCACAATCATATGCGAGTCCTTCATTATGTTGAGCCAAGCTTGCCTCTCAACAACTTCCATGTAGTAATTAATCAAGAAATGGCAAGATGTGTGTCTTCTAAATCTGGGAAAAACACCAAAAGAACTCAGTACATTTTTATGTAATTTTTATCTGCCTAGTTCTGAGGATAAAGGTCTCCATCCCCGAACAGCTGAAGAGGAAGGAAGCAGTCAACAGACACTCTTGGAGAAATAACAGTTCACAGGGTTTTATTTTAACTGTCCCCTTTTATTTAATTTCTATCTGTGAGACCTCTGAAATCTGAAGAGCCCAGAAAAAGCCATAGAATACACCCACTGTCCTCCTGGAAGGAGTCCAGTAAAAACAGCTTCTAATTAAATAAATGAGCTCTGCCATGTTTGCTTCAGATAACAGAATAACGCTTCCATGACAAGCATGTTTGACTGCAGTCAGTTTATTACTTGTTAAATAATCATTGAGCCTTGCTGTTCCTATCCATCTTACAACCTTTCACTAACTGAACACAGAAGAATTGTAAAACAAATAAACAAACAAACAAACTAATCATAATAAGAAAAAAATGGCAATGCTTAGGGAAACTGGAATGTCTGTAATGAAATCCATTAAGAAAGGAAGCAAAATGACTAATTCAGGAACTGGGTAGTAACTCATTCAATCTAATTTCTTAAACTCCTGAACTCCTGGCCCCCAAACACTTCCCGGACCATATGTCCTCCTGAGCACCACCCCATGCAGACACACACACACACACACACACACACACATCCCTATGCCCCTGCTGCCATTGTCTTCTCAGTGGTTTCAGACATGGCACACACTTCCATGCCTCTGTGCCTTAGAGCACATTAGGCTCCAGGCTGCAACACTGATTGCTGTTTCCCCACCTATCAAAATCCTTTCCAGCCTTCAGGGCCTAACACCAGCTTCCCTGAAGATTTCTCAGGGATGACGTTCCCTCCCTACTTGTGGGGGATCCCTTTTCGGAGAGGCCATGGAGATCCAGCCTCTCTGGAAGGGGCTCTGGCTCCTAAAGTGTGACTAGAGTCACGTGGACCCTCCTCCCATACTTATAATTTTTTTTTTTTTAGCATAAGTATGTCCCATGGAATAGTTGGGGTATCCTTAGGATACTAAAAAGATTCTTCATTATTTATCTGAGATTCAGATTTAGCTGGGTGCCCTGTGTTTTACCTGGCAACCCTACTCAGGTGGCATGCCTGTGGCAGTGGTTCCTACTGGAGGACATTTGCAGGTCTCACTGGTCTGGGCATAGCCCAGGCTATATGCAGCTTGGTGAATGATGGCTCACCTCTGCCTTGATCTCTGCCATTTAGTAAAACAAATGAGTATAAATTGTACATAAAATTGAGTCTCCTCGAACATGTGTGTGACTTTCAAACTACTGTAGAAATTTTTAAAAATAACAGCATTAGTAATAATAATAATTATATCTATACTGCCAGGCACACTTTCAAGTGTTTTACAGATGCATGTTCATCTTCATAACAACCTTATGAGGGAGGCAACATTATGGTCTCTGTTATACAGTTGGTCCTCCATGTCTGTGGGTTCTGTATCCACAGATATGGAGGACTGACTGCTACACCATTTTATATAAGGAACTTGAGCATCGGTGGATTTTGGTATCCTGGAACCAAGTCCCCCATGGATACTGAGAAAAGACTGTACAAATGAAGAAACTGAGGCACTGAATACTTAAATAATTTGCCCAGCGTACAGGCAGGTGGCTTGTAGTCGGTAAGTGGCAGAGCTGGGATTGAATTCCCACGGTCTGGCTTCAGAGCCTGCCTTCTCAACCACTCTCTTCTACTGCATCTTTGATAGCCAGCACTAACACACTACTCACAGCCCCTCACAGCGGATTGTAACATACCAGTGTGCTGTGACCTTACACTTGCGAGCAGCGGCCTATAGAATCAATTCCAAATTCATTTCCTGGGAGTCATGACTTTTTGTAAGCTGATGCAGCTTACTTTTACACACCCAACTCCGGATATTCCCCTTCCCCACGTATGCTCCAGTGAACCTCCCCGTGGGAGGAGAGGCCCTTCCGTCTAGTGCTAGCATTTCACGTGGTCTCTGGAAGGAATGAATAGAAACTCAGAAATCTTGCCTTTTACTGCTCCTGCTTTGGCACACACTCTGTGACACATAGCAATACATTCTTTCTCTCAACCCATTCTTTCTTCTCCAAAAGGAAAATTCCTACTCATTCTTCAAGATTTAACTCAAATGTCACCTCCTCTGTGAAGGTTCCCCTGATTTTCCCTGGTTGTGTTAGTCCTCCCTCCTTCTGTGCTCCTTTGGTACTTGGGTCAGGCTTAATCCCTGGTCTCTGGATTCCCAAATCAGATCTCTCCTTCTGCTGACTCGACTCTATCTCAATGAAATGTTTCTCGGGAACAGAGCTTCTCCACCTTGACTGAGGCTCTGAATCAGCCAGGGAGCTTGGTAATATACAAATACTGGGTTCCTACTCCCCAGAATTCTGATTTGGCATGTTGGTTGTAGGATCCAGACACCAATATTAAAAAAGAAATCCACGGATAGTTCTGAGCCACAGTGATGAGCCATGGTTCAGAGCCAGGATTCTGAGTAGAAGTGACACTCTACATAAGCGTGCCGAAGTTGAGCTCCATCCTTGATACCTAGTGAATACACTCCTCTCTGTTGGCTGTGCCCTTAAGGGTGGTTATGACTGAGAGCCTGAAAGAGCTTTGGGGAGAGCCCTTGAGGTCACTTCCAATCCAACTTTCTATTATTCTGATGACATTTTTGACATGAGATTCAATTTCATGCACCCAAAGGAGCACCTGCTACTACAGCGATATCAGGAAAAGGGAAAGGTGCCTATTTTAGAAGTTGTTTAGAGGAGAAAGACTTTAGAATTCTCTAGTATAAACCCAGGTGGGGAAACTAAGGCTCAGAAAAGTGAAGGAAGCTGCCCAAGTTTCCGGTTTTCCTGCCCCTATCCCTTGTGCCCTCATATACCTTGTCCACCTCACCCAATGCCAAGTCCCTAGGGTGGCATTCACCTTCATTTGAAAGTGAAAAGATAAAGGGCTTGACCCACGCACACAGTTTATATCCAAGCAAAGAAATTACACTCTGGTTATCCAGTAAAACATAATTTTAAATGACACCCAGCCTCATAGAAGACACACACACACACACACACACACACACACACACGCACACACACCAAGAAACATCACACAATTCAACAAAACCCTCTACCGTAGTATTATTCAAACCAGTGTAAAGCAGCTGCATTTTTAAAAAATTAAAATTGAATTCTGAGGCATATCCAAGAGATGAAAGTCAAAAAAAGCCAATATATCATGATTGAGTATGCATGACCACAACCCGTAATCTCTGCCATTCTCTGCAGTGTAAACAAACCTGCTGATTGTTGATGGTATTGCTGAAAACATCACTAATCAAACCTTAAATACCAAATACATTTAAGCAAATAACACTCCAGTTACACTCATTCTAGCTAATCGTGAAGGAAATCCAAATTGGAGACCAGTTTGAAAATGGCCAGAGCTATCCTGTAGCTGTGCATTAATTGACCAACATCCTAGAGGCAGTGCTTTCTCTTAAGTACAGAAGGCCTGAAACACAAAAGGAAATAAGGAAGAAGTCCAGGAGGCAAGCGCTAATGCAATTTCAAACTGGAATTACATCAGCAGCTTTAAACAGATGGCAGAATGGGAATAAATGTGTTAGCTCCTTTCTCTTACTTGGGCTTTCATTGTTTATATCATTAAAAATAAGGAGAGTTTAAAATAACATATATCGTCATGTAGCGACTCACAGAGACACGCAAAACTAGTTTGAAGGAAAGACTGAATTTGGTCATACTCCTGGTTGTTTTGAAAATAACTGGGTGAATTCAAATAAGTAACCCACTGGCTATTTACAAAAGAGGTTAAAACCTTTAAAGGCATACTGATTATGATCGAGCTGGTCACCAAAAACTCCGGATAATCCAGAGATCAGTTTAAGAACATTTCTCCTGTGTGTGAGAAGGTGTTGGTGGGATATGGAATCTTATACTCCCAAAGTTCAATAGACTTAACTGATTATCTAGTCCACGGATAGCAAAGAAATGCATGAGTGTCAGCATTTTCTTTTCCCAGACCTCAACAGATAGCACGAACCTATTCTGGAATCATTCCTGCTACCAGAGGTTTAGTCTTAGAATTCTTCTCCAGACAGCCCATGCTGCTTGCTCACAACAGACGGGGTATTTGGGAGCCTTTTCCCCTTCCCTGATCTCATCCAACTCATTTATTTTTCAGATGAAGAGACGGAGGCCCAAGGAGAATAAAGTGTCCAGTAATACCGGTCATGATGTTTTGCTCTATAAATGTTTGCTAAATGCTCGATAAATATTTATTTACTGTGTGCCTGGCACTGTGCTAAGCACCTTGCGTGAGTCATCCCATGTGACCTCACGACAATCTTATAGAGGCAATTTTTGTTCCTGTTTTGAAAATGAGGAATCCGAGTCAGGTCAAATACTGCTCTCCCTGTCGGGATGTTGGATTAGGCGCACATGAAATCCCTTTCTCGTCTTTGAATTCATAGGAAAGCTAATACAATACTTGAAATGCTTAAAATACATTGGAAATAAAGGGAATACCTTTGTGGATCAGGAGGAAAGAGAAAACCTATTTATCTATTTAGTAATATATAGGAATTGAAGTGGGGCCATGGACATGAGCTCCCCCCAAATAACTGGGAGCTCTAAAGTATGTCAGAGCTTGCATTCTAAGCTACATACATCCACCTCTATCAAAAAGTTTCCTATGAAGTTAGGAAAGTGCCACAGAGGGGAGTGAATCTGTGCTGCACTGAGACCTACCAGCCACCATTTTGTGAGGTGTGGACACACAACCCGCCTCAGAGGACCTGGGTTCACATCCCCATTCTTGCGAATGTAGCTTTCATTCTCTAGGGATAAAAAAAAGTTTCCTTGTCTTCAAAACAGAATATTAATGCTTCTACTGTGTACTCACAGCTTCTTAAAAAAAAGTTAGGTAGGCAGCCTCCAAGATGGTCCCCCAATGATCCTCAGTGATGAGTATTCATGCCCTGTAATAGTTCCCTTGCACACTGAACAGGGCTGACTTGGTAACCATAGAGCATCAGAATAATTATGGTGTATGCTTGATCTGAGGCTTGATCATAGAAGGTATGATCAAGCCTCAGAAGACATTTTGAGGCCTGTCTTTTCCTTGTTCTCTCTTGTATCACTCCCTCCGGGGGAAGCCAGTGCCGTGCTGTGAGACACTCAAGCAGTGTTATGGAGAGGTCCATCGTGGCAAGGAACTGAGTCCTCATGCCGATAGCCAGCACCAATTTGCCATCCAAATGAGTAAGCCATCTTGAAAGCAGATCTTCCAGAGCAAGTCATGCCTTACGATGACAGTAGCTCTAGCCAATATCTTAATAGCAACCCCATGAGAAACGACAAACTAGAACTACCCAGCTAAGCTTCTTCTGAGTTCCTGACCCAAAGACACTGTGAGATAATAAATGTTTGTTGTTTTAAGCCACTAGCTTTTGGGACTAATTTGTTAAGCAGCATTAGAGAACTAATATCGAGGTAAATAAGATAATAACTGTAAAGTGCGATCTCTTTATGTATCTTAGGGAAAATTTTGATATCAACTGAAAATCTGAATTTCAGGTCACTGCATTTCTACTTTATTTTGTACAAGACACTTGACCTTTCCCCTTGGTTTCTCCTGCAAGTGGGGAGTAGTGGAATTAATCCAGCACTGTAAGTCATTACTAACAGAAGACGTGAAATCTCAAGTCCCAGAAATGAAATGCAAAGGGCTGAAGCCAGCACTGTCTCCCCTACCCGTGGTATATGGAAATTAGGATTTGAGATGGTGTGCTCCAAGATGACACCCCTGAGACCTCATTGCCTATATTAGCATCCAAACTGGTCAGCTTCTTGTTAACATTTCACCCTAAGCCTGCTGAATCACCTTGATGACTTTTGCATACACTAATTGAAGGCTTTACTTTAGGAGAGAAAATAATGGATACACATTTTTTCACCTGCTTCAGGTATTACCAAAAAAACTTTATGACATTATGTCAATATTTCACATAATTAGTCATATCAAACAAGCTAATATACGTCTTATTTCTTGTTGGTTTTTATCATTCCTTTCCTTCAAAATCAGACATGGATACATAATTCTTTGTTAGAGCTAACATTTTTGTAAAATTAATTGCTTTCATAGTCATTTGGGAAAAATTTTTTTGAATTATTCTTTTTTAAGGGTTAAGAGCTTTTCAAACCCCTTCATCCTTGGGTCAGAATGAGATTTTTTAAAAATCACATTGGGACCCCAAATATTAGCTGGTTATTTAAATCATGATATTTCTCCAAATTTGTATGTGTGTATTTATCCAAATATCTCAGTGTGAATTGTATGGATGGATTTGTTGGGCCTTTTTTAAAAAAAGAATTATCTTGTGGCATGAAAACATTTTCTAGGTGATATATTACTTGGGAACTTGTCCTAAGGCTAAGAAACCAGTAGTGTTACAGTTAAAAAATAGTTTTGTATTTTTAGTGTGTCTAAAATAGCAAATCCTAATTATTCTTACTTATTGCCTTAATTATGTACAATTAAAGTTTTTCTTCAGTTTCTTTCTCACGTACATATTAATATCGGAGGCTGCCCCCGAAACATTTTCACCCAGGCCCAAATGGGCAGCAGAGAACATCAGCTCAAAGCTTCCTGAAGTTCCAGGGCATTAGGCTCTAGTCTGATTCTGTCCCTGGGTAGCTGTGGGAGCTTATCCAATTACTCTAATTATTCAGGACTCAGTGTCCTCATCTATAAAATACAGTGCCTGGTGGATGGTCTCTAGAGTCCTTCGGTTCGTCCTTCCAGGCCTAACTTTCTAGGCTTCTAGTGAAGCACTGCAGACTTGTCTGGTGATCGCGACCAAAGTACTCTGCTTCCCGATACAAAACAGATAGACTTACATCACCTCTGACCTGTTAAAGCCCCCAAAAGGCACATTTCACCTCCTTGGTCTTCAAACAGGTAGAGAGTTACCATTCCCATTTTACTACGGAGAGTAGGAACAAAGTATGTAAGGTCTCTAACCACGAGAGATTTGAGGCCTGCCTGGGTAGCTTTCTCTGAATGGGTCAGTATTTAAAACTTAATTTCGTTTTCTGATTAAGCAGTAATAGTAAAAAAGCACAAATGACCAAAAAAGAATAACTAACATCTATGGTGTGCTTGCTCTGTGATGATACAGTTCTAAAACCTTACCTATGTTAAATCATGTCAGTCTTACAGTAAGTTTCTGAACTAGGCACTATTATTCTCTTCATGTTAGAAATGAGGAAACTGAGGCATGGAGAGGTTAACAACTGGCCTGAAGGCATACAGCCCATTGGTGGCAGAGCTGGGATACAAAACTGGGTACCTTGTATCCTCAATCCCTCGCTGTACATATGAAAATATATAAATCTTACAAATGATCAGTAAAATGAAAATAAATGACATACTATTTTTTAATCCATCAAAGTAGCAAAAAGTTTAAAAATTTTTAAATTAAATAATATCCAAGGTAGAGAAGCGTATGGGGTATTTTCATATACTTCTGGTAAGAGTATAAATTGGTACTGCAATATAAGTGCTTTAAAAAAAAATCTTCCTGGAGTACCACCCACATATATGTGCAAGGTTACACAATATGATACTGTTCTAAAACAGCAAAAAATTAAAGTCACCTGGGTGGTAGGGGAAGCAAAAAAAGTTGCATCAGAATTTCTAGGTATGGGGCCTGGGCACTGGTTTGATTAAAGCCCCTTACATGATTCCAGTGCAGAACCACTGGACTAAATATGCTTCAGTCTCTATTTGATGGAATAGTTTTTTTTTTTTAAATGAGGTAGATTTATATGTAACTGACAAGGAAAGAAAATTGCAGAATATGTATTGTATGATGCCATCCATGTAGAAACAAAACAATACTTTGTATTTCTATGTGCATACATACGTATGTTTAAATATATTGAAAAAAATCCAGAAAGAGGCATGCCAAAGTGATGTGATTACCTCGGGGAATTTAGGGATGGTGGTCAAAAAGGATTTTAGCTTTAATAGCAATGATTTTTTTTTTTTCCAAATTTATTTATTTATTTATTTATTTTATTTATGGCTGTGTTGGGTCTTCGTTTCTGTGCGAGGGCTTTCTCTAGTTGTGGCAAGCGGGGGCCACTCTTCATCGCGGTGCGCGGGCCTCTCACTATCGCGGCCTCTCCTGTTGCGGAGCACAGGCTCCAGACGCACAGGCTCAGCAATTGTGGCTCACGGGCCCAGTTGCTCTGCGGCATGTGGGATCCTCCCAGACTAGGGCTCGAACCCGTGTCCCCTGCACCGGCAGGCAGACTCTCAACCACTGCGCCACCAGGGAAGCCCAATAGCAATGATTTTAATATCTTACAAGTAGATTAAAAAAAATAAATTTTAAGGTATTTATAGATGTTAAAAAAAGATGAGTACATTAAACCATACAAAAATAGAAAAGAAAAAACCGAAATCATAATCCAACCAGCTAGAAAAAGCCATTAAAATTTTTTGGTCTATTCCTTCCTGTCTTTCGTCTATACTTACATATATATTTATTTTAATCTTTTTCTTCCCTTTTTACACAAAATAGGAATTATTACATGATGCATTTTCCCTTAAAAGTTTGCAAAGATTTTTCTCCATGGAAGCTACTGAAGCTCATGCACCAATCCCTGACTGTCCTGCCCTTCCATGAGAGTCTGGCTGGGGATGGGGTCTAGGGTGTGGACCAGGGGTGGGGGTGGCGGCTATCATATCACATGGGCCACCACTTATGGGGGTTTGCAGGGTTCCCCCAACCCTGCCACAGGGCCTGGCATTCCTGATAAAGGATTTAAAGTTTTGGTGAATGGAAACTCCCTTTTAGCATATGAGTTTGTTACTTGACTTTCAGACACACTTTCAATCTGTTTGAAAGGAGGGGGTCATCTATAATTGACTTCATCCCAAGAAATGGAACCAAACTATGGAAAAGGAGAGGAATCAGGTCACATGGTTCAAAAGGGAGGCATCTGACAGTTCTAACCCTCGAGTGGATTCGACTGTGTCTTCCAGTCTGCATGCCTACATTATGACCCAATTGGTGGTGTTGCAAAGTATCTGTTCTCATGGTTTATTCAACTCTACAGGTTTATGAAGCACTGGCACTGGGTTGGGCACTGGATGGAAACAACACATTAAGGATTTGGTTGCTGGTCTGTGGGCTCTTGCGGTGCAGAAAGGAAGACACGTATAAATGTAGAGCCTCAATTCAAGGCAGGCTATGATGCACTGTAACTAGCAGAGCCCTAACCAATCTGTCAGATATGGGTGTAAAAATGGGGACACTAGGATGAAATTCTGCTATCCCTAAATCCATATTCATGGGGGGAGGCGAAGTAGTTTTCCTACATCTCTTGCATTGGTTCATTCTTGAACCCATAAACTTGAAGTCACAGCCCTACTATGGCTAGAATGCCATCCCTGTGTTGGTATCCCCATTTTGGCTGCCTAGAGAAGTATAGCTGCATTTTAACTCTGATTCAGGGGCAGCTAACATTAAATACACACAGTCTGTTAATACCTGGGAGGTAGTGTGAGCTTGAATCTTTCTGGCTCCACTTCCTTATCTGTAAAATGAGGATCTTTCTTTTTTTACATCTCTCTCGTTTACCTCTTCCCACACACACTTGAGAATCAAATGAGTTAATGGATGTGAAGGCAGGCTCCATATTTTAGACAGCTATAGAAACGTAAGGCCATTATATAGATTTTTATCAGACTGCAGGTTTATCGAATGTTTATATTTCATCCTTGGAGACCCTTGCTTTTTATTTGAAATGCAGTATTCATCTCATCGTTTTTTTGTGAGACTAATCTTTTTATCCAATGTCTTCAGTCTGTTTGCTAGAAAGCTGTCTAGGTGACAATGTTGATATTCAAAAGCCAATCTGAAAACACTTTCCATCTAAGAAGTGTCAAAAATCACAAATGTGTGTCTTTTTTAAAAACTGACTTTATCAACTGTTTTACAACCCTGGCGAAAATATTATGTGTTTTGGGTGTATGTCTGCTCTGAATATTTCTAGCATTCTTCATGGGCTTGAATGTGGTTCCTGATTTATTCCTTTTAAATAACCTGGTGATCCCAGGGGGAATATCACAATCTATAAGTATCACTATTTACAATGAGATGGATTTTCCTACCTTGCTAATTGCAGTATTAATTTTCATTTACAAGTTGGTAATTCCTAGCATCAATCCTTTCCCTGTTGGTGGGGTAGGGCCATTGTTTTCAGAGAAAGCCCCAGGAACATCTTTTCTACTCTTATCTCCAGTTGTGCTACACAAAACAGAAAACAAGAGGAAAAAAGGATAAGATAATTTCCTTGATGGTAGACTAAAGCAGGCAGAAATTTCTCAGGTTTCTTAACACGCTTTCCACTCAGAACCACACCGCTCTGGGTTTCATCAGCATCTCAGAATCATTTTCATCATTCTCCCTGCTTCATCCTAACCAAATCTCATTCCCACACCATGTATGAAAGTATTATCATCATTATTGCAAAATTTATATTCCCATTCCACTCCCTCCATTGCATATTGCATCCCATCGCCAGGTATGAGAAGAAAATCATGAAGTAAAAGCATTTCCCCACATGCTCTGTTTCTCTGCTTTGAACCCTCAGTCCCAGCTGCCGGCAGGAGAACCTCAAGGGCTTTCAGAAATTCAATCAGTTCCCAGATAGGAGCGTAAGATATTAACTTTCACACTGTTTTCCTCTATGATTTGGATTTTCCACTTTTTGAGTAAAGTCTAGTAATTTTGCTTCTAATGGGACAAAGGAGGAGCAAGAAATATGGAGGTGCTTCTAGGGCTAGAGCTCGGGAACTTACGAATCCCCACAAAAAAGGCTGACCCTTTCTCTTCTTCTTTTATTATTGGTTTCAGGATAATGGAGATCAGCAGATCATCAAGATCTGGAAAGCAGCAGAGACAAGAAGTCAAAGGAGGGTATCTGAAGCTGAGCTGGTCCAGCAAGGACGCAGACCCAGTGGCCATGCTGAGGTGAGTGAGCAGCCTTGGCTAAAGGGCATGAAGCACAGCCAGTCCTTGGAACTTTGGGTTTCTCACAACGCTTCATCTCTGTATCATAGTTTTAGAACAGAGAATCACCTAGTCTTTTTTTTTTCTCTTCTTGATTGGAAACCTGCAGCTTTTAAGAAATAGGAATTATAAATGTAAACAGAACTAGAAAGTGACCTGTCACAAAGCTGGAACAGGAGGACTGAGGGCCAAGGGATATTTCTGAGAACAGAAAGAAACTAATGAAGGGCTTGGTGTATCTGGATGTGTTGAGAGGAATTTTACAGCTTGGTCTGAGAGCTCAGGGAAAAATTAATAATAGGTACACAGAAAACTAAGCAAATGAAGAAAAAAAGAGGGCTTTATTCACTCTAAGAAAACAATGTACAAGAAAGAAAGTAAAACTATAGTACACTACATAGTTCTGCTGTATGTAATATTTATAGGATCATGATGTCGTAAACACTGGATGTGAGGAAGAGAGGTAAGTTGAATCTTCCCTAGTAGGAATTTAATAAATGATGGCTAAAATTTAAAAATCAGGAAATAGAACTATACACGTGTTATTTACAAACATGGAGGACAGAGTGGTATGGACATATATACACTACCAAATGTAAAGTAGATAGCTAGCAGGAAGCAGCCGCATAGCACAGGGAGATCAGCTCGGTGCTTTGTGACCACCTAGAGGCATGGGATAGGGAGAGTGGGAGGGAGACGCAAGAGGGAGAAGATATGGGGATATATGTATATGTATAGCTGATTCACTTTGTTATAAAGCAGAAACTAACACACCATTGTAAAGCAATTATACTCCAATAAAGATGTTAAAAAAAAAAATGCCTCGGAGACCTTCAAGATGGCAGAGGAGTAAGACGTGGAGATCACCTTCCTCCCCACAAATACATTAAAAAAAAAAAAAATCACTAAAATAATTTAAAGTGCTCGCTACTTGAGAGCAGCCCTTTGGAGTGGAGCAGGGAACTGCAATTTCTCATGGCAAAGCCAACTGTTCAATTTAAAAGGATGTAGACTTTTTAAAGGATGTTTATGCATTTTAAAGGGAGTCACTAGGACTGTCCATAAATATACAGTGAGCTCTTGAACTTAGATGTGGTCAAACGATGTGCTTTTGTCAATGAAATGAGACCGGAAGTGAAGTTTCCGGAATGAGTTCACGATCTACCGCATTCCCTTCCCTATCTCAGCCTTTGGTATCTTATTAGGACACCAGTTGGAGTTCTTAATAAACTCTGGTAATATGCTCCTTTAGTTATGACTATCAAATCTTGATATCTTTTAATAATCTATTTATTAGTTTACTAAGTTTCCCTTGGTTATAAATAAAATACTTACTACTATTCCAGAAACACTTCTAAGAGCATTCCATGCATCAAAAAATGAGCATTCATAGTATTTCCCATCATTGATTGATAAGAAGAAAGTAATTGTATTTTTGGTTCAGTTTATAGCAAGTCAGAAGGACACAAACATTGCTTTAAGGTAATTTTGTATATCTCTGTCCTAATCCATATGTGCCGATTTTGAAGTTTAACTCATAAAAGCCAGTCTTATTTCCTTTTTTTCAAGTTTTGGAAACTATTCTTTGTCATTTCCAGGTTCTGAACAACATACAAAAACATTCTGCAAACTGTAAAGTGCTGCGCATACGTAGGGGTTTTAGAATGGAGCCTGGAACTAAACCTCCCATCTCCACTTACAAGTAAGGAAACTGAGGCCCAAACAGGAGATGGGACATTTTCAAGGTCATTGAATAGGCAAAAGAATCAGGAAGAGACCCACGCTCTCAGCACTCTGCAGGGCTCTCCTTCCAAACTGCTGAAATCATTCCAGGCCTTTCCTGGCCCATTTCCCACATATTATCAGAAGAGCACATTTCTCCTTTTCCTGATCAGACCTTAACAAATTACCCCAAAATGTAGAGGTTAAAGCAATAAACATTGAACTCACAGTTTCTGTGGGTCAGGAATCCAGGAGTGGCTTAGCTGGGTATTTCTGGCTCAGGGTTTCTCAAGACTGCAGATAAGATGTTGGCCAGGGCTTCAGTCACCTGAAGGCTGACTGGGTTGGAGAATCTGCATCCATGCTCATTCATGTGGCTGGGGGGCTGGAAGCCACCTGGGCCTCTCCATAGAGCTGCTCATGACAAGGCCACTGACCAGAGAGGGAGAGAGAAAGAGGAAGAGACCTGAATGCCAAACTGAAGAGCCTGAACTTTATTTCACATAAAATGAGGAGTTACTGATAACCGATGAGAATTGCTGAGACTTTTCCAAAGCCTTTTTCGGACTCATCATTGATGTCCAATTGCTGTTTAATTATCTGGGCTGAAACCATGCTACGTTGTCTAAAATCCTGTAACTAATAGCTGAAAGAAACTCAAGAAAACAAAACTCAGTAGCAAGAATGCTATGAACACCCTGTTGTGGCACATAAACACCACAAAAAGGGAGGCAGGGAAACTCATACCCAGTACCTCATTAGAACAAAATTCCAGGAAGAGAAGAAAGGTTTACTTCTGGACTTTCCCTTTTACAAAATTTACAGTCACAGGTCCTATGACTTTAGGTCTAGAAAGGAACTTTGAAATGATCTACATTGACGTAAGCTGATGACACCCAGACCTACATCTCCAGCTTCAACCACACCTCTGCTCTTTACACCTGTTTATCAAGCCGACTGCTGGACCTGGCAGTTGGTTGAACTATGGATACTCTTATTTCAACCTGTCAGGAATTGGATTCATCATTTTCCCACCCCCTTTTGCTTTGGGTGTTTTATTTAATTAAACCATCATCTGCTCAGTCACTCAGGCAGGAGCCAGTAGGCCATCCTCTCTTGAATGTGAGAAGCCATATTCAACTGGGTACCACCTACTGATTCTACATCTAATACACCTCTAGCTTCCTCCCCACTCTCAATGCTCTCGAATTGACTGCTTCTCCCCGCCCCCACCCCCTATCAAAGCTTCCCCTCTCCCCTACCTCCAGTCCTTTAGGAATGTGTTACCTTGCCCAGAATATTCTCTCTGCCTGTCTGGAAAGCTTTTACAGTTTTCTCAAGACTCTGTTCATATGTCACCTCCTCTCTATGGAATTAGCCTATCCTTCCTCTGGATTCCCTGCACATTATCACTGACTTCTAACATCATTCTAACATGTTCGCCTCTTCCACAAAATAAAGAGCTCTCTTCATTTTATACTTAGGGAAACTCTGGCCCCCAAAGTCTAAGTGATTTACTCAAGTTCAAGTTCATTCAGTTTATCAATAGCAGAGACAGGTCTAGAAGATATTCTAAAAATAGGGCTCATGCCCAAGGACTCCCTGTGATAAAACGTACACTGCTTCCTTGGCTATGGAGCAGTATCTGCTGGGCTGAATGCATGGCTGTCTTTGAGGTTAAAGCTGTATCCCAAAGACCTGTCCTGCATTGGGGGTGGAGAGCCTGCCTGCTAATACTCCAGTCAGTCGGCCTGGGAGTGTCTGCATAGACGGCCTTGGTGGAGGTGTTTCGGCTTTGCTCACAGGATGGCCTGTGGAGAGGAAGTGCCACTCTGATTTGTGAGTCACCCATTTCCACTCCACAGAGGCCTTGTCAAGTAGGAGGCTGTCAACTTTCATCTCCATCTCTCTTACCCCTGGGGCCAAAAGTCAAATTCAGTTTCTGCTCACTGTTTTGATTTTTAGTGGCTCCTCTGGCACCCCCAGCTCCAGGACCTTTAGCAAGTGGCTTCTTTTGAAAGTTTAAGGTGGAAATCTCTGAGCTGGGCCCGTGCTTCTTCTGACAGGTGTGTAATCGATGGGAAGTCTCTCACTGGAGGCTATCCTTTCCTGAGTCTTGCTAAAAGGCACTTTCAGCGATGGGAAGTGCTCTTAGAGACCTTTTACAATGGACTGAGCTGGGCTAAAATTGTCACCTTTTTCCTCCTGGGTGACCATTCACTATCACCAAGCTTTCTGGCAATTGGAGAAGAAAGTGAGGATGCAGACAGAAAAGAAATCACTCCCTTAATACATACAGGACAGAATGTTCTTAGGGACAGGCAGAAAAGCAGTGACTTGGAAGAAAATTATGAAGGGTGGGTGGATGCTGCACCTTTGGGCTTTGGTTCTGCCCCTCGGAGTATCTTCTCTCTCTTGGGGTTCTCTGCTTTTGATTCCTGTGGCCCTTCCCTACCAGCCCCACAGGGAACACAAGCCCTTTCCCTGTTTCTCTTGAACATACTAAAATAGGCTAATACTTTCCAAAGGGGCTTCACTGACACACTAAAGAAAACAAACACGGAAATCATCAACAGCATTGAAAACCGTCCAGCTTACTCAGGATCACATCTTGATCCTAGGAATCCTAGAAGTAAGCATAAAAGAACTTCATCAAGCTTCCCCCAAAACCCTATCCAGTTCTACCCTTAATCTTGTTTCTCCCCCTACGAGTTTCCTGCCCTTCTCAACCATAAGGCCTCTAGGTACCATTTTGTTTTCTGGAACCTGGAAGATGGTGTGGAGGACACTTTTGTTCAAATCAAATGATAGCAGGAAGGAGACCAGTCAGGAGATAATGGAAAGCTAAATTAAGGTAGTGGAGGTGAAGCTAGGCAATAGGGTAGAAATGTAAGGAATATTTAGGAATCAGAATAAGTAGAATTTGGGGACCTATTAGGTATAGGGTGGAAGGGGTTGAATCTTCTTTTTCTTGTCTTATAAGATATCTATTAAATTTAAGCTGGAATTCCCTATACCTTTTGAATGTGGGAAATGATATTGCTAAAAAAAGAATTGGAAAGAGGGGAAGCACAGAAAGCACAAGCGGTAGAACAGAACTTTTGTTATTAATGAAGATATATGTAATGGCATGTAGCTTTTTAAAAGTGTGATTTATTAAGGTGTAATTTACATACAATAAAGTTTCCACATATTAGGTGTACAGCTGAGTTTTGACAAATGCATACACCCATATAACTACCACCTCAGTCAATATATAGAACATTTCCACCACCTCAAAATATCCCCTTGTGTCCTGTCCAGTCAATAGCTCCACCTCCATCCCTAGGCAACCACTGATCAGCTTTCTGTGACTAGAAATTAATTGTGCACGTTCTAGAATTTCATATAATATAATCTTTTGTGTCCAGCCTTCTTTCATTTAGCGTTGTTTTTGAGATTCATCCCCATGTATCATTTTATTTTATTGCTAAGTAATATTCCACCTTTCAGATATACCACAATTTGTTCATCCATTCACCTACTGATGGACGTTTGGGTTGTTTTCAGTTTTTAGCTATTACAAATAAAGCTGTTCGGAACATTTGTATGCAAGTTTTTGGGTGAACATATATTTCTATTTTCTTGGGGAAATACCTATGAGTGGAATTGCTAGGTCATATGGAAAGTACATGTACATTTAACATTATAGGAAGCTGGCAGCTCATTTGTTAACCAACAGAACACTTCTTATCATTATTCACCATAATTCAAGGATGAAGGAAAAATAAATTTAGCCCAATCCTGCTTGAATTATCATAAAGTTTAAATTAGTGGGATCTGAATTAATGAGATTAAGCCATTATAAAATGTTAAATTAATCCAAAAATGGTTTGGATTTTTAATTCATATGAAAAGAGTGGTTCTAAAAGAGTATGATGTGCACCAAGGGGAGAGAAATTTTGTGAACTTTGTATATTTCCACCCAGAAAAGAACAGCAATACATTGTTATTTTATCAGTGGGATTCAATGATATAAAATAAAATTGTGACATGCTCTATAAAAATACATACGGCATTACTGTTTTACTTTAATGGAAGCCATCATGGGACTTGTAGTGTTGTTTTGCTTATAAAATAACGTGGATCCAGTCTATGCTATGATATCATCCTTCTGAGTTGACTCAGCCAGAAAGCTGGGGCATGTATGTTGCCAGGTAAGCCAGCAACTTGGAAAATTACTGCTCTACTCTTCTTAAGGGTTCCCCTGTGAGTGGGAGCCTTAACATTGTCTCTAGGGGGCTAACATCTCCAGGAGCAGCCTAATCATTGGCTCAGAAACTTCTTTAGAAGCTGACTGACAGCAGCTGCCAATCTAGATAATCACCAGAGAGCCCCAATTAGAGCTCTGACCATCGATCTCACCGCCAGGATTTAGGACTTTAATATGTATCCACAAGTGGAAAAAAAAATTACCCCCTGAGAAAAAAGCAGCATTTTTATAGTATGCACTATATTATACAGCCATATTATACATTATTTATAACTCATAGATGCATTTTTAACCCATCTTCTTAAATGTTGCATTGTTAGTCTAATAAGGTTGGTATTTAAAACCTTTCTTTTTCTAATTCTTCACTTTGGAAAGGGACATAATAAATCTGGAAGAAAATATAAATGAAAGAGTATTTTTAGAATTCACAAAAATAGGAACTATTTTAAAGTAATTTGTACCATTGTCCTTCCTGGGGCCTTCGTTAGCCACCTAAGGAGGAAGCACCCAATGTTTTCACTAATCCTCCAGATGAGGCCAAGTTTAAAACACACGCTCTCTATAAGGATTATGTAAAGATGTTAAAACTTGGTCAGAAAGGTGACAATGTATCTTGATAATTGAGACAATCTTGGAAGTTGGCTGGTCTGTCCAACAGCTATGAACTAATGGTGGGTAATCAAACACAGCAGGTCTGCACAGATACAGGCAAATGCCAAACAGCTTCCTGTATGCACAGAATTCAGCTTAATTAGTCACAGAGGAGAAATAGGCACATTTAAACTAATCCAAGAAATCATTATTGTTCGAGCTGCATACATACAAACATAAGAATTGTTGCCCTCTTAAAACAAGCAGCTCCTACCTGCAAAGGGAGGGCATAGGAGATAGTCAACTGACCTTTATATAAAGGAACTGTCCAGAGGATGAATTCTCTCCATCATTTCTTTTCGTGGTTATTTCTCAGTAGCTCTTATTTAACCCAGTAGATGATAAATGTATGGTGCATGCTAACTCAAGAGTGACTACTGACAAGAAATATAAATGGACTTTTAAAGTGTTTGGATGGTTTTATGAATGAAGGGCTACAGGTACTGCTGGCAAAGGGTGGTATAGACATGAGTATTAAGGCAAGGCTTTTTACAGCTGTCTCTGGGAGTCTTCACTGACAACTGGAACAGGATTGGCAAGTTGCCCCAGCATTGCAACTAAGGCTCTGAGTGGTGAGCAAAAGGCACTTTGTGTCCCACTTTCTCAGTCCCAATCTCTCCAAGGAGGCTTTGGGTGGTGGGGTGCAGCCACAGCAACATGGGCTTATTGAGAGTGCTAATTCCACAATCCGCTGTCCCACCCATCCCCATTCCACCCATACCCCTGCCTCACACGGCAAAAGGACCTGGAGGTGAGAGAGGGTCAGCCTTGTGGGAGGCGCTGCATTCACAGAGAGAGGCTATTCCCTTTCCTGAGTAAGGTTAGGGAGGTCCTTCCTGTTCTCAGACCATCTTGAAGTAATGTGCTTCCCCTCTCTAATTATTCACGAAGGTAGGAGATGCCTTCAAGAAGAGGGGCTGGCATCTCATTGCTTTATCACTGCTTAGTCTGTGTAACCTGAATGAGAAAAAGAGAGAGACAGTCTCCCCATCTGTGTAGGTGTAACTGGGGGCTACAGCTCCGACTGCCCCCACAGAGAGGGCAAAGAGGCATCTGCATCAGAGGAACATAGTAGGAAAGCCATCAGCTGGGGTTCAGTTGGAATTTTCTGTCGAATCTTTCAAAGGATCTTTAATGTACAAGGTTGCTGCTTGGGCATGAGTCCCTTTCCAGCTGACATGTTGGAGCCACTACTGTCCTCACCAAAACCATAGAAAATGAGATAAGACTTGCAGACAGACAGCCCAGAAGGCCACAACTGTACCCAGTTATATAAAGAGACATCTGCCCTTTCCTTCTCCTTCCTCCTTCGCCCGTACCAAAAGTTCTCAGCACTCAGAAGATGGAAGGGAAGGCGTCTGAAGCCACACCTAGCCTCCCTCCACTGTGTCCCGAGCGCTCAGGGCCAAGGCGCTGGCCTGTGTGAGGGCTATTCCTTCTCTGTCCCTGGATGAAAATCTAAGGAAGTCCCTCAGCCTTCCTGGGCACTCTCAGGTAACAAAAAATCCTGATGTTTCCAATCACAAAGATGTTTTCCTTTCAGCCAATAAAATGACCAGTTGACACATAACTGTCAAAACATTGCTTCATTCAGAGTGAAAGCTCTCCACTTCCCCCCAGTCCTGGCCTGCCTCAGGCCTGGGGGCTGTGGTAGATCAGCTTCATTCCTAGTCTTTCCCCACCTGGCTCTTCTACTTCTTAGCCACTCCCTGGGCTGTCTCTGGCTTCCATGGGGTTGGAAATAAGATGAGGGCAAGTGGAGAGAGGGGTAGAGAGAGAAGAAGTGAGGGGCAGGGAAGGTGTTCCCTAACTGTGTAGATGCAATCAGCCGTGGTGCCCTGTGGGCAGGGTGGAGTCCCATAGCTAATTCTGCCTCCTGAGTGATGCTTTCAAGAGTGACTCAGAGACATCCTCTCTGCGGTCTATGTGTGGTCCCTTGATGTGAGTGAGGACCACTTCAGCTCCTGAGTATCTGGAGGCCCTTTCTATTATATTTCCAGGCAGTCTTCCCTGGGGGAATCCAAGATGACACCAGGCTAACTCCTCTTCCCACTTCCTACTGTGGCCATATCTGGTCTCTGAAATATCCTCATCCAGCCAGTGCCCCAGGGCTCACTGTTTGCTCCTGACATAGTCTCCACCCTGTGGCCATAGACCCTTTTAGCAGGGTCTTGCCTGTGGATTGTTTGTAGACCAATGGGTAGATTTTTGTCTGATAGAAATGCAAATGACTTTTGTTTGGTGGAACAGATACCTCAGTGGGTTGTGATTTATGGTCCTGTTGGAATACTGACAGGTTTTGTATCTAACCCAGCAATCTTAATATTGCTATAAATACTTCTCAAATGCTCTTCTAAATGGCTCCCTCATTAATTAGCGAGTTGAATAAAATATTTGACGTATGTTTACTTCATATTTGAAAGACAGTCATAATTTTATCTCTTTGAAAATTATTCCTTAACAAGATTAAAGTCCAACACTCTCTGCTAAGAAATTCTACTACTACTACTATTTGATGATAGTACTACCTTACATGTCTGTAGCGGTTTATAGTGTGCAACTTCCTTTTTGCAATGAGAAGCTTCTTGAGGACGGAGGCTGGCTGTCTTGTGCACCACTGCATTGTATCCCTTCTGCCTGGCATAGTCTCTGGTACAAAATAGGAGCCCAATGATTATTTGCTATGAATCTCATTTGGTGTTCATATAACCCTGCAAGGTAGGTAGAGAGATCCTCTTTCTTTCTTTCACAGATGAAATGTATTTGGATGGCTTGCTCAGTGTCACACAGGTAGTGAGTTAAGAAAACTGGGACTCAACCAGACCTTCTTATTGCTAGGGCAGTGCTTTTTGAGGACACTACAATTGTCTCTCATTTTATAAACATGTCCTTAATACTCCCATACAAATTAGAAATACTTCCTGGCTAAAAGCTTCCTTAAGTGACTGCTTCTGTTAGGATGCTTCTAAAATTTTTAAAACATAATTCAATATATAAAACTTCACAATTTATGGTCATAAACATGAAGTTATCTAAGGTCATGGCAATAATTTCTAGAGAAGTAATTACATAAATCTGAGGAGGATGATTTCTGATTGAAACACTGGAATCATTTTTGTCCCAGTAGAGCAGTGTATCTTGGTTTACAAAAAATCCAAATGTAAAGAACCTTTGTTTTCCAAGCAAGTCATAATTAACACTGGAAAATCAGAAGCTGACTCCGTCTGCAGCTGGAATTTTCTTTAGTCCATATTCTTGTTTCCTTGGATGCCAGCTGGACTCCCCTCCCCATTGCCAAAAAAAAATCAAGCAAAACAGAGCAGTTGTTGGTCCCTTTAAAATATGCTCGAGTCCTCATTACTTTCCATCCACACTGCCAGCACGCCATTATAAACCATTATCTGTTCTTATCTAAAGTGCTGCAAAAATCTCCCAGCTCATCTCCCTGTACCTGTTCTTATGCTTCTCTCACATCAACACCACAAGTAAAGTGATTTTTACAAAACACAATTTGATCTTGTTGTACTTTTAAACCCTCTCTGTGGTCTCCCACTGCTCTTAGATAAACCTAACTCCTTAATGTGGGTTTGATGCCCCATGTGATTTGTCCTTGCCTGACTCTCTTTCCAGTTACCTTCACCCTTGCTCACATTGTACCTTCCCCACCTCAGAGCCTTTGCACATGCTAATCCCTCTTCCTAGAAAGTTCTACCTTTGCCTTCATTTTGCTAATTCCTGCTCCCCCATCAGGGCTCAACTTCAGTGTCATTTTCTTGGAGAAGACTCCTGTGCTCCTCCAGCAAGTGCAATCACACATGTAATTGCTTTTTCAGCATCTATCTTCCCCCCCAGACTCTAAGTTTCTTGAAATCTTTCTTGTCTGTAGCCCTAAGTTCAATGCCTAGCACAGTGCCTGACAATATACAGTATTTCACCAGTTCTCAGATGCACTTTTTTTTTTCTACTTTTAAACATCTCTGAAATCAGGATGCAAATTTCAATCATTAGTATGTCATAGTTTAAATGGCAGTATTTTTCTTTCTTAGTATAAGTGGAATAATTGGTTGTATCATACAACCAATATTATCTTACATTTGAAGAAATATGGTGGTTGCCACATGAATGACTGCCTGTAATAAAAAGCCTTCAGTTATTTGGTTTTTTGCCTGAGTACAGAAATTCTACTACTCATGAATGGCTGGGTTCTGAAAGACTGTTTGCAAGTAGCAAAGCAAAATAGCCAGTTGCTGTTTCTCCACTGGTAGTGGGCAGCAGCAGTGCATTTTCACTTGACTTCTACCTAGATGTCATGCATGTTGGAAGTTCACTGGGAGAGGAGCATTTTATCCGGGGCAACTCACGCAAGCGCCTGCCTGCTGGTCTGGTGTCTGCTGATGCGACTTCTGTCAACACAACTCCATATCCCAACCACTGCTATCAGCACCTCCCCTGCCAAAGCTGATGTCACATCAGCTGCCCCCATCACTGTCCTCCTTATACTCCAAATAGCTGCTTCTCTCTGCTAGCTGAACAGAACAGCCCTTTGGTGCTCACAAGACACTTCATCCTGTCAAACATTCAGAACCTTCTGCTGGGAGCCCAGCCAAAGCCTCCTGGTAGAGAAGCAGGGAACTATAGAGTGCTTGATCACTCATTACATTCCTGCCTTGATAATTGGTTCAGAGGCCTCAGGCCACCAGAATGGTTGAATCACTTTTCTTTGGAATCCAATTCTAATAAAGAAACAGCTATATATAGGGCCCAGTAACTTCCAGCTTTGCCTTTACATAAAACATTAGCCTGTTTTTTTTTTCCCCTTCTTGGGAATCAGCTTTTCCTTTGGTGGAGACTGTTCCACCCTGATCATTTACTGAGAAAATTCTCTCCTTATCCATGGGCATGTCACAACCCTAGCACAAGTAGACTTAAGTAGAACAGGTTTATTCAATTGACCGTGGCCTTGATAAGTTGTACTCATGATTGACGAGGCTGCTATTTCTGGGTGTCCGCTCCCATCATCACCCTGCCTGGGGCTTTACAAAATAGCTGGGTTGAATCACACTGACAGAATCTTTTAGTCACTTTCAATTCTGCCAAGGAAACATAGACATGGGCTTTCAGCTTCTAAATTAACTTTGATTCCCTCCAGACCCTGATCCCTTTTAGGTCACAAGGCATCTTAAAACTGAGCTGAACACTTTCATTTAAAAGAAAAGGAAGGGGACTTCCCTGGTGGCACAGTGGTTGAGAATCCGCCTGCCAATGCAGGGGACACGGGTTCGATCCCTGGTCCAGGAAGATCCCACATGCTGTGGAACAACTAAGCCCGTGCGCCACAACTACTGAGTCTGTGCTCTAGAGCCCATGAGCCACAACTACAGAGCCCACGTGCCACAACTACTGAAGCTCCCGTGCCTAGAGCCCGCGCTCCGCAACAAGAGAAGCCACTGCAATGAGAAGCCTGCGCACTGCAGTGAAGAGCCAACGCAGCCAAAAATAAATAAACAAATAAATTTTAAAATAAATAAATAAATGAATTAATTTAAAAAAGAAAAGAAAAGGAAGAGAAAAGGAAAACAGATAAGTGAGAAATAACTGAAGCAAATATGACAAAGGATTAAGATCTATCTCAAATAAAATCTTATTCAAAATGTAATATAAATTAAGATCTTAATAAATAATTGAGATCTGTCCAAACTTTCCAAGCCTGAATGGAAGCGAGGACAGAACTATCCAGTTAGAGGTGCCACTGAACTCTGTTTGGCAGAGCTCCCTCCACAAGTGCAACAAATAGTGGCCTTAGGAGGTTGTACTGAGCCAGGAGTCGTGTGCGGATTTGAATCCAGTAAGCCAGAGAAGAACATCTGATGAGGTTGCCCCAACTGAGGGACCAGGAGCAGATGTCAAAAGCTAAAATATTGGGAGGATGTTGGGGGGAAAGATATTGCTGCGTATATAGACATTGAGATCCTTTAAGAAACCAGTTGAAATTATCTAATGACAAATTTTTAACATCGCTTGTGATGATAGAGTAGAATCTCAAGCACATATCACAAATTTTGAGGAGTTTCTGATCTTCAAATTGAACAACTGGGCATCTGATTGAAGGAAATCTCCAAAGCAAAGGGCACCCCCAATTTCTGAGGGGTTCAAGCTAGAGGCCAGACTGGGCCATGAGAGAGCAGGGATCTCTTCACTTGAAAACAGAAAAATCTTTGAGAATCACCTGTGCTGTCAGCCCAGGGGAAACCTGCGGCACCCAGCACAAAGCCCAAAAGAGCAGGGTTTCTCCCTGATCAGGTGCCTCTCCAAAGTGGTTCTGCTCTTCTCTGATATGGCCAGACATTCCCTGATGTGTAAGACAGGAAGGGTGTCAGACACAGACACTCTACCTATGTGGAATGGATGGAGGCCAAGACAGAAAGAGATCTGGGTGCAGAAAGTTTTGTCAACATAAAGCTCCCCTGGTACAAGATCTCTCCTGACAGCTGCATCCCTGAGCTAGGATTACACGGTCAACCAGCCCTCCAGTTAAAGGCTTAAAGATTAAGTCCATCCACGTAAGACCTAAGAATTCATCCACCTTAATTTTGGGCAAATACAGGACAAAATACTCAGATATAAACACACACGCACACACCACAGAGGGACTATTAAAAAACTTTCTACAACATAGAAGATAAATGTAGCACGCAGAGATACAGAAAGGCCATTCTTAAAATGTATATTTCATTCAGGTCATGGAAGTAAATTTTAGAGAGAGTCTGCCTTATACCCTTGAGGAAATAAGAGCAAAGATTCTAAGAAAGAAGAGATGAAAGTTGAGATGGTAAGACAATATGTATGTAATGAAATAGTTAATTAAATAATATATGTAAAGGCAGTGCTACAGTAATTTGATAATTGGCAAAGGCAGTAAAGGACAGAACTAACTTCAGAAAATCAGATCTGTAATGTGGAGGGTAAACTTGGGGCAATCTCTCAGAATGCACAAGAAAAAGTCACAGAGGTTGAAGTGATAAAAGATATAAATGGAAGAGTCAGAAAATGAAGCATCAACATGTGGGCCTGCTGCTTACTAGCTCTAAAACTCTGTTTCTCCTGAGTTTTAGGTGTTTCTACAACTATAAAATGGGGTATACTACTACTCCTTAGGGCCCTGTAAGGATTGAGTGAGATAATGAGTGTAAAGTGCCTAGCATTTAGGAAGCATCAAATAAATGGTACCTGCTATTATTATTACTAGTGCTTCTCCCACTGCGTTTATATTACTATTATTAAATAAATGAACACAAGGACACATGGGAAAAAATCAGTACTGTGGTCTATGTCCCAGGACTATCCACTGGATTTTGTCTATAGATTGATATTTTTTCTCAAGAAGGGCTCATGGCTGCTACATTCCTTGAATCCTTTTTCTGTTTGTTTGTTTTAAAGGATATCTGCCTATTACCTTCATATGTAAATAATAATTTGATGGATATAAAATGTTTGTGTAAAACATTCTCTATAGCTGTGCACACAGTGTACCAGTTTTCTGACATTGAATGTCATGATGGAGAAATCAGAGGCCAGTTGATTTTTTTTACTTGTAATACTTTACATAGAATAAAAATTACAGCGACAACACTCTTTATCATCGCAGTAACTCAATATGTGCTTCAAGGTTTTTTTGTTCTGAGTGCTTTGTTTTTTGTTTTTGTTTTCTGGAATGAGTGCTCTGTTTTCCTGCAGGTTCAGCTCTTGGTTTATAGAAGTTTTCTTCTATGATATCTTGCAATGCATGTGTGTCTCATGTTCTCTTTTCCAGAAACTCTAATATGCTTATGTTGGTTGGCGTTTCTCTTCCATGTCCATAGTTTTTCTTTCTAACAATTTATAAACATCTTCTTTCCATTTTCCTGAATTTACTCATGCTCTGGTTATTGCAGTTTCAAAGGTAACTTATCTTTCCATAGTAGTGTTACTGTGTGTTCAGTTTCTTTCCTAACATTGTTAGCTCACTTTTTCTCCTTTGGCCATCTTAGAATCTCTTCCTTGAGCTCCTTATCTCTCTGTTGTGCCTTCCCTTTCAACGGGGTTGTGTTCTTTTTAAACTTCTCTGAGGGTTGAAAAAGTATTTATCTGAATTTTTTCTACGTTCTGGAGTAATTTTCTCTTATAGCTGGAATGATTATGTCAGATGTGAATTTCTCAGCTGGTTTTCACTTCTTCACTTTCCTCATTCTTTTATTTTTTGTAGTGTCTATGCATAGGACCCATAGTGTGTCTCTTTTATTCACCTGTCCTTTGAGAAGGGGGTAGTTCTACCTAGTCGTCTGTTTGCTCAAAAGTGATGTGTATGGTTGGGGCAGAGGAGTGATCTGGAGCAGCTGACAGCTTTGGTCCAGACACATTGTTTCTGAAGATATTAAGAGAATCTTTTTCTTAATTTTCACTGTTTGCCCATTTCAGCTGAGCAGATAGCCCAGATAGGAGGTAGGTCTGGCTCACAACAAAATCCCTAACTCACAACTGATGTCCATCTCGTTTACTTTTAGAGAAATCTGGACCATGTTGAGGTCTGCAGGGTTACATATCATCTCTCAGCATCCTTCTTCAAACTGATCCCAAATTCACTGATTTGGCAGATATTCTCTTTCGCCTATGTGTTGGAAGTTGTAGCTCTAACTATATTTGTTGGAGATGCAGTTTTCTTCACTATTTATGTTCTTTGGATTATTTTAATAGGTTACAAACTGGGCACTATAGTAAACAGGCTTTTTACCAGAAGTCCAATGTAGCATTTTTAAGATAAAAATCTAATGACATCACCCCCTTATTCTGCTCCCCATCTACACCTCCAGCCTCTTCCTGCACTTTTTCCTCCTTCACCCTTCTGCATCACGTGACATCATTCACTTGTTCTCCCCCTGAAATCTGTCCCCTTGTACCTTGTGTTCTCTCTACCTGGAATGCTCTCTCTCTTCCACTCCCTCTGCGTGGCCAGCTCCTCTTATACTCCAGGCTCAGTTTAAACATCACTTGTGAAAGGACGCTTTTTTGAACACTCTAAGTTTACATCCATACCATTTTCCTGCACTTGGGATGTCAAATCTCCCTTCATATTTGGTTAGCAGTTCCCACAATAACATCTTAATTTCTCTTAATGTTGTTATAATGTGGATTGGACAACAAATAATGAATTCAAATTTACAACTGCAGTTTTCAAGTGAATATTCTCTAATCTAGACTGGATATATTAGCGTCAAAGTACACACACACTGTGAACTGATTTTGAAGTATTGTGTGTTTGTGTCTGTTACGGATATTCGTGCTAGAACACAAATAGTATAATGAAGGTATGTAATAAAAAAGGATGTTCTGGAAATCTGTACCAAAAAGTTCACTGGTGCATAGGTCAGTGCCTGGCACACAGAAGGTGCTCAATAAATGTTTTGTTGAACAAATGAATGATTGGTGTACCCTTGAGGTTTATGTTCCTACACAGTATGGTCCATCTATATCCAAATAAAAGGTAATTCAGAGACAGGAGGTTCTGTTCAGGTGGAAGAGAGACTAGTTCAGGATAAATCAGGGTGTTTATTCAAGTTGTTCTGCCAGCTTGCCTCACTGTTTTCATACTTCCTGTTCATAGGTAACCACTTTGTAAACCTAGATGCAAGATGGAAGTCCTGCAGATTCCTGCAAACAAACTGTGTAAGGCATTCTCAGCATTTCCACAGGCTGTCAGAGGGCTTAGATCAAGTGTTCTCACACATTGCCAAAGCTCTTCTCAGACATATTTGCTCCAGGCTTTTATCAACTGCCAGGAAATGAGCAGCTGTGAGTTCCAAACCTAACAGGTATGTGGAGCTGTCAGCATGTTCAATTCTGATCAACTGGAGAGGAGAAGTTGTGCTGGGGTCAGCCGTGTCTGATACCCCTCCCCTCTGACCAGCAGGAGTTTGTGAAAGCTCCAGGCTCCTGCTGAACTGGGGAATTGCTGTGGAAGGGGCTCAGGCTGGGGACTTCCGCCAAGAAGTGCCTGGCTCGCCAGCTGCACGTAGCCCCCCCAGTGCCTTGTCATTTGAGATGACATGTGGGATTCCAAGGGCAGGCTTAGCTCCGGTAGCCTCCACTGCCAGCAGTCCACGGACTGTACTAGATTAACTCTAATGTCTGTGTACTATTTAAAATGTGGTTTACTGTGATACTAAATTTGTTTTACCTGGTTTAAAAAAACTAAGAACTTAATTAACTTTTTCTTTCTTTTTCTTTTCAGCTCTTTATGGAATGGAAAGTCAACTGAAGCTCAGGGAAGTTTTTCATTGTTTTGATAGCTCTCAGGTTGTGGCTGGGTCTTCTTAGTTTTTGCATGTGGTGGCTTTTTTCAACTAATTACTTTTTAAATGTGTTAAGACTCCTTTTCAACTTTAATCTGCTTTAGAGTGATATTACCATTTTATCTTTTAAATTTTATTAACTTTTAATTGGGTGGTTTTAAGAGTTTTCAGTGTTGAGATTTCATTCCGTTACCTAGAATCATAGACTTTCAGAGCCGGGAAGGCCCCTGAGATCTTTGTTAAATCTCTTCTTATAAAGGTGAAGAAACTGATGTAAAGATGTTAAGACACTTGCTCAGATTCTCACAGCCAGAGGTGGAGTTGGGGGTGAGAAAAATCAGGTTTCCTAACCCTCAGTTAAAAGGTATTTCCACTACAGCTGCTTATCCTTTTAAGATATTTTCACCAGCTTAGTACCTTACTCTGAGAGTCACTACCACTGCCTTTGATGAAAATACATATGACAACTTGTATGAAAAAGACAAAGGCAGTGAATCATAACTACAGTTAATGTGATTTTTGTGATTTTTGTCAACTCCTCACCCAAGTCCCAAGAAATGCCAATACCCATGGCAAACAGTCAATCAATGGTTAATTAGTATTAAGTCCTTCTATATGTCAGGCACAACATCTGCCAAAATGTGGAAGTCTTTGGTTCTCATGATAGGGTCACAGGAGATATGAAGTCCTAGAAAGCATATCAGTAATATTGGTAAACCAGATTAGGCAGTGGATATTGGCGGGGTAGTGCTTGGAAGCCAGATATATTTGGATTACACATCATGAGCTAAGAGTAGCAGAAGAAATCTGATGAGCTCTTTCAATCGGTAATACTGATAGGGTGTACTGAATTTAGTAAGCCCTTATATTTTTGTTACAATAATAATAATAATATTTTCATGGCATCTTACAGTTTGCAAAGCTCTTTCACTTTGATAATCTCATTTAATTGTCACAATAAATATTTTAGATAAGTATCTTCCTTTTCAAAAACTGACACTGAGACTCTAAATCTCACAGCATATTATTGGGAGAAATTAGATTTCAACCTAACTTCTTTCTATTCAAAAATCTCATGATCTGTTCATTGCCATTTCTTTCTTCCTCCTGCCTTCAACACACATTCAGGGACCATTGTTTACATGCCAGAGACTGTAGTAAGGAACGGTTCCATCAAAAGTGCAAAATTGGTTCAACACAAGGAAAATTATTAGCTTAATCTATCACTTCAATAGACAAAGCAAAAATTAGGTTTTGTGGCTGCCATGAGAGTGGTAAGAAACAGCTCTCTTTGGAGTAGCTCATCCAAGTTCACATTTTACAGATGAGGGAAATCTGGCATGGGGGTGGGAAATAGCTCAAACATTCAGTGAGACAGAAGCAGCTGTAAACTGACTAGCTTGTGTATTTCTAGTAGACAACAGGGCTTCTCAGGAGACACACAAAACCATGTACTTGGTAAAAATCTTTGTGCATTTCTGAAGAGCAAAAATGGGTTATACGCACACACACAACACACACATGCACACACAGATAAAATACATATACAAGCAAGTTAATATCATTCACGATGGAGAAACCACAGAAAGCCATGCCCCCTGAAAGAATAGGATACTATAGTTTTTAATTACATTAGAGATGCTCTATAGAGATGCCCACAAGAGGGAATTCACATAGAAAAGGAAAATAGAAAAATCACCTTCTAAGAATCCAAGGGAATCCACCTAAAATCTAAGTAAGGTAAACAAAGTGGCAGAATGTCGAGTAGATACATAATAACTAATTCCTGAGAACTTGAGATAAATAGCCATAAACTATCATAAAAGAAAGCTGATTTATAATAGCAACACACATTAAACATTTTATTTATTGATTCAATAAATATTTATTCAGTGCCCACTACTTGCCAAACAATATTCTGGGTACTTGGTTTACAGCAGAGAATGAATAGACAAAGATCTTGGCCTCAGGGAGCTTTTGTTCTAATGGCCGATACAGACAAGGTGTAAGTAAACACCTTTGAAGCTAGTGCTGTGGGAACAATGGTGAGCAGGAGGAAGGGAATCAGGACTCCAAGCAGTAAGCATGGGGTTATACTTTTAAATAAGATAGTCAAGGCCATTGAGCAGGTAACATCTGGGTCAAGACCCGAAGGAGGTGAGTGAATTAGCCATGCAAATATTTGAGAGAACAGTGTTCAAGACAGAGGAATCAGCTAGTGCCAAGGCCATGAAGTAGGGGTCTCTCTGTTGTGTTAGAGAAACAGCACAGCAAGGCGACCAACATAGCTGCTGAATTAACACTGAAGTGGGAGTGGGGGATAATCACGCATAGCCTTGGAGACCCTTGTCTACTGCTCTAAGAACACGGGCTTTTGCTCTGAGTGAAATACAAAGTCACGTGGTTATTTAGCAGAAGAGTGAGACCTGAACTGTACGTATATCACTCAGGTGATGTGTTGCGGCAATGCTGTACTTGATTACTGCTCTACCCTTCTCTCTCTGACCCTGGCTCACACCTTCATCATCTCTCACCTCAATTACTGTAGATGATAGTGGCTTGGGCCAAGATAAGGACAGTGGAGGTGATAATAAGAGGCTGAGTTCTGGATATATTTTGAAGGTAGAGTCAACAAGATTTCCTGAGGTGGAGTATGAGAAGAAAAGAACAGCACTGAGGATCTCAGCCTTGACCAGCTGGAAGGAGAATTAATAATTAACATAATGTGGGGCATGTGAGAATGACTGAAAGAAAATGCTAAAATCTTTACAGGATGGCTCCAGAACTGGGACTTTATCCTTGTTCTTCTCTGTACTCCATGTCTGGCACACAACAGGCACTCAATAAATGTCCGTTAAATAAACTGATGAATGAATAAATAATAACTACTGGAATCTCCACTCTGAGCTATAGTTTAAACCAGTTCTCAAACTCTCACGTGCAACAGAATCACTGCGTCACGACCGATTTGGGGGCTCATCCCCAGAGTTCTGATCCAGTAGTTCTGGGATGGGACCTAAGAATTGGCATTCATCACACACGATGGGGGAGGCAGCAGCCGCTGGCTCAGGGACCACACTTTGAGAACCACGAGCTTGACTGCCGTACTGACGTGCTTGATGGTGGGCACATCCCTGCCAGGCCTGAAGCACGGTGAACTCCTGCCTTTTGTGCATTGTGCTCCCAGCCCCTGTATCAGCTTCCGTGGGCCAAACGGCTTCAACCATTCCTGACCGCTCTGGGTGCCCTCATTCCTGCCCCTTGAAACTTTCCCTTTTGGTTTCTAGTATAGCCATCTATCGTTGTTGTTTTTTTAATCTAAAAATTATTTTATCTGTTATCTCTTTTTGTTTGAAGCAGCCAGTTTTGCCACTGAATCTCAGCTACCTCTCACCTCTTGGGGCTGTTTCCTTCTTTTAGTTATGTCTCAACCCAAATGGGAAAATAGTCCCTTTTCCTTGATTTCCTTAAAGCACTGTAATTTCTCATGAGGCAGTTGTGTGAAGTAGATGTTTACTGAGGATTCTAGCATAGCTCAGAAGATAACTTAAAATTTAACAGAAGACACCACATCTCTGTCCCCAAATTTCATAAGCCATTCCCACAGAGACCAAACTGCTTCCCTATCCTCTCCTTATGACTTTCATTCTTCAGTCTTTCTTACCCCACCCCCGTCAGAACCACTCCCCACACAAACACACACCCACACCCACTGTCCCCTAAGCTCAAAATCCTTCCCACTTCGCTCTACAGAGCAATTCATCTCTTTCTCTCACCCAGGCCCATTCAGACCATGCCCTGGGGGCTTCCCTTCCTACCAAAGTGATTTATTTTTCCAACAAAGATGACTTTCCCATTTATGGGATTTCAGCACCCAACTTTAAAATGAAAATATTTCTCTCTACCATAACACACACACGCAATTAACTTTAATAAGCAAAAAGTCCACACCTCATTATGGTTCTAGTTTGTATTTCTTTGTTCATTTAGGTACTGAGGTCATTCTTAGTCGGGGTTTTTTTGTTTCAACTCGTGTATTTTCCAAGTAAATGTTAACTTCCTATCTATTCTGATAGTTTGCCTTTTAATTTTGGTTATGCCAAAGTGTTTTAATTTTTACATAGTCAATCTGCCAGTCTTTGTTCTTTGTGACTTCTTTAATCCTTTGTAACCTTCCTTGATTTTCCCTGGGAGTTTTTTCTGGAAGTTTTATGGTTTTTGTTTTTATGTTTGTATTTGGCTTTCTTTTATATTTGACCATTTATTATACCTGGAATAATTCACCTGTGATATAAAATAGAGTCTAAATGAATATTTTTTCCCCAACTGCTAATCAACCTTTTTTTATAGCCCTATCACCCAGCACAAGCTGTGACACATAGTGTATTCTTACTAAATTTTTTAAAATCAATGAACGCATCTCTGTACTCTGTAGCAAATAACTCTCCTCTTCCCCCACTGACCCTGTTTTACTTGGGGATCTGAGAAGCACAAGTGCTCTCCATCCTGCCACCCACCATCACCACCTATCCACATATATATACTTTGGGAAAAGCAAATTCCTCTTGGAAATGTTAGTCCTTCCCAAGTTGTGAATCTACAGTCGGAGGCAGTCAGAAAAGATTTAAGCATTGTTCAGAGGGCAAGGTCCAAATGCCTTCCTGTGTCTCTGACAACAGAGGCATGAGAATTGGAAAGGAAGAGATAAAACTACCTCTACGTATATGCAGCTGGTCTGGTTCTGTATCTGGAAAATCCAAGAGATTTCAGAAAAAACTACCACAAATAATAGGAGAATGTAGTACAGTAGCACATTATAAAACTCAACATATGAAAATCAATAGCTGTCTTTCCCTGAATCTAATCATAAATAAACTGAATATCAATCAAATTGACAATTTTCATTTTACAAAATAACTGTCTTGTTCTCTTCAAAAATGTCAAGGTCAAGAAAGACAAAAGACAACAACAACAAAAAAAGCCCAAGGAACTGTTCTAGAATAAAGAGATTAAAGAAACACACAACTGAATGCATTGCTGCATTGTGTGATCCTGTACTAGGTCCTAGACTGGAAGGGGGTGGGGTGAGGAGGATGGAAAGGAAGGGGCAAAAAATATAAAGGACATTATTGACTCAAGTAATTAAATATCAGTTGTAGATTAAATAGTAGTATTGTGATGTTAAATTTTCTGAACTTGATAACCAGACTGTTGTTATGAAAAGAAATGTCCTCGTTCTTAGGAAACACTGAATATTTAGTGGTAAAAGATCATGATATCTCCAACTTATTCTCAAAATAATTTCAGGAAAACAAAAACAAAACCATATATATGCGGGGGGAGGGGAGGGAGGCAGAGAGAGACAGAGACAGAACGATAAAGCAAATGGGGCAAAATGTAACGAACAGTGTGTGAATCTGGGGAAAACGTGTATGGAAGTTCCTTGTACTATTGTTTGATGTTTTCTGTAAGTCTGAAATTACATCAAAGTAAAAACATATATATAAAAATAAGAACCTTCATATTTAGAAACACAAACTAGTTAGAACATAAAAGGGAAGACAAAGCCTGTTTATACAAACAAGTACCTAGCATAAACCTAATCAGAAATGTCTAAATCTTTATGAGAAAAATGAAAAAAAAAAAAAAAACAAAACACACTCCCCAAAGACACAAAAATATATTTTTGTAAATAGAAAGATGTTCTTGGTTAAAAAGCCTCAAATTCAGAAAAGTCAGTTATCCCTAAGTTAAACTACAAATTTATCATGATCCTAATAAAAATATCATCAGGTGTTTTTTTCCCCCAAACCTTGACAAGTTGATTATACAGTTCATTTCAAAAACAAGCAGGCAAAAGTAATTAGGAAATCTCTGTAAAATAAGAGCAACTGGGGATTGGGGATACCCCTATCAGGCATTAGATATATTTTAAAAGTTTAAATTAAATAATAATTAAATTGTGGTATTGGCATATAAATAGGCCAATAGAAGATAATAGAAAATCTAGATATAGCCCCAGTTTAAAAGAAAATTTATTATATGATAAAACAAATCATAGAGAAAAGATGACCTGGGATAAAGGACAGCCAGATGGAAAAGATAAAATTTGGTCCATTTCTCACATCATATACCAGGATAAATTCCAATTGAATCAGAGTTGTAGATGAAGAAAGAAAGAGAGAGAGAGAGAGAGAGAGAGAGAGAGGAAGGAAGGAAGGAAGGAAGGAAGGAAGGAAGAAAAAAGAGACAAACCATATGCAAGAAGGCATGGATCAATTCATCTATAACAGAGGAATGGGAAAAAAGTTTTAACCTATGGTTCAAAATCTAGAGGCCATAAGAAAATGATTGATATATTTGTCTATATAAAACTTGTACAGAGCAAAAACACACCAAAATATAGTAAAAGACAAATGACAAGCTGAAAAAATATGAACTTATATCACAGACACAGGTTAATATTCCTAAATATAAAAAACTATAAATAGAAATAAAAAGAGAAATGACTTATAGGAAAATGAGCAAGACTGGCATGGAAAAAATGCAAATGGTTCCTAACCATATGAAAGATGCTTAATATAACTCTAATTAAAGGAAACAAATGCAAAGGACACTGAAATACCATTCTAAAAGTTTGACTATTGGCAAGATTCAGGAAACAGACATTGTCATACATTGCTGGTGGGAATGTAAAATGATACCACCTCTATTGAGGGAAATTTGTTAATATCTATAAATATTAACATGTATGTGTTTACCCTTTGACCTAAAGGGTAAACACATGACATGTGTCATGTATGTGTTTACCCTTTGACCTAAAATCCCAATTCTAGGACTCTAACCTAAAGACACACTGGAAAAAATAGAAAAAGATATAGGTACAAGGCTACTCACTGCATATTACCCAAAAATCAATTGAATAAACAATGATATAATTACATAATTGAGACCCCAAAAGGAATGAATATATATGTATATCCCTAATATTATATACGTACATCCCTAAGGTGTACATACTCTCTGTCTTAGCCATTCTATTTCTAGGAATTTATCCTACATGAATAATTTAAAATATATGAAAATTTGACTACTTTATTCATTCTAGTATTATTAATCATATTGAGCAAGTACTTGTCTCACCTCTATCTCAGGGCTTTGACAAGAGTGCAGTAAAATTAAAAGGTCAAAATTTAAAAAAATTCTTTAAAGAAATAATCTAAATGTTCAGAACAGGGGATTGATTAAGTGTGCTTACTGAACACAGAATAACTGGAGAGATCCCTCCTCCAAGAAGTCTTCCCTAATATTCCACATTCACACAGCTCACTGTGAGGACCTCTCCATGGCACTCTTCACCTCATGCCTTGCTTTTGAAGAGTCTGTGTATGTTTCTTCCCTAGGCTCTAAGTTCCTGGATCCAGGGGACCATGTACTGCTTATCCCTGTATCTATTCCACCATGACTCTTACTTTTGCCCCTGAAGACTGACCTGTACCTTACACACACTAGGCCAAAAATGGCAAATAGGTTTTGTTTGCAGCATTAGCCCTAATAGTTTAATAATGTCTTCCTGGAGCACCATGTTGAGAATGATTCTGAAGCTGAGTGCAGGCTTAGTTAAAAATAGTGCTACAATTAATTCTATCTGCTGTACACAGGGGAGAGGAGAATAGAGGCACATATGCCATGCCTTGTATAGGAAACTATACGTTGGTCACACTGACCTTGAGTAATAATTATTCTATCAAATACATTGACTCATAATCCCTAGCATGTTTAAAAAACAGACACACTCACATATAACCACAGTATATAGCAGACTATGTTAAAGGCGATTAGGAAAAAATAAAACATACTGCAGTTTTAATTCCAAAGGAAAAGACATTACAACTAGCTAGGGAGACCAGAGTTTTCATGGAAGACGTAGACTAAGTCAAGCTGTGAAAGATGGACAAAATGCTAAAATCTGAACAAGAAGAATTAGCAAGAAGGGCATTCTAGGCAGGGGAACTAGTGTGAACAAATACATGAGATAGAAAGGTCAGTTTGATGGAGTGGCCATCCAGCATTTCCCTTCTTCCTAAAAGGACCCCAGATTTCTTTCAGATTTCCACCCTTCCATCACGCAGCCGCATGTGTCAGGAAGACTGACTCCTCTCCCAGCTCTAAGCATGGCCCTGACTGGTTGAAGAGTAATGCCACTCCTGATGTCAGTGATCAGTCTGGGGAACAGCATGTGTTCTGTTTCTGGCCAATGAGATACGAGGGGGAGTTTTCTAGGAGGGCTAAATAGTCTTCTTATCCCAAGAGAAAACCACAGGAAAGATGGTGTTCCTCTCTCTTCAAGATGTCACCATGTTTGGATATGATGCTTGGAACTGCTGCAGCCAATTGCTTCTGGTCTGAGGTTGAATCCAATACCAAGACTGGCAGAGCAGAGAGGTGGGGTCCTTGATCACATCGCTGAGCTGCTAAGTCAATCATCCCTGTAGCCCACCCAATCTCTGGAGTCCCTGTTGTGTGAGAGAATATACTTCCTTTTTCTAGAAGTCAGTTTGGGTTTCTGATCACAGCAGCTGAAAGCATTCTGAGCCCTTAGAAAATGGTGAGCAGTCATGACTGGTTAGAGCAGAAGTTACCTGAAAGGAACTTGAGGGAGAGATGGCTAGGAAAGCAGGCTGGGGGCAGACCTCATAAGACCTTACATGCCAGGCCAAAGAATTTATAAATGTTGGGGAGCTGATGAAAGTTTTGGTAAGTAGTGGGGAGCAGACTCTCAGAACAGATGGGATAAATATTGGTGCAAATACGTGGTGTAGCTAGCAAAAAACCAATTTGATTCAGACTTCCCTCTCCTGAGTGAAATATGAATCTTCTGAGCAGCATCTTAACCAGACTGGGAACAATATGGAAAGGACGTGGGCGTGAGTGATGATCAAGTTCCCGGGCATTGGTCTCAATGGTCACACTCAAACACAAATGCTGCCCTTGGCTGCAGTCTCGCCAACATCATGTGTGAAACCAAACAGTTGGTTTCTCCGCTTTCCTTGGCAATGGCAAAGCCCCAGTTGGAGCCCCATGTTTGTGCTAAACTCCAGGCGGCACAATTCTGATTTATAACTTTTTAAATTATTATAAATGTGATTTCTTTCCATTGTAGGAAAATTGGAAAATACATATAACAAAAAGAAAATTAAGATACTTTTCAACCTATCTCCAAAAGATAAATCACAGAAAACATTTTGTTGTATCCCTTCCAGACTTTGTTTCCCTCTATGCATATACATTTAGTAAACGAAAATTATATCATGATGTATATATTGTTTCATCTTTTTTTCACTCAGCAATATATGGTGAATGACTTCTCATGTCAGTAAATATTTTTCTACAAGATTATTTTTAATGGCTCCATGAATTTCATTCTAAGGAAATATCACGATTTACTTGACCAGTGCCCATTACTGAATGTTTATATTATTGCCAATGTTTGCTATTATGTACACAGATGCTGCTGCAATGAACACCCTTATACATAATACACAATCTACATACATTGTTCAGTTATCATTTTAGAATAGAATACTGGAAGTAAAATTGCTAAACAAAGGTAGAATAACGTTAAAAGTTTTTAAAAAATCATTTCAAATTCTCTTAACGAAGTATATAACTAAGTGAAAGTGTCCCCTTCATGTGAGTTCTCCATTCTACATTTTTCCCAAGCTTTTAAAATATCTATTTAATATCTATTTAGACATATGTCTAGATATACAAGTACCTATTTGTATAATTTATCTATTTATATAATAGATATATTTATATACATGTACAAATATACAAATATATATATATTTAGATAATTTGTTTTTCACAGGAACAATACATCTGTTGTGCTGGTATGAAGATTTCTGAGTACTGCATGTCACATTGTCCCATCGACAATCCCATCTTGCTATTGAAACTGGATGGGGTTATGCTTTCAAAGCAGGGCAAGCAACCCAACTGCTGCCAACAGGGATAGCACTGGGACACAAAAGGTAATTAAAATTATTGCCAAAGGCAGGTGACTTCAAACACTGTTAGTTCACTGCAATTCCACTGTGAATCACTCTTTAAAATCTTTCAGGTTTCTTGTTCTTTCCACCTGAGAATGACTGGGCACCGCCTCCACCTTTCTCCTTGTTGCCATGGTACACGTAACATCATATAGTATCGGAAGATTTGGCTGTATCACTGACTTTCTCAGTGCTGTCATCCAACCTCCATGTTACTTGATTACGCAACCTGCGAAACGGGACTGCAGGGTGTGATATAGTGTGACTGAAATGGACAAACAGCATTCTGAGAGGTCAAATTAGAGTGGCAGAGTAAAGCCAAAGCCATTTTCTGGAGTCAGGATGGACAATGCCAAGGGCAGAACCAAGCACAAGAGTCAATGTCAATGCAGTGACGAGTCAGGGAATGGGCGCTGGAGGATTTGCACTGCCAACCAAATCATCCCACTGGGCTGTGGTTCCCTGGCATGAAGCCTCTTTGTGGAGCCAAGCACATACCTTCCTGACTATTCTGTGAACTGTCTTAAAGGCACCACCTGCTAAGGGTGGAACCAACCATCTGTGAGCCAAACTATGACATCAGAGTCATTTTGCATAAGACCTAGAAATCAGATCACTGAGATTCACTCTATTCAACCACATTTGTTCACTCATTTAAAAATTCTTACTGAGAGTTTACCATAGTGAAGTCCTGAGCCAGGCTCTGAGGATTCAGCGGTGAATAAGGCATAGTCCCTGTCTTAGTGGGACTGAGACACACACAAGACGATTTCAGTAGATTGTGCTGGTCACAGTGATAGGGACCAGAGAAGTTGTTCTGGAATACTTTTGAGCAGCGCACAGAAGATTACATGAAGGAAGTGATGTTCAAGCAAAGAACTCCAGATATGCAGAAGTGAATCAGATGAAGACAGAATGGCACGAGAGTGTTCAGGTAGAGGCAGCAGCTCATGCAAAAGTGAGGGCTTAACAGATTATGTCAGGAACTGCTTGGAATTTGTAGTGATCAAAGCAGAGAAGGCAGGGGAGGTGGTGAGAGCTAGAGCCAGGGAGGTAATCAAGGGCCATGTAGGCCCTTGCCTTTCTGCTTATTTCTGCCAAATAAGCAGAAAGATGGCCAGACTGGCATTTTAGAAAGCTCACTGTGGCAAATGGACTGGAGAAGGCAAGGCTGGAGGCAGGGAGGCCACACCCCTGAAAACTGATGTCAAAATAAATAATTTTCTTTTCCTACTTCTTCTCTGTTCCTTATTCATTAACATTTATGGAGTATCTATCAAGTGTCAGACCTTGTATGAGGCACCAGAGGTAAAAAGAATAGGGTATTTGCCTTGACTGCCCAGGGCAGCTACGTGCTTGTGTGATGGGTTTGTCCAAGAGTGCGTGTCATTAGAACTTAAGCACACTGAATTCTCTATGAAATGCACTGCAAAACCTACTGCTTAGCTTTGGTTTCCATAAAGAGGCAGCCCTCCCAGCCCCCTTAATCCAATTAAAGGAGCTCTCCGTCACTGTGAATGCTAGCCTGGTCATGCAGAAAGTTCCTGGCCATGGACAATGTTCTGTTCCTCGAGCTCGGCCTGGGCTGTTGGGCCCTCACTCCTCCCCTGAGCTGTTTCCATGGGCTGCTGGCCATACTCTGAAAAAATGCACAGGTTGCCAAACTGTCAGCAAAAGCTTTAATGAATGGTTCTAATTACATTCAAGTAGCAGAGCCCACTGCCATTTTAATCAAATCTGGGCCTGGCAAGCTCTTTGGCAGGAATACAAGAGAAAGCCTCATGAAAATCCTGCCAAAACACTAATCACCTTTTATCCGAAATTTGCCTGATGGAGGCCTGGATGTAAAACGCTTGGGGGTGGGGGGGAGAAAAAAACCCAACAACAACAACGTTTTGATATTTTAAGGAGCTTATTTTGGGGCTTGCCATAAATTACTCCATGTGGGGAGGGGAGAAAATTCCAAATCATGAGTTGCCAGGTGACTTCCCTTCAGGAACAAATCCTCGTGGAGGCGGAGGGGGCGAGCCCCTCCAGGGTCTGAGACAGGCACGCTTAGCCAGGTCCAAGTGTATCTTGCACACTGACAGAGACGTGACCACATGGCCTTGTCCAAGACCTTGTCAGAATCCAGCTCTGGGAGGCAAAAGACCCCCAGCCCTGCTCTGTGTCCTGGCGTCACCTTAAACCTATACCCCGTCACTAACTGGAGTTCTTCCAGCCTGGCCTGGAGTGGTAGTAAATAACTTTTTTTTAAAAAAAGGATGGCCTTCATATTCATTACTGTGATTCTCAAAGGCTAAAGGGAGAGGGCTTCCTCTACTGAACTATTCAAGGCAAGGACGCAGGTAATAGGGGAACTAAAATCCAGACAACTCTGTTCTAGCCAGAGCGAAACAGAAAGGAAAGGTTTGAGACAAACCAGGTTCCTCTCCCCTGGGGCAGAACAAGAGGAGAAAGATTCAAATTGCAGCAAGAGGGAATTTGTTTACAAATAAAAAAGAGCTTCCTGACAATGAGGATAGACAGTGAATAGGGAACCGAGATAAGGGGTAAAATCTCCTTGACTCACTGACTCTGCCCTTGGAATACACTGCGGGTGTTTCTACACACCATCCATCTCTAAAAGCTAGTGCCCTCAGGTAACAAAATGAAGGTCTCTAACATTTAATTCTAATACCTTAAATATCTCAGCCAGTTGTTACCCCTAGCTTGTTGGTTAGATTCAATTTTCCATATATTTTGTATCTTTTCGCCTGGTAATGTGGCCTCCAAGAGCTCTGGGATACAAGGGAGTTTAGGGTACCTGAAAGTATCTGACACATGAATTTGGAAGCTCTGTTTTTATATCTAATCCCTTGACTAGTTATATGACCTGAGCCTCAGGAGTCCAGTTTTTGTCACTCATAAAATGAGGATTAAAATATCTGCTCTGCCTATTGTATAGAATACTTGCAAGAATTAAATAAGATCCTTGCAAGTATATAAACTATCCTATATATTTTATATATATATACTATATATAATTATATATATATTTTATATCCTATATAGCGTATATAAAAATGCACTGCAAACATGAAAGCACTTTACAAATATTTGCTCATTTCTTTATTTTTGTATAAATGTAGCTATAAAAGAGTGACGATCTGAAGTTGAGTCTTGAATATCACTATTCACTGGCCACATGAACCTGCATTTTTGTTTCCTCATCTGTAAAATGGGTGTAGGACTGCCTCAGAGAGTTGTTGAGAGAACTGGATAAGATAATGAATGTGAAAGCACTATGAAAAATGAAATAATAGAGAGAGATGATTATGCCAAAACATGCTTACTGTGGGACTTAAATTATACAGGTTGGATCCTGGAGATATACCAGGAACAGAAAGTTAGTTCAAAGCCTGTAGTTTAATTTGGGGAGAAAAAACATTTCAACAGATACGGGGTTCCAACTGAACGAATGTCTATCCAAGCAATAGTTTCTCTGAATCCATTCTGGGTGGAGTCCAGCTCAGGCTACCACATGGCTAGAACACCAGGTTGAGTGTCCAGGCCTCCAGGATTAGTCTTTCTGGAAGATAAAGCATACTCCAACCCATAAAACGTAACTACTCCAGGGCTCAGGTAAGGACATTTGGTAGGTAAATTGTCAAGGGATTGACAACATTTTTTAACCCTTATCTGTGAAATAGCTAAAAGTCATAGGATAAACCTTCCTTTTATCTTTGAAAAACTTGGACTTAAAAGAAAATGTCCACAAGATAGAAGTAAAGTCACAAAACCAAAGATGAATACAAAAGTGTGGTGGGGATACTTAAGAATAGTGTCCATAGGCCTGAGCCCAGGAGGTATACAGTGTTCTCCACTAAGGACCTGTAAGGAAGGATGGGAAAGTGAATGGGAAGAGGAACTTGCAAGAACAGAGTTAGGAATGCTAAGATCAAATAAGGTGAGAGATAAAATTTAAAAGAAGAAGGAGAAGAAGAAGAAGAAGAGAGAGAAAAAAAGATTTCAACAAACTCAGAGAAAAAAAAAGGTGTAATCCAACAGTGAGAGCAGCATTTTCCAACATGAGTTCCTGAAAATTAATTTCATGAAATGATATTAAAGGATATAAAAAAGAAAAGAAAAACTGTGGTCAAATATGTTGGATTGTGCAATCGATTAATGAAGTTTCTTTATTGAGGGACTTCCCAGAGAATTTAATGCTAATGTGCACTGAATATCTCTAAGAAGATATAGTGAGTGTATTTCCCAGACTTATTTGACCACAGGATTTTTTTTTTTCCAGAAGGCATCTTACAGAAATAGAACCCCATATAAAAGTTTGGCTTAGGAAACACTGGCTTAGAAGATCCAAAAGAGAATATGATTCCAGACCAAAGGAGTCTCTGGAACATTAGAGATTTTGCCATTCTATTAATTCATTTATGTGTTCATCCCAGAAATATTTCTCAGCACCTACTGTGTGCTAGGCCCTATCCCAGGCCCTGGGAACACAGTGGTGAACAAGGCAGATGAGGTCCCTGCTCCAGTGGAGGGTCTGTTAACTGAGGATGGAAAGGAGAGTAAAAACATAAACAAGTAAACAAATATATGAACAAGACTATGATAGACTGGATAATGGCCCCTAAGGAAGTCCATATCCTAATCCCTGGAACCGGTGAATGTTACCTTATATGGCAAGAGAGACTTTACAGATTTGATTGAATTAAGAATTTTGAGATGGGGAGATTATCCTGGATTTTCTAGGTGAGCCCTAAATGTAAACACAAGGCTTCTTATAAGAGGGGTTCAGGAATGTCAGATGGGAGATGGTGATGGGACGATAGAAACAGAGGGAGAAAAGGCTATGTGATGCAGGGACCCAAACCAAGGATTCAGGCAGCCTCTGGAAAAGGCAAGGAATGGATTCTCCGCTACAGTCCCTAGAATGAACCAGCCCTGCCAACATTCCACAGACTCATTTAAGACTTCTGACCTCCAGAACTATAAGAGAATAAAAGTTACAGACAGCTCCCAAATTATAACGGTTCGACTTAACAATTTTTCGACTTTATGATGGCGCAAAAGTGATACGAATTCAATAGAAACTGTACTTTGCATTTTGAATTTTGATCTTTTCCCGGCTAGTGATATGCAATATGATACTGTCTCATGATCCTGGGCAGTGGCAGCCCCACCTCCCAGTCAGCCACGTGATCATGAGGGTAAACAACCAATACATTTACCACCATCCTGTACCCAACCATTCTGTTTTCCACTTTCAGTACAGTAGTCAATAAATTCTATGAGATACTGAATACTTTTTTTTAATATAAAATAGGCTTTGTGTTACATGATTTTGCCCAACTGTAGGATAACTGTAAGTGTTCTGAGCATGTTTAAGGTAGGCTAGGCTAAGTTATGATGTTTGGTAGGTTAGGTGTATTAAATGCCTTATTTATTTATTTATTTATTTTGGCTGCACCGGGTCTCTTAGTTGCAGTGTGCAGCATCTAGCTCCCTGACCAGGGATCGAACCCAGGCCCCCTGCATTGGGAGCGTGGAGTCTTACCCACTGGACCACCGGGGAAGTCCGAAATGCCTTTTGACTTAGGATATTTTCAACTTACGATGGATTCTTTGGGACATACCCCCACTGAAAATCAAGGAAGAGCTGTATGTTGTTTTAAGCCACTAAGTTTGTGGTAATTTGTTATGGTAGCAACAGACAGCTAACACAGAGATCATATTAGCTTATGATAAGTTCTGTGAAGAAAATACAAGGGGACCTGATAGTGTGAATAGCTGGGGTGAGAACAGGCTTCTGCTTTCAACTGGGTGGTCAGGGAAGGCCACTCTGAAGGGTGTCAGTTGACAATGTACACAAGATAGCGCAATTCAGCTTCTCTATGGCCGTGTCCCCTCCAGAAAGGAAAAGGGGGCTCACTGGCATTTGACAGTTTGACACTGTTGGTCCAAAGAACAAAGACTCACTCAGGTCACTTTAAGGGATGAACTGTTTATTGAAAGGATACATGTAGAAGCAAAGATACCAAGATTATCACCCTTGGCCAAGTCCCAAGGAAATGGAGGGAAAAGACTCCCAGCCAGACTCCCAGACAGAAGAGGAATTGCATTATTGAGATGGGATGAGAGTTGTTCAGAAATGGAAAGTTGCTCAGAATCCAGAGCAGGCCTGACACGGTCACTAGTGGAATAGAGGATCCTTAGCCTACGCCTCCCCATTTAGCTGACTTTTGTCTCTGTCCTCGGTTTTCTCCATGTGTCTTTCTGCCTTGGCTCCAAATACCAATGGCTCACTATGCTAAACTCTTTCATGAAACTCCCCAAGAGAGAAAATCTGATTGGTCCAATTCTTCACCACCCTCCTCATTTGTCATTGGCCAGCCTAAATATTGGCTGCCTGTCTATGGGTCAAGTGCCCATCCCTGATCCAATCAGCCAGGTTGCTTGGCCACCAATGCACGAGGAAGTGCCCAGGACCACAGCGGAGAGAAATGGGGGTCAGGCCTACCTGCTTCCTCCTGAAGAGGCTGTGGGTGGGGCTGGAAGTTGGCACAAAGACTGTCTCAGTAAATCCAAATTCCTGGAGAAGGAAGCTGTTTCCCTGATATCTTATCTACACAATGTCTTAGTGTTAGTCTTAAACAAAGAAAACTATGTAAAATAATAGTACTAAAATTTGTACATGCTTCTTTATCGTTTGAGTTATTCAAGCAGCCACTCCCTCAAGATGATATAGAAAGGATTTCTTCACCCTGGTGTCTGACGCGAGAGGTTTTCTTATAAGCGACCTGCATTTCCTGAGCTCCCAGATACATGGAAGGATAATCTGAGTGTGTAGAAGGTAGATTAAGGGCAGCTGGTCCAGATAACCTCTAGGTTTGTGACGCTGGCTGAAAGGAACAGAGAGCAAGAAGGAACCAGAGGTCAAGAAAAAATTAGAGAGTCCAGTTCCTCTTTCTTCATGAGATCCCAGACATGAACCCAGGTGGGTGTTTTATGGGATCAGGGAGACCAGACAGATGCTCTTCTCCACTCTCATTCCCTTCAGCAGATGCAGCCCATGCGGTGACTGTGGGGATAGGAGCGAAGTTCCTAGGAGTTCCTGAATACCATGAAAGATGAGAACGTAGAAGGACTCCATCATTTCAGGAACCCCAAGTATGAAGCTCCCTTTGTAGTTTATCTCTTTTAATCCTTACAATAGATTGGAGTAGTAAGGAGATCTTTATTAGCCCATTTCACTGAAATGGAGGGTTGCAGAGGTGAATATCCATCATGTCCAGAGACTTGCAACCTCTCTGTGAAGCATCATTCCCACCTGGGCAGTTCCCAGAGCAATGGGATTCCAATCCCTACCTCCTTTCTGCCAGCTCCCTTTTCTCCCACCATACACACAGCTTTCCTTGAGCAGACCTCTGGATCTAATAGTCACTACTGTACAGCAGAGAACAAGAGAAAATAATACCCTAGAACACTGACAAGATCTGGCTTGGGACAGATGGCCACCAGGCACCGCTTGGGGAGGAGGAGGAAGAGGGAGCCCAGGCTCCATCGCTTATCAGCAGAGAGCCCTCATGAAAGCCACTTCACCTCCCAGCCTTCACGCCCTCAACTGCAAAATATTTCCATCTGCCCTGCCATGTTACAGAGCTAAGGTAAGGAGTAATACCAAGACAGTTTGTGAAAGTGCTTCAAAAACAATAAAGATAAAAAAACAAACAAACAAACAAAAAAAAACAATAAAGATTACTGTAGCCAGAAGGAAGGTTGCTTAGCCAGACTAGAATATCTCCCCAGGAAGCTGGATTCTCTTATCTTCTCATTCACTGTCCCAGGAGACTCCCTGCTCTCTCACTTCCAAATCCAGCTGCAATCAGTGGTACTGGAAGGTAGGGGCCTTTGAGCATTTTTATATCCACATTAGCTCAGTGACTCCTACCTTAATGAATGTTTGTGCAGTGTTTGACAGTCTATACATATTTTCATGTAAACCATATCATTTATTCCTCACAAAAACCCAATGTTGATCATAACCCTTTCTAGTGAGCACTAACTATGGGCTAAGCACTCCTATTAGCAACTTTCTGTGCATTATCTCATTTACTCATCACAATAACTCCATGAGGCAAATGTGTCATTATTATCTCCTTATTCCTCCCTAAATGGGAAAGTTGGAGCACAGAGAGGTTAGGGAACTTGCCCAAGGTCACACAGTAAATAAGTGACAGAACTGGGATACACTCCCAGGGTGGCTGGCTCCAGAGACTATGCCCTTTACAACATGTTAAGCTTGTTAACATGTTGCAACATGCTAAGCTTGTAGCATCTATTTCATTTTTATTTACATATGCCATGTCATTCAACCATCACAATAGCTCTACAAGGCGGGTGATTCCATTATAGTGGAAAGGAGCAGTAAAGTGATTTTTATTAATCCGGACAGTAACAGAGCAGGACTCACATCAGGTCTTCTAACCTCAGTCTGGTTCTCTTCCCTCTCTCATAATAAAGGTAAAAACGAGCTCTTTTCAAGGTGCTCTGGAGATAATTGAGATAACAAAGGGCAAGTGGTTTGATTTTCTTTGGAAGAAAGGTTCTTGAGAAACTTAACATTTGATTATTGTTCCTGCATTTTCAGTGAGGAGCAGCAGCGTGGGGGTGATGCCAAATATCAATCAGGCGACAAACAAATCAGTCATCTTCTGGGTAAGTGCGCACATCAAATTAGCATTTTAGGAGTGAGGCGGAGAATGAGATTTCTAATAAGTCTCTCTCCAAAACATATACCAGCTTTCAGAGACATTTCTAACGTCTAACATTCATAGGATTTTCACAAGAAAGTTAGTAATCCTAAAACTCTCCTAGGCTAACAGTGTTTTCTCTTAGAAATTGTAACAATAATAATTCTGAAGAAAGCAGTAAAGTTCACTTCCTTATTTTCCAATTTCACATACCCCACAGTGGTCATACGTGGGATGTTGTTGATTTCTAAAGAAAAAGCTTGCTTTAACCTGTGGAATTTTTACAAGGGTGGAAACTTACAAAAGATGACTACTCAGTGAACTCAATAAGCCATCATTCACCACAGACATAAGAAAGCAAGATATGACCTTTCACCTTGAGTATGACCTTTAAAATGACCTAGACACATGGAAGGATAGGTGGTAGCGATAGAGGCCGTCTTTTTCTTGTCGATTCAACTTTTATTCTTCTCTTGAAATTAGGGTAAAATTTTTAAATTATTTTTATAGTGCTTGACATGTTCCATTAATTTTTTCCAGCTTTATTGAGATATAATTGACCTATAGCATTGTATAAGTTTAAGGTGTTGAATGTGATGATTTGACTCACATATATATTGCGAAACGATTACCACAGTAAGGTTACTTAACACACCCTTCACCTCACATAATATAATTTTTGTGTGTGTGGTGAGAACATTTACATATATAATACAATATTGTTAACTATATTCACCCTGAATACTAGATCACCAGCACTTATTAATCTTATAACTGAAAGTTTGTATCCTTTGACTGACCTCTCTCATTTCCCTCTACCTCCTAGCCCCTGGCAACCACCATTCTACTCTCTGTTTCTATGAGTTTGCCTTTTTTTTTTTTTTTAGATTCCACATATAAGTGAGATCATACGGTATTTATCGTCTCTGTCTGACTTATCCCACTTAGCATAATATCAACATTTTGTAGTATGGAGCTCTGACACTTACTAGCTCTGTAATTTTAGGCAAGACCATCTCTTTAACCCTTAAGCCTCAGTTACCTTATCTGTAAAATGGGGACAGTAATAATACCAACTGGATCATAGCAACTACCATACATCAGATACTGGTAGAAAGCTGGAGATGCAGCATATAACAAGACAGTCAAGACCCTTAATCCTATGGAGTTTATGTTACAGAGGTACTCAATAAATTGTTTATATTATTACTGTTATTTATATTTTTTGTTGATTGGAATTTGGTCCTATTTTTCCATATCATATTTTCCTTAGAAAAGATTTTGTCTTTTTCAACAGAAATCTTTTTCTTGCTTAGATAGTGAATTTTTTTTAACTGTTGTTAAAAGTAATGGGTATGAGTTGCCTTATAGACAAAAAAAAAAGGTGAAATTTTCTATGCAGGCCAGGCCTGGCAATTTCCTGAGGTCGAAGAATACTGGAGAGGTATAAGGTCTTCTTAGAACAATCTCTGAAGAAAGCATGCTTATTACTGAGTGTACAGGGAATGTTTTGAGTAGAAAGGATGCTGGAAGCATCAAGGGGCCCTGTGGCTGTGGCCTCTGAAGAGACCTGGATGGATATGCTTAGGAAGGGCCAGGCCTAGAGGTGCCCTCAGACACATGTAGCTGAGGAGAACCTCCAGGAACATGATGTATACACGTGCTTGCGGTGGCCCTCTCCAGTTGTCTGCTCTGAGAGGGACCCTCAAAAGGGAGACTGACCACTCACCTACGCAGGCTTGCATAGACCCACCCACCTCACAGCTTCTCTTTGGGGCCCAAGCAGACTTCTCTGCTTCTAAGACATCTGGACAGTTTCATCTGGACGCTCCTACATGGCTCCAGGACCTTCTTCCATAAGTTTGCACATCACCTCAGCCCAATCTTTATTGCTGGAATCAAAGCTTTGAAACAGAGGACACAGGGATGAAGATTTAACTTTCAATTCACCTCTGCATTTATTTATTAACAAAGATATTCCTAATTAATTTTTTTTATAAATGGGTAAACATTCTCACAGTTCATAAAGTTTTTTAAAATGGATAAACATTTTTAGAACTTCAGAACAATAAAATTTTAGAGATGGAGGGATATTCGAGCCAATTAATCCAACCTCCTTTGTTCAGAGCTGAGGAAAAGAGGGTTTGGAGAAGGGAAGGGACACTTCCGAGATCCTGTGACTAATATCTGGGAAATCTGGGACGATGAACCAGGTCCTCTGACTCCTAATCTAGTGCTCCTTCCACCTCTTGATCAATTTACAACCTGGAGCAGGAAATTTGACTATCCTTCTAATCTCCTCCCAACTTGTGCAGCTACAAAAATAGATACAATCTGGAAGCCCAGCCATGCCAAATATTGTGGCAGACTTCCCAGCCTCACTCTCCTCCTCCCCCAGCTGATGAGAAGTTGAAGCTCCATAACACTCTTGCTAGAAATTTGAAAATTATTTCTCCTTTATTCTTTCTTATATCTAAATCCCACTGCCCAACCAGGTTCAAAGACCACTCAGGATCCACTATTCAGAGAGGAGGGATCAGATAGATCATCAGATAAACACAGTCCCCTGTTTTAGATTCTATAAATTTAAAATATATGAAACAATTGTGAATATTTATATTTTAAAAAGACCCAGACTAATGATGAAGAAAAACATGAAGTCTTCAAGGGAAACCTATGTGGGTGCATGAGGTCTTTCTCCAGAGGAAAGGCTAAAAAGAAGTTGGACTTATTAAAAGATTAATTTCAAATGGTGGCTGGATCCTAAGAGAGAAGCATCCTAGAAACAAAAGACAAGAGCATTTGAACATAGATGGAAGTTGAATTTGAGAAACTGTTTTCCTTCATGCTGATACTTGGCAGCAAAATGGAAAGAGTACATGGAGATATATGTACAAGGATACTCATTGCAGCATTATTTGTATTAGAAAGAAATGGAAATAATCTGTATCTCCTTCCACAAGAGACTGGTTAGAATAAATTACAGTGCCTCTCTACTGAGGAATATCATGAAGCTGTTTAGAAACAGAAGGTTAAGCTATATGTTCTAACATAGAATGGTGTCCAACATACATTAAGATACTACATAGTAAAAAATAAGTCACAGTATTATATAGTATGATCCCATTTGATCTAACAGGAAATGTATACATTTGTATATGAGCAGAAAATTTCTAGAAGAATGTGCAAGAAAATTATTTGCCAGGAAATACTAATAGGAAGAGAGAGAGAATGAGAGGCTTTTATTTGTCATCTTTCATCCTTTTGATGTTAAGGTTTTACCATGAGAATAGATTCCTTCTAATATCTTTTCTATAAACCACAAAAATCTAATATTTTTTAAAACCCACAAAAATCATCCAGAATTGATTTTTTTCTCATAAATTTTAATTTATTAATAACTCTACCACAACATATGAAATAATGAATATAAGAGAAATATCCAGAGCTCTTCACCGAATTCCTCTTTTTCTTCCTTCCTGAAGACTTTAGCCCTTTATCCTCTCCATCCTTGCCATCACCATGTGCAACTTAGAAGGCTGACACCATGTAAAATTCCACAATCACATGCTTTGTTGGCCTCTTGCACACACCCCTGATTCATTCTACATCAGCCACCAGCCTTTGACTACTTGTTGGACCTCGTTGTGATACCTAGAGCTAGAACGTGGAACTTCCTTTCTCTGGCCCAGAAAGCTATGATCACAAAGCTATGGCACAGATGCTCCAGCAAGTCCAACCAAATCATCCTTATTCTCCTTTTTGGTAAAAGTACAGATCAGGGAATTTCCTTAGTGGGTGCCAGTGAACTGCAGCAAGGCATTTGCCCAAGTATCTGCAACATACTCGTGGACCTACATAGAGTGAATTGAAGGGGACAGAGCTACAGATTTAACAAAAATGTCCACAAGGTATAGATTACTGATGATGGCAACCTGTATAGAGGCACCTACATGTCTACAAAGTAGTCCAGATTTGGGCCTTTTCTTTCTTTTGTTGGCAAGGAGGGGTATTTTAAAAAATAATTTGGGGGGTGCTTTTCTTGCTCAACCTATTTATCAATGATTTGGAAGAAGACTGGAAAGCCAGGTTTTCAATATTCACTAGCTTTTCACCTATCACACTAATTTTCCTTTTCCTCCCATTTTGTGAAAGCATTCCAATCTCTGAACTTGAAAATGTATGAACTGGATCATTTCTTTTCTACGTTCACAACTTGCCTTTCTGCATACCTACATACTTTATGATTCCATTTATATGATGTTCTGGAAAAGGTAAAACTATAGAGATAGAGAATAAGGGTTAGGGGTGGGAGGAGGGATTGACTACAAAGCAGCAGCATGAATGAATATTTTTGGAAGATGAAACCCTCTGTGTCATGATTGTGGTGGTGGATACTATGCATTTCAAAACCCATAGAACTATAAACCATAAAAGTATGATTTTTACTGTCTGTAAACTTTAAAATAAATTTTAAAAAACCTTGCTTTGTCATTTTGACATCCTAATATCTATAGCAATATTAATAAATAATGATAATAATATTAATAATACATATAAAAATGAATGTTAGCTCCTCAGTTCAACAGTGTATTTACCATTGAAAAGGTAAAATTCCTCTGGTTTCGTCAGTGCTGGAGTTGAAATAGCTGATTGGAAATATACATCATGTCATCTTCTGCTCCCTGCCTCCCAGTTTCATCTCCAGCCATTGCTCTTTCCTCTCACTTCACATTCCCACTCATAAATATACCAGCTTGCTTCTTGCTCCTGTGCCTTTGCACAAACTCTTAACTGATAATGCCTTTGCCCTGTCATCTCCCTCCATCAACACTGAAAACCCTTCAGCCTTCAAAACCCAACTCAGCCATCAGCTTCTTGGGAAAGGCTTCCCTGACTCCTGGTACAAATTGTGCTTATTTCTATGACCACCCCCATGATGCTGGACTGTGAATGTGTACCAATGTACCACTCATCCCATTATCACCCCATTAAACTGAGCTCCCGGAGGGTAGATGCTGAGTGTTCTTATTTGCTTCTGAATCCCTAGAATTCAGCACAGTGTAGGGTACATAATCCAGCACTCAATAAATATTTGTAGACCTTAAATAATTTTAAACAACTCATGTTTTTTGGGTGTTTTTTTTTTTTTCTGATTAGGCAAACTAAATCACTAATTATGTGTTTGAATGAGAGGGCATTTTTCCAAAAAAAAAAAATTCCCTAACAACATAATCATTTTCCCTTTTCCAACATTTTGTTACCACTTGGGAACAATTTCATATATTAAGAGGATACAGTCAGCAGCAATCCATTTTATAGCATGTTTTACAAGACATTTCCATATCTCATTTTAGTCAATTTCCTTCTCATTTTCAAGTACTGGTGTAAATAAGCTTGCCACACCTTTATGGAGTAATTCCTAATTACTGCCGTCCCTTATACTTAAGAGGACGAGTGCTTTTGACTTCAGCTGGGGCTTATCCTGCACCTGAAAGCAAAGGGAGAGATATGGGTAGGCCACACAGACTCTCTTAAAGGGACTGTGATACATTGCTGCAAGAATCTCAGACTAGTGTTTACAGTAAAACCCATGTGCCTTGCTCAAATACTAAGGGATCTGAAGGGATTGGAGGGAGGGATTTCCAATCCCTGTATTCTGTATTCACCAAAGCTGATCTCATTCCCTGGCTCCGGTAACAGGATAGGTCAAAGACATCTGGCTGTTTCAGGCAGGGATTTTGGCAACGGCTGGGATGAACCCTTGCCTCCAATGAGACTGTAGCAGGCTGGGTCTGCAAGGAGAGCTGCCACCCTTGCTGTCACGCTTGTCTGAGTCAAGGCTAGACAAGAGTCTGCCTGGAGCTGGGGTTGTGGGCAGATTGCCAGAGGTCTGGATAGGGTGCAAGTAATGGCAAGGCCAAGGCTGAGGGTACGGGAACATGGCTCAGGGGCCTTGGCAACACCACTCATGAACACACTATCTGAGAAGAAGACTGGCATAGGAACATGTGCTGTCACATCTCTCATCCTCAATTTCCCTGTCAAAGATGGAGGATTAGAACCAGTGATTTCTAAGGCTCCCTTCTTGACCCCGGTGTAGGTAAAATGGCTTGGTCACAAGCAAGGTCGGCAGGAGCAGAGGGCAAGGCAGCTCAGAATTCATGGTGAGCTGGACTTCATGCTGAGCTAGTGAAGGACACAAAGTAAGAGCAGCCCCCAGGGCTTCTTGGATGGCTCCTGAAGCTCCCTGCTCCAGTAAGCCTCGGGGAAGCTGGCTCCTGAACTGGCCAGGTTTCCCAGGCCAGCTAACAAGCTACCTGCTTAGAGGATATATATTTGCCCAGGGAAAGGCGTTCAGAGGCCCTCGGAGCTGCACACGAGTAATCCACGAAAGAATGCCAGGGGCAAGACAGGCATTTCTCAGCACAGTTGCTCGCTCCAGTCCACGCTGGCCCCAGGCTTGGTAGAGTCTCTCCACCCCCTTTTAAGCTCCGCCCCGTCCTCCCCTCCCTCCAGTGTATGCTTCATTAGCGAGCAGCGCACGTGGTAGACATACAGCAACTTTAGAGTCTAAAGCCCTGGATTTGAGCCTCAGCCCTGACTGCTGTGCATTTATGTGACCTTGCGTAGATTCTCTTCCCTACGTAAACCTCAATGTTCTCCATGTGTAAAATGGAAATTATATCACCCACCTCGAGAGATATTCCCATGATTCAAATCAGATCACTAAATAGCTGTGCTCTGTAAACGGAAACACCAGATAGACCTAAGCCATTAGCCATGTCCAATTATTTTGGGAAATTGTTGGGGTCTAAATGATGCATTAATAAAACCAGAGCTGGAGAGAAAGCCTCTCTAGGCTCTGTGCAGACTTGCTGTCTCCTATGGGTCATCTGGCGATTCCCCCAACCCTCCCCTCCAGCCTTCCGGGCTTGGCTGTGGGGCCAGCCAGCCACTAACAGGAAGGCTTGCTGCTCAGACCAGACAGTCCCCAGGGTTGGAGGCTTGTGCCTGTCAGCCTATCAGTTGGCACACTGACAGACAAGGAATCCGGCCAATAAATGTCTAGGCGGGATGGTACCAATTCTCAAATCTGGCGATTCAGTGCAGTGAATCCAAAGGGGTAACAGGCAATACTAAACGCCAGAGGTCTGGTGGGCCACAAACCTTAGAACTTCAAGGCCATGGAGTATTATGGAAGGGAGGTGGATCTGCGGAAAGAGCACGCCATTCCTTGTGCATAAGACAGTGTGCTGAAACTTTGAGTCCCAGAACACTGGAATACCAAGCTCCACTCTGCTATTTACTGGTTATGTATCCTTGGCCAGAGCACTTAACTTCTCTGAGCCTTGGTTTTCGCATTGTACAATGGGTATTTCAATAATAATATTCCAGTAGCTAATATTTACTAAAGGTATATTATGTGTCAGGCACTGCTGTTTCATGTCCTCCGTGGGTATAACACATGCAACCTGCTTCTCAGGATTCTTCCGAGGCAACTGGCTAAAGTACCTGATAGGCTAATAGGCACTCGACAAAGATGAGCTTCCTCTCTGCACCCCTTATCCTTATGTCCCACAAAACCCTACTGCTCTAGTGCAGCAATTTCTTTATTCTTTGTGAATCCAGCTCCACCACTTAGCAGCTGTGTAGCCTATGTATTGTAGTTACTTAACCACTCTGAACCTCACTTTTTTTAAAATAAGGTAAAACAATGAGCGATGACCTCATAGAGTTGTGGGAATGAAATGAGATGGAGACAAAGTGCTTAATGCAATGGCCACACATAGTAAAATCTCAATGAATATTCGTTGCTTTAACGGTTTTTTATCATCCCTCATATTTGTGTCATGTTTTTCACTATATGAAGCACTTCCACATCTGTTAACTCTTCGGATTTATACTCTGTGAGGCAGACAGGGCAAGAATTATTATTCCTATTCAACAAAGAAATGGAGGCTCGGAATTGTGGAGTGACTTACTCGAGGTCACGTGGTGAATAAGTAGTGGAGATGAAACTTAAACCCAGATCTTCCTCCTCTAAGCCCAGTGTTTTTCCCCTTTAAGAAGCTGCTGAGAGGCCACTGCCAGAGCCAACCCCTCCAAGTTGGTCCTTTGGCCTGAAAAGGAATCCCATCTGTGTGGCCAGTGGTGGTTGACAGTGGGTGAATGTTGGGGCCCCGAGTGAGTCCAGAGTCTCCATGGCTGCTCTATAAATGGAGGCCCATCCCAGGCAACTAGAGGCCCTTGAGGATAATTTCTGGCAGGGACATGGCTCTCAGTGAAAACAATTCCTGCAGAGCTTGGAAGTCCTCAGACATTTCAGGGTCCCACAGAAATTGAATGCAAAATCATATATGCATAGGTGCGCCGGGTTTTTTCCTGGGTAGAAGGTCCAATGCTTTTATCAGATTCTCAGAAGCATCCCTGGTCCACGGAAGGGAAAGAACAGTTGTTATAAGCTGCCACTTTGACTTCCACACTGAATTACCCTCTTCCAAGTCCTGTTCCCTGGGGGTGGCTTCTGTGAACCATGACCATGACCAAAAGAAATAGCCACCCTCTGTTGGCCTTGCCTGGCATGGCCTTTATTTTCTTGTTTATATTTACCAAATTTACTTTAGTGAATAGAGAATACCTTTATAGTCACTTGAAACAACAAAGTTTTTTTTTTTAAGTTTTAAGTCCATTACTTAACCCAAGAAACAAGAGTTAACATAAGCAGGGTTTACCACTTTGTCTCGACAAACACAATTTAGATGTGCTGTTCCTAATGAAAACCAAAGCAGAGCAAATAATTAAGTTAAGAACAACAGCAACAATTTAGTAGTTTGCCAATTAGCAATTCACTCCAACATGTATTGAGTAAACGCTGAGCTCACAGAACACTATGCTTAGTGCTCCTAGTTTAATTGGCCTCCCTGCAACACTTAGCATGGCTGGCCTCTGTCATCTACACCACCACCTTCCCTTGGTCTTGGTGACACACACTTCTCTGACTACCCGTGGGTTCCTTGTGCACATTCTTGTGCTGGTTCTTCTTCCTCTGCCTTCTCCATAGATATTCGCTCTACCCACCTGCCCCTTGTTATCTGGCTGGCTGGCTCCCTGATGAGTTCATTGGCTTGAACAACTTTGTTTACCATTTCTATCCTGATGATTCCCAAATCTGTAACCCTAGCCCAGATATCTTCAAAGAATTCTAGATCTATAAAGCCAGCCTCCTACTGGACGCCTCCATCTGAAGGTCCCACAGACACAGACATTCAAACTCGACATGTCAGAAGCTGAACTTCTTATCCCCAAGGTCAACCCACCTCCAAATCATGATTTTCCTCTTGTGCCTCCTACTAGTGAATCCAGGCAAGACCCAGGGATATCTTTCCTACTGTCACATCCAGTGATCTTATACATGTCAGTTCTTCCTCAGCACCTTCATTAACCTTCAAATACCTTGGTTATTCTACTAACTTCGCTCACCTGCATGAGGACAACAGCATTCTAACAGGTCTTTTTGCCTCCATTCTTGCCTGCTTCGAGCGGTTGATATTTAAGCAGCAGCCAGAGTGATTTTCCCAAAATGCAAACTAGATCGTGTCAGTCTGTCTACAACTCTTCAATGGCTCACCAGTGCCTTAAGGATAAGGTTCAAACATCTGAGAATGTCTTACAAGCTTCTCTGTCTCCAACACCCACCTCTCTGCCTACTTCTCTAGACTCCATCTACTGCCATCTGTATTAGTTAAGATTGAGGTTCCAGCTGCTAAAACAAAGACACAAATATCACAGTTGCTTTTAAACAAGTTAGGCAATTTTCTCTCTGTTATATAGCAATCCAAGCATAAGCAATTCAGGACTGATATAGGAACCCCGATTTCTTCTATCCCATTGCTCTACTATCCTACTATGCAGCTTCCATCTAAGGTGGTTGATCTTGTTCTTACCATCACTTCCTTTTTCAACCAACAGTGAAGGGCTAAAGGGACAAGGGTAGGATCCAGAAGAGGTAATATATTACACCCAACCACATCCCATTGGCCATTATTAAGTTAGTTACCTACACTTGGCTTCAAGGGTAGCTATGAGATGTAGTATTTTGCTGAGTAGCCACGTGCTGACTCGTTCTTGTTTTGACTTAAGATTTTGTAACCACTGAGAAGCTTTTCTCTTCCCACAGGATGGTGTCTTCTCCCAAAGAACTTGCTATACTCGATTTTAATTGTTTACCTATCTGTTTTCCCACTGCATCTTGTTCATCTTTGTTTCCTTGATGCCTAGCATAATGCCTCCTGCATAACAGGTTATAAATATTTGTTGGTTGGATTAATGGAAAAAAATTAACTAAAATTAGGACTCAAATTATATATACACAGTATGAACTTAACTATGGAAAAAACCCCACCAAACCAAACAAATATAAACACCAACATAAAAAGAGTCTTGAATGGAAACATGTCAAAATGTTAACAGAGGTTGCTTATAGGCAACAAGATTATGGTGGTTTCTTTCTGCTTCTAGTAATATTATTTTAATTGGGGGGAAAATAACATTAAAAACAAAGGGGGACATTTTGCTCCTTTTAATTCATATTAAGATCTTTATAAGTCTCACTTAAGAATGATAATTATATTGCTTTTGAGTCATTATTCTTCCAAAACACCAAGGTGCCAACTTGGGATGAATTTTTTTTAGGTTAACATTTAGAGTTAACAATCACCAAGTCCAGCCTGGTCATTTCATAGGTGGGAAAAAAAAAGGTCCAGGGAGAAGAAGAGGCCTCCATGTATATGGTCTTTTTAAAATTATTGTGGTAAGAACACTCAATGTGAGATCTATTCGCGTCACAAAATCTCAAGTGCACACTTTTAAGTATTGCTGACTATAGGCACAATGTTGTACAGCGGAGCTCTAGAACTTATTCATCTTGTGTACTTGAAACTTTACACCCACTGAATAGCAACTCTCCATTTCCCCCTCCCCTTAGCCCCTGGCAACCATCTTTCTACTCTCTGTTTCTATGAGTTTGACTACTTTATATACCTCCTGTAAGTGGAACCATGTAGTAGTTGTTTTTCCATGGCTGGTTAATTTCATTTAGCGCAATGTCCTTCAGTTTCATCCATCTTGTGGCAACTGGCAGGATTTTCTTCTTTATGACTGAATAATATCTCGTGTGTATATACCACATTTTCTTTATCTGTTTATGCTGAACATTTAGGTTGTTTCCATATCTTGGTTATTGTGAATAGTGCTGCAATGAATATGGGTATGCTAATATCTCTGAGAGATCCTGATTTCAAGTTTTTTGAATATATACCGAGAAGAGAGATTCCTGGATCACACAGTAGCTCTATTTTTAGTTTTTTGAGGGACCTCCATATTATTTTCCATAGCAGCTGCACCATTTTACATTCCCACAACAGTGTACTAGGGTTTCAATTTCTTCACACCCTCACCACTACTCATTACCTTTTTTGTTGTTGTTGTTGTTCTTAATAACCATCCAAACAGGTATGGGGTGATATCTCATTGTGGTTTTGATTTGCATTTCCTTGATGTTTAGTAATGTTGAACATCTTTTCATGTGCCTGTTGGCCATCTGTAAGCCTTCTTTTGAGAAATGTCTATTCAAGCCCTCTGCCATTTTTTAATCAGTTTTTTTGGTTTTGTTGTTTGCTATTGAGCTGTAGGTGTTCCTTATATATTTTGGATATTAACCCTTTATCAGAGATATGGTTTAAAAATATTTTCTCCCATTCTGTAGGTTACCTTTTCCCTCTGTTGATTGTTTCCTTTGCTGTGCCAAAGCTTTTAAGTTTGATGTAATCCCACTTGTTTATTTTTGCTTTTGTTGCCTGTGCTTTTGGTGTCATATCCAAGAAATCATTGTCTAGACCAATATCATGAGCTTTTCCCCTATGTTTTCTTCTAGGAGATTTCTAAAAATTCATGTTTTATATCTACACCTTTAATCCATTTTGAGTTGATTTTTGTGTATGGTGTAAGATAAGGGACTAATTTCATTTTTTTGCATACAAACATCCAGTTTCCCTAACACATTTACTGAAGAGACTATTCTTTCCCCATTATGGAAAGAATGGCACCCTTGTTGAAGATCAGTTTACTATATGCGTGTGTGTTTATTTCTGGGCTCTCTATTCTGTTCCATTGGTCTATGTGTCTGTTTTTATGCCAGTACCTTACAGTTTTAATTACCACAGATTTGTGATATATTTTGAAATCAGGAAGTGTGAGGTCTCTAGCTTTGTTCTTCTTTCTCAGGATTCCTTTGGCTTTTCAGGGTCTTTGGTGGTTCCACATGAATTTTAGGATTGTTTTTTCTATTTCAAAAAAAAAATGTCATTGGAATTTTGATTGGGATTTCATTGAATCTGTAGATCACTTTGGGTAGTATGGATACTTTAACAGTATTAAGTCTTCCAAACCATGAATACAGAATGTCTGTTCACTTATTTGTGTCTTCTTTAATTTCTTTCATCAATGTTTTATAGTTTTCAGTGTACAAGTCGTTCACTTCTTTGGTTAAGTTTATTCCTAAGTATTTTATTCTTTTTGCTGCTATAGTAAATAGGATTGTTTAACTAATTTTTTTTTTTTGGATAATTTGCTGTTAATATGTAGAAATGAAACTGATTTTTATATGTTGATTTTATATCTTACAAATTTAGTAAATTCATTTATTAGTTTAAGCTGATTAACTTGTGGCTCTGGATGTATCAGGCTTGGTTTTATCCTGTAGGGAATGCCTTTGATTGATATTTTAAAATTTCAATTTTTCTCATTTTCAGTCATGATGAACTGCTAGTCTAGAAACAATGCATCCCACTGTGTGCATGGCTCAATTTGGTGCCTTGGCCAGCTCATTGGAAATAAATGATGAAATGTCCTAGTGGCCTATTACAGATGCCACCCCATCACAGCATCCTGAGACAAGGCCATTTGTCTGCAGCTTTTCTAGGAAGAGGCCTCTGGCCAGATGTATTTCTTTTTTGACATGATTGTGGAGGCCATTTTGTGGTGATTAAAAAAATATATGAGTTTATTCTTCTTTCCACTTCTTTACCCATTGGTTATGCAGGCATATAGAGGGCACAGAGGGGCAAGTCATTTTTTAAAATAGTTTAAAATCGAACAAATTCAAGGAGAACTGGAGGCTTGTCTTTCCATCTCTTTCTTGTATGCCATGCTCTGGGAGCATGGCTTCCTCAGCGTAAGCACACCATGAACATGCCTAGCTCAGCATCTTTTCTCACAGCTTCCTCTGTCCCTTGAATTCTCTCTCCCAACCTCCAAACCCAATGGTTCTGCCTCCTCCAGGAACCCTTCTTGATCTTCCTGGCTCTCTCTGGTTTCACTTGTCTCAGAACTCCTAGCTCATGTTCTATGTACATGTGCCACTTCTTTTGCACTTCCCATATATACCTAAGGTTGTAATAAAATTTTTCATGTGAATCTGCTGTGTTTCTCCAGATGAGGCTTTCCTTGAGGCAAGGGCCATGTCTGATTCATCTCCATTTCTTTAGTGACTTGCATTCACTAAGCACTCAGGAAATTCTGGTTGAATCAATAAGATCAGCCAAGATCCAAGCCTTGAGGGCAGCTTTACTCTGGGATTTGAGTCAAGATTTCTTTTGCAGCTAACCCAGAGCATCCAGCTATTATCCATAGATCTTTTGAAACAAGTCACCGTTCTAGACCCTCATATTGAGGGAAAGTAGAAAAAGGAGTGTGGAACCGATGGGGAGGAGTCCTGGGTGCAACTCCAATCTCATTCATCGCTAACTGAATGAGTCATTTCATCTCTTGCAAAAATTGTTTGTTTGTTTTTTCCAACTGTAAAATAGTTGTTATTGCACTTCATAGGTTCTAAGGATTCAATGAAGTAGTATACCCAAAAGAGCTTGCAGGCAAGTTAAAACACAAAATGCTTACTTTGTGCTTGTGTAAACATTACCTTTTTCCTTCTCTATTTACAGGCATCACTATTTTTCTGTTCTCTTTCCATCCATGTCTGACCTATCCACAACATTACTATTCACAAAATTCACCCTAGCACAAGATGCTCTTGCCTATAGCAAACAGCAGTCTCTACAAGTTCAAATTTTATAACTGCAAACGGAGTCATTCAAAAATACCAGGGTCAGGGCCACGGCTGGCATCTACAATGAGTGTCCAGAAGGAGTGATAAAAATCAAATGACCGCTCTATTGTTATAGAGAGTCAATATGCCCTGGAGGGATTTATCTTAGCAGTAGGAATGTCTAGGTGGTAACAATAAAAGGGGATATGCAAATGGAATTGGTGCAAATTATACTGGGTATCCTGTGTGAAGATCCAGTGTTTATCTCCTTTGGTTCACAGTGCTGCCAGCACACCAGCATCCCACATTTCCTTACCTATGGCTAAGTAAATAGGGCCTGGTCATACAAACAGAGCATGGATCCTTCATCTTTCCACCATTTGGTATGTAGAATTTATATAATGTGAGTGTTCATCTTATCTCTTGATTCTAGACATGGGAGAGCTCATATATGAGTCTAAGAGAAATATCCTTGGTACCAAGATGCCAGGAGGGCCAGATCTATGTGGAGCTTTCCTGGGGCTTTTGTATAATGTAATGCACCCAGAGTCCAGAAGAAAATATTATTGGGTGAGACCTTGAAAGACAAACACCTCTGAACTGGGGGCAAAGGTCACAGTGACAGCTGGTTCTTCCTGTCTCTCCTACAATTACCACGTCTCATGGGTGGAGTGGCATTGAACCTAGAGGGAAACAGGAAATCTTGCTATAGGCTATGGCTTCTCTGCTCTCCTGCCATGTCTTCTTCACTTCTCTCTTCTTAACCACAGTCTGCCAAGTCAACCTTGAACAGCCATGAGCCTTCTATCTTAGAGTCATTGTAACCCCTTCCCCACATTTCTACCCAGTAGCTCACTTACAGATGCTTGTTCTCTGACTGGTTCCTTTCAGACAGATAACTTCTTAGGATTAGCTACAGATTTTAGACTTGACTTCTCTCCTCTAGCAAATAATGCACTGCAGGCCTAAGGCAAGGGAGGCACCCAGGTTCCTGGGACACTGCCCTTGCTAAGACTTCTGAGTATCCAGGTCCCTGATTTCTGAAAGAGAAAACTGGACACACATATCCTCTGCAATACATTTATAATCCCCTGTGAGATTCTCTCATTGGATCAGAGCTCAGTCTGATACTTTAGAAGAATATACTTTCTTTGTCGCTAAATGAGGAGTGCAGTTGAGAAGAGCCTGGAGTTGGAACTGGCTGTAGGCTCAGCGAGGGTGGACAGTGACATGGCTGCTTAGCAAGTCTCCAGCAACATGGGCAGCCTTGGTAAATGAGAAGAGGTCAAATGAATGGAAGGGAAGCGGGCAGCCCCATTCTAGCCTTTGCTGGTCATTCCATAGCTGGATTACCACACTCCCCATTACAAGTCCCTTCATAGAAGACAGATAACCTGAGTCCACAATGGGAAGAGGAGCAGGGTGGCTAAAGGGTGGGACATATAACAGATCTGAAGAAACCGGGAATCTTTAGCTTGTAGGGAAGAAGGCATGTGAGGCTCTTTAAGAGCTGCCTCCAAATATCTGAAAGGTTGTCATTTGGAAATGAGATCAACCATGTTCTATGTGAAAACTAAAACCAACAGCTGAAGATAAGTTAATCTGGGCTCAGTGTTAAGTATCCCTTTCCTAACAAACAGAGCTGGTTATCAGTGGAAAAGACTGCCTTGTGAAGGAAGGAGGCCCCTACCAGTGGGAGTGTTCAAGCACAGATTCGATAATAAGCCATTAAGAGCATGGTCTATGAGATTCCAACTTTTGGGACTCAAACCTAACGGCATCCAATGGCCTTCTCAATTCCACAAACTTCTGATGCCAAGAGAGAGTATAGAACCTAATTCCAAAGAGCAGCCTTTCCCTCCACCTCCCTTTCTGTTCCCAGCACACTAATTTTCTCTCCTTCGGTGCTGGTAGGAAGCAGGACTCCATGAGAGGTGGTAAGTGAGACAAGGCTCTGCCAAGCCCTCTCAGCATGATTGGCAATTAGCTGGACTCCAGCCTTCCAGGACTCACAAGCTCTCAGCAGGTCGTGATACTCCACTGGTGCTTATTTAGAACCCAGGGAAGGAGGCAGCCACAGGTAGCAGGGGCTTAATTCTGAACCCATGCTAACCAAACATTAACATTTGCATTTAAAAACAGAAGCAGGAAAAAGAGCAATGAAAACTCTACTCAATTAAAGCTGTTTGCAAATGCAAATATGCCTGACACAGAAGAGAAAGGGACTCCTGAGTGGCCAACCCTCTCTGCTGACATTTGTGACCAGACAGAAGAGGGGAGTGTATACATATGCTGGAAGAAGAAACCGGAGTGGGTTCGGGAGTGGAGGACGAGGAGGGACAGAAAGATAATTTTGTTCTATACCTTGAAACCTATAATTTCACTCTGACATGAAAATTAGCTCTGTAGCTAATTAGCTTCCTAATATCATTTGCTGCCATAGAAAGGATAAAAGTTTATGAATTTATGAACCTACCTGAAAAAGAAAAAAGGGCTGCAAGTTTGCAAGAGGGGATTAGCTGACTCAAATCACAGGGGCCATTTCAGGGGATTAGGCCTATCATTGCCTTTGTGCCCTGAAGAGCCCCAAGACGCAGGCCTCATGTTGTGTCTGCACACCATCACCCCCATGGCTGGCTTGGCTTCTCTGAGGAGCCCTCCAGTATTTGGAAAGGGTCTCCTTGTACTGTGCAGGACTCTAAGCTCTGCAGCTCCCGCCACTGGTCCTCATTGTGCCCTCTTGAGCCCCTGAGCACACTTTCCCTCCCGCTGCCCAGGACAAGCCTACTGTGACTTGAAGTAATTTGTGAATCAGGCCATGAATCCACTTGGCAGCTGGCCTGCTTACCCTATCAAACATCCTCCCTTCACCTCTCTGGACTGTTCTAGCCCCCTTGGCCTTCCCTACCAAGATCAATGTGATCCACTTAGGTTTAGAGCCTTCTGGAAGCTTCCAGAACTCAGCCTGGCCTTGGGAAATCTCTCTTTTAGTTTTATTTTCTTTAAAATATAATTATAGTATGTCAGCAAGAAGGCAGAATATGAAGTTCTAACCCTCATGACTCCCACAGAAACAATGATTTTAACAACTACTCGTGGATGAGAATACCTTTATCAGAGTCTAAGAGTATAGCAGAGACGTTCCAGCACCTGGGCGGAGCATAAAATCCAAGAATAGGTGCATTGAAGAGTGTCAGAAGAGCAGTTTCCCTTTACCTATGCCAACCTTTCCCCAAGGTGGCCCAGCTCAAGTCCAAGAGAGAACCCCCTGACCCATGATTTCTCCCACAAGGGAAAGTGAGAGCAAAGTGAGTATCCAGCTTCCCCAGCCTTGCAGGACGCCGCCCAAGATGCCCACTTCTGTCTCATCCCACCCAGAACACTGAGGGGATGGACACAGCTGAATTATCTGGGAACAGCTAGAAGCAGAGAAAAGGGGTGAGGGCTCAGAGCGACCAGCATGCATCTCTCAACAACCACCCACAGATTCTACTAACTAGTTTGCAGTCTCCATTAAGAGCCCTAGAACAGAGCAACAAAACTAAAAGTTGGTTTTTTGAAAAGATAAAATTGACAAACCTTTAGTTAGACTAAAAAAGACTGAGAAGACTCAAATAATTAAAACTATAAACGAAAGATGAGACATTAAAACTGATTCCACAGAAACACAAAGGATCATGAGACTACTATGACCAATTGTATACCAATAAATTGGGTAACCTAGAAGAAACAGGTAAATTCCTAGACACATACAACCTACCAAGATTGAATCATGGAGGAAAAGAAAAGCTGAACAGACCAATAACAAGCAAGGAGATTAAATCAGTAATCCAAAACCTCTCAACTAAGAAAAGTCCGGGACCAGACAGCTTCACTGGTGAATTCTACCAAACATTTAAGGAACTAATGCCAATCCTTCTCAAACTCTTCCAAAAATTTGAAGAGAAGGGAACACTTCCAAACTCATTTTACAATGCCAGCATTATACCAAAGCCAGACAAAAAACATTACAAAAAAAGAAAATTACAGGCCAATATTCCTGGTGAACACTGATGCAAAAATCCTCCACAAGATAATAGCACACCCATTCAACAACACATCAAAAGGACCATACACCATGATCAAGTGAGATTTATCCCTAGAATAAAGATTAGTTCAATGTATGCAAATCAGTAAATGTAATATACCACATTAACAGAATGAAAGATAAAAATCATATGGTCATCTCAATAGATGCAGAAAAAGCATTTGACAAAGTTCAACATCCTTTCATGATAAAACCTCTCAAGAAATTAGGTACAGAAGGAACGTACCTCAACCTAGTAAAGGCCGTGTATGACAAGCCCATAGCTAACATCAGACACAGTGGTAAAAAGGTGAAAGTTTTTCCTCCAAGATCGGGAACAAGATGAGGATGTCCACTCTTGCCACATCTATTCAACCTAGTCCTGGAAGTCCTAGGCAGAGCAATTAGGCAAGAAAAAGAAATAAAATGCATCCAAATCAAAAAGGAAGAAGTAAAATTGTCTGTGTTTGCAGATGACATGATACTATATATAGAAAATCCTAAAGAGTTCACCAAAAAACTGTTAGGATTAATAAATGAATTCAGTAAAGTTGCAGGATTCAAAATCAATATACAAAAACCAGTTGTATTTCTATATACTAACAACAAATTATCCAAAAAAGAAATTAAGAAAACAATCCTATCTATAATAGCACCCTCTCCCCAAAAATACTTAGGAATAAACTTACCCAAGTAGATGAAAAAATCTATACACTGAAAACTATAAAACATTGATGAAAGATCCAGCAATCCCACTTCTGGGTATATATCCAAAGGAAATGAAATAAGTATCTTGAGACATCTGCACTCCCAAGTTCATTACAGCATTATTCATAGTAGACAAGATATGGAAACAACCTAAGTTCCACTGACAGGTGAATGGATAAAGAAAATGTGATATATATATGTATATATATACAAATGGAATATTATTCAGACATAGAAAAGAAGGAAATCCTGCCATTTGTGACAACATGGATGAACCCGGATGACATTATACTAAGTGAAAGAAACCAGACACAGAAAGACAAATACTGTATGATCTCATTTACATGTGGAATCTAAAAAAGTCAAACTCATAGAAACAGAGAGTATAACAGTAGTTGCCAGGGGCTGGGGGCTGGGGAAAATGGGGAGATGTTGGTCAAAGGATATAAACTTTCAGTTAGAAGATGAATAAATTCTGGAGATCTAATGTACAGAATGGTGTTTATACTTAACAATACTGTATTGTACACTTGAAATTTTCTAAAGAGTAAATCTTAAATGTTACCACCAGAATTAAAAAAAAAAAAAGAAAGGTAACTAAGGTAGGTGATGGATGTGTTAAGTAGCTTGATATGGTAATCACTTCACGATGTACATGTATACCAAATAACTTGCTTTAAAAATAAGCAAAGGGCTTGAATAGACATTTTTCCAAAGAAGACATATAAATCACCAACAAGTTCATGAAAAAATGCTCGACATCACTAATTATGGAAATGGAAATGAAAACCACAATGAGATATCACCTCATACCTATTAGGATGGCTATTAAAAAAAAATAAGATAAACGCTGGCAAGGATGTGGAGAAAAGGGAACCCTGGTCCACTGTTGGTGTGAATGTAAATTGGTGCCACCATTATGGAAAACAGAGTGGAGTTTCCTCAAAATATTAAAAAACAGGACTACCATATGATCCAGCAATTTTACTTTTGGGTATTTATCCAAAGGAATTGAAATCAAGATCTTGGAGAGATGCCTGCACTTCCACATTCACTGCAGCCTTGTTCATAGTAGCCAAGATATGGAAATAACATAAATGCTCACTGATGGATGAATATGTTAAAAAAATGTGGTATATACATACAGTGGAATATTATTCAGCCTTTAAAAAGAAGGAAATCCAGCCGTTTGCAAAAACATGGATAGATATGGAGGACATTATCCTAAGTGAAATAAGCCAGACACAGAAAGACAAATACTTTATGATATCACTTATATGTGGAATCTAAAATAGTCAGTCATAGAAGCAGAGTAGAATGGTGGCTGCCAGGGGCTGGGAAGAGGAGGAAATGGGGATGTGAAGGTTAAAGGGTACAAAGTTTCAGTTACACAGGATAAGTAAGTTCTGGAGATTTACTATATAGCATAGTGACTTAGTTAACAATACTCTTTTGTATACTTAAAATTTGCTAAGGGGGTAGATCTTATGTTAAGTGTTCTTACCACAAAATAATAATAATAACAATAATAAGAATGGAGGTGGAAGGAAACTTTGGAGAGGATGGATATGTTTACAGCCTTGACGGTTTCATGGGTACAGCTTTTTATATGTCAATCATACCTCAATAAAGTGTTTTTTATAATATGTGTATAATTATAGTCACACTTACTAAGCATATATTATGGGCCACATGTGTCATGTGCATTATTTCATTTACCCTTCACAGGAACCCTAGGACTTAGATGTTAGATTACTATTTCCATTTAACAGTTGAGAAAACTGAGTCTAAGAGAGGATAATTTACTTGCCAAAGGTTACAGACCTGGTAAATTCTATAGCCAGGATTTTGAACCCCGGCCTGTCATTTATTACCAATATCACTACCTCACACATGCAGGACCTTTCACAGCTTACTGATTATCACTGTCATTAGCTCTGTGAATTCTCTCATTCCCCAGATGCGGGTGAAGAATGTGAGCCTCACAGAGATTGAGTGGCCTGCCCCTGTCCACAGTTGGCAATCAGCGGTTCTGGGGTTGGAATCCAGACTCTCTGCTCTGCGCGCTCTCTGTACCACAGCACACTGACATACACCTGCTAAATATTCTGTCCTAAAATTGTTTTCTTTTATTATGACTTCCATAAAACACAACCAAAAAAGGTAAACACGTGAGATTAACACAGAGAAATGTTGAATGACTGCCTGTAATTAAACTTATTTTTAAGACCCCTTTCCATGGGGCCCTAAACATGATGTAATTGCAGTCCAAGGTTTCCTACACACAGATAGATATCAGCTCCCAGCCACGTGTAAACACTAGGCTCTGGGTCCAAATGATCTCCATCTAAGACTCCTGGGGGTGGGAATCATTCAAAGGAGGCCATGAGGCTACAGACCCCTGCCCAGCTCTCCATCCATACAAAGCAATTTCCTGCCCTCCCTCCTATTTCTTGTCCCCCTGCCGGTCCCTCCCACTTTGAGGCTGGATTTGCCCCATGACTACAACTCCCACGCTGACCCCCAACCTAAGTTCTCCCGGGCTGGGGCCCATTAATGATTCCTCTTTGGCCTCCCAACCAGATCTGGACACTGTGCAGCATACTCCCTATAATCTGACCATACTCCTTCCCGGATATCTTGATACCTATAGTCTGGAGTGAACTCAACCCCAGATAAGACACTCTAAAGAATAATGTCATCCACTTATCTGATAAAGTCCATAATGCATAGAACCCCCACTGAGTAGAAGTGGACCCTTAGTAAAAGCCATTAATTAAGCTGAATTAAAAAAATATCGGGACTTCCCTGGTGGCACAGTGGTTAAGAATCCGCCTGCCAACGCAGGGGACACGGGTTCGAGCCCTGGTTCGGGAAGATCCCACATGCTGCGGAGTAACTAAGCCCGTGCGCCACAGCTACTGAGCCTGTGCTCTGGGGCCCACGAGCCGCAACTACTGAGCCTGCGTGCCACAACTACTGAAGCCCACGAGCCTAGAGACCATGCTCCGCAACAAGAGAAGCCACCACAGTGAGAAGCCTGCACACCACAACGAAGTGTAGCCCTCGCTTGTCGCAACTAGAGAAAGCCCGCTCACAGCAAAAAATGACCCAACGCAGCCAAAAATAAATAAATTTATAAAAAAGAAAATCTATATCAAGTTAGCACTCTTTCCAAATATCATTGTGAATTAGAGTTCTTTAAATGATTACATTCATTAGTTGTAACAAATTTATTTTGGGATGTCTTAAAGAACAGATTTGAAGATGAATCAACTAATGCTTCCTGATACTGAAATTGCTAAACTTCTCATGGAATATAAAAAGCAAATTTACTTTTAAAACATCCTCTTCCAGGTTATGGGGCTTAGGGGACTGATTGCAAGTGTTACTTGGCTACTTCTATAGAAAGGTTTGTGATATCCAATAATAGTACTCTTAAAGAATAATTAGCATCTTTAGAATAGGATTCATGAATATTACTCATCGCAGCTTGTGGAATTCAACCAAACCACAGCCAAGGGGCCAACGCCTGGTTGATATCCAGAAATAGCCAGACCTGGCAGTCTGGTCTGTGGCCTCAACAGTCCAAGCAAGGAGTGGAATAGGACTCAAGGGGGCATGGGAGTAAATACTTCCCACAGCATCCCAAAGATGGTCATCTGGCTCAAGTGACCCTAAAATTCAATTTTTCATTCCCAATAGTGCCCTTAAAAAAAGTCAGGCTTAATTACTGTAATAAAGAAATCCAGTTTTGAAGCTCTTGTGCCTTATTTAAGAATACGTCCCCACTTTCTGTTTTTATGTGATCTCTATTACACAGTTGAGTTTCACCCATTTTTGGTAATAATTTCTATCTTTCAAAACTTGTGCTGAACCTCTACTTTGCTCACAAATGAATGAGAGTCCCTGATCTCCAGGCAGCCTCTCCTTTTACCTCCCTGCTCTGTTAAACACTGCCATTCCCTTCCTAGTCCCTCCAAAGTGGGTTCCACCTAAAGTAGACTTGCTACCCCATCCTCTAGATGAGTCCCCCACTCATTTCTCTACGTATCTCCCACCGCATCCTCATTTCCTCTGTGGACTTCAGATGCAGCTGACACATCTAAGCCCATTCTGGCAGACTGTCCTCAGAAAGGACTCCTTTGATTCTGCTGTCTCCTTGCTGTATCTGGTATTTAGTCTTAATGATTTTGTTTGCTTGTTTCATCTCATTCTATTCACTTCCCCCAAGTCCTCTTGACAAGCATCATCTTGGTTTCTCCATCAATCACCAAACTCCTTTAGAAATATAATGGAAAGGAGGGTGGAGTGGGAAGGATGGCTTTTGAAAACTTGAATGCAAATGGCATTGCTAACAAGCTGTGTGACCTAAGGAAAATCACATAGCATCTCTGAGCCTCTATTTGCTGGTTTGTAAAAGGGAGATTATCACCCCAATTAACCAGGGTTGGAATACGATGATCATGAAATGATGAAAGGGAAGGAGCTCCATAAATCACAAAGAACTGTCCAGAAGTAAACTGTTATTCTCCTAGCAACATCCCTGCAGCTGTTAGCAGCTGTATAATTCTTCCACCCACAGGACCCAATGTTCTCATCTCTTCTCTTGCAAACTTACTCCAGGGAGGCCTGTCCCAATGACCCCAGTCTTAGTTTCATAGAAGGTGCAGCTGGGTCCTCACCCATTGCAGCAAGGCTCTAAGTTTGCTAGTGGTCTGCCACATAGATAATTTCTTAAAATGTCCCCATGGCACATCTTATTCCTTCTCAGTCCCTGGAGAAAAGCACCTGGTAAGTGGTTAATCCGAGCCATCCTCACCACCTTGCCATTTCACACATGTCTAGGGGCAACAGAATGGTGTTGAAAGGGCACAGGCTTTGAGGTTTGATGGGCCTGGGTTTGAATTCTACCATCAACCTTTACTAGCTGTGTGATCCTGGCAAGTCTCTTAACTCTGTGAGCCTCAGTTTTCTCATCTATAAAATGGAGACAATAATATCTCACATAGGCGCTCAATAGATAGTAATCATTACGATGATGATTTATATTACAGAAATGTGAGGAATTTGTTTAAGGAGCATCTAGTTTTACTGCTTTTACTGGGATTGTTCATACTTCTTAATAATTGGTTAACCAAGTCCCAAGGTTTCCTGAAACTACTGTGCCATTCATAGGCCCAAGGAGGGAAACCCTTCAGCATCCCCCTAGATGACCAATTTTTCTCCTAGGACATCTGCCAAGATAAATCCCATTTCTCATACCATGCTCCATATCGCCAGAAAATGGAAATAAGACAAATATAACTCTTGGATTAATTCCAAACTGAACCACTCACTGTTCCCCAAATAAGCCCCTTATATTCTTGCCCAAATCCTGCTTTGGCAAATCCATCTTCCAAGTCTCACACTCTCTGCTTCCCCTGGTGTTCTTGGATAACATGTCTTATCTCTTTCTCTGTCTTGATACCTCCCAGAGGGCAGAGACCCTGCTACCATCTCATTGGGGAAGTTCAGAGTGGGGCTTAAGGGGAAGAGGAGATGGGGAAGATGGTACCAATGACCTATACAGGAAGTAGAAAGATCAATTACTGAAGTCAGGGAAAATTTGAACCCAAGAGTTACCCTATGTTCAGACAGGATTTTCATGATGGGAAAATGCAGTCTAGTGTAAGAAACCAAATGAGAGAAGAGCTATGGGGACTCTTTACCCTGGAAAAATGCAAAATATCCTCACAGGGCTTTCCACATACAATGTTCTGTAAGGCCATGATTAAAATCCATAAATAATGAGAAGGTAGATGTGAACATAGAATACACATTATTGTTCAATCAGTGCAGAAATTATCATCAATTAGGCCAACTGGAGAGTCTCAGAACTGTAGAGGTGTTCAAACTGTGCCAGAGGTCTCTCCTCCTCTGAATACTTTTAGCGTGTTTAATATTCCTTTTCCCTGCAGGATCCCACGTACTGTAGTTGTCCCCTTCTCGGGCTCCTCAGGGTCGAAGCTGAGTTTGATTCCTGCCTGTCTTCTTGGTGCCCAGCAGAGGGTCAGCCACAGAATCCTCCTCTATAACTGGGTGATGGACCACATCTCCTCACACCTGAGTAAGCCTCAGGGTCAGGGCTTGAGATGCAGAAATTTGATTGATTCTGAGTCCAGTATCTTTAGAAGACAAAGCAACCACCATGCTAGCTGAGAGACCACCATGAATATCTGCTGACAGATACCTGCCCACCTCCTGGCCCCCTCTTCCCTTACCTGTCTAACCCTGGCAGGAATGCCTCCTCAACCCTACCTGTGGGCTCAGCCTGGCCCCTAGCTCTTTACCTCTATCCTGTTCTGAGGTAAAGGGAAGCATGAGGCCTCAGTATAAGCGTAAGCCAACACGGTGACTGAGCCAACTCAGACTTAATCTCCAGGAGACAAGACCTCCAGTCTTTTTACCATCCAGTCAATGCTGTAACAACAATGGATTTGGAGTGCTATTACCTTAAGAAATCACCTGTTTTCATTTTTCCTTGTTCTAGTACAGACATAACTTTTGCATAGCAAAAACCATAGAAAAATTACAAGTTTTATTTTGCTTTTTTTTGCTTCACATTATAAAAATTTGTTTCCATCTTGTTACGTAGTCTCTAGTGGTCTAGTGGCTGCATAATATTTCATCAGGTTGATATACCACAATTTACTTAAAGAGCTCTCTATTTTGGGACAATCAGTTACTTCCAAATTGAAAATAAACAATACTGCAATGAATACCTTTTTCTGAATTTAAATTATTTTCAAGGATAGATTTTTCAGAAATGGAATCAATGAATCAAAGAATAAAAGCTTTCAAAGACAATAAGGAGTTAGTATTTAAAGTTAGTGAGGCATTTTTTTTTAACATCTTTATTGGAGTATAATTGCTTTACAATGTTGTGTTAGTTTCTGCTGTATAACAAAGTGAATCAGCTATATGTATACATATATCCCCATATCCCCTCCCTCTTGTGTCTCCCTCTCACCCTCCCTATCCCACCCCTCTAGGTGGTCACAAAGCACTGAGCTGATCTCCCTGTGCTATGCAGCTGCTTCCCAGTAGCTATTTTATATTTGGTAGTGTATATATGTCAGTGCTTCTCACTCAGCTTACCCTTCCCCCTCCCCGTGTCCTCAAGTCCATTCTCTACGTCTGTGTCTTTATTCTTGTCCTACCCTTAGGTTCTTTAGAACCCTTTCTTTTTTTTTTTTTTTAGATTCCATATATATGTGTTAGCATACGGTATTTGATTTTCTCTTTCTGACTTACTTCACTCTGTATGACAGACTCTAGGTCCATCCACTTCACTACAAATAACTCAATTTCATTTCTTTTCATGGCTGAGTAATATTCCATTGTATATATGTGCCACATCTTCTTTATCCATTCATCTGTCAATGGACACTTAGGTTGCTTCCATGTCCTGGCTATTGTAAATAGTGCTGCAGTGAACATTGTGGTACATGACTCTTTTTGAATTATGGTTTTCTCAGGGTATATGCCCAGTAGTGGGATTGCTGGGTCATATGGTAGTTCTATTTTTAGTTCTTTAAGGAACCTCCATACTGTTCTCCATAGTGGCTGTGTCAATTTACATTCCCACAAACAGTGCAAGACTGTTCCCTTTTCTCCACACTCTCTCCAGCATTTATTGTTTGAAGACTTTTTGATGATGGCCATTGTGTGAGGTGATACCTCACTGTGGTTCTGATTTGCATTTCTCTAATGATTAGTGATGTTGAGCATTCTTTCCTGTGTTTGTTGGCAATCTGTATAACTTCTTTGGAGAAATGTCTATTTAGGTCTTCTGCCCATTTTTGGATTGGGTTGTGTTTTAGATATTGAGCTGCGTGAGCTGCTTGTATATTTTGGAGATTAATCCTTTGTCAGTTGCTTTGTTTGCAAATATTTTCTCCCATTCTGAGGGCTGCCTTTTCGTCATGTTTATGGTTTCCTTTGGTGTGCAAAAGCTTTTAAGTTTCATTAGGTCCCATTTGTTTATTTTTGTTTTTATTTCCATTTCTCTAGGAGGTGGGTCAAAAAGGATCTTGCTGTGATTTATGTCATAGAGTGTTCTGCCTATGTTTTCCTCTAAGAGTTTTATAGTGTCTGGCCTTACATTTAGGTCTTTAATCCATGGAGAGATATACCATGTTCTTGGATTGGAAGAATCAACATTGTGAAAATGACTATACTACCCAAAGCAATCTACAGATGCAATGCAATCCACATCAAACTACCAATGGCATTTTTCACAGAACAAGAACAAAAAATTTCACAATTTGTATGGAAACACAAAAGACCCCGAATAGCCAAAGCAATCTTGAGAAAGAAAAACAGAGCTGGAGGAATCAGGCTCCCAGACTTCAGACTATACTACAAAGCTACAGTAATCAAGACAGTATGGTACTGGCACAAAAACAGAAATATAGCTCAATGGAAGAGGATAGGCAGCCCAGAGATAAACCCAAGCACATATGGTCACCTTATCTTTGATAAAGGAGGCAAGAATATACAATGGAGAAAAGATGGCCTCTTCAATAAGTGGTGCTGCGAAAACTGGACAACTACATGTAAAAGAATGAAATTAGGACACCTCCTTACACCATACACAAAAATAGTGGGGTATTTTTAAAGACTTTACTTTACTATAAGCAATATGTAAATAAGTATTTCAGTTTTAGCACAGCATTACCTTTATCACGTATCATGATTATCTAACATTTTTAATAATTTAGAATATATAGTAGTATCTCATTAAAAATTTTTTTGTACTTTAATTACTGGTGAGTTGGAAGGTTTCCTTTATGTTTGTTACTAACCACATTGTAACTTGTATATTTTAACAGCACAAGAATTTTTGCTCTAGTGGTTTAGATGTTTGGGTTCCTGCATTTATAAACTGTTCTCCCTGGCTCTGGCTTTATAACCTATATGCTAATCTTCCTGATACCACTTGATCTGATATTTGTCTACTGTTTAACCAAAGTCTACAGACTTGGGTAGGGACTTATAATCATGGATTAAGACAATGTCACTTGTAGTTAGAAGTTTGTGCTCCAGTATAAACTCTGGTTTTTTTTTGTTTTTTAAACTATGTGGCATTAACTGATTCACTTTTTCTCTCAGAGCCTCCCTTTTCTCACTTGGAGAAAAGAGTAACACCACTTATCCGCTTACCCCACAGTGTTATATGAGAACTGTGAGTCTTGTAAAAGCAGGGTCAGACAACTTTTTCTGTAAAGGGCCATATGGTAACTATTTTGGGCTTATAGATCATATGGTCTCTGTCACACCTACTTAACTCTGCTATTGTAGCATGAAAGTAGCATAGACAATGATAGTCTATGAATGAGTATGCCTGTGGTCCAGCAAAGCTTTTTTATGAATATTGATATTTAATTTTATATTTGTATAGAAACATATCATTTATATGTAGATATATTTATGTATGTAAATAAATTTCCATTTTAATAAGTTACATATAACATGTTATAACATATATTATATATAATAACATTTTACATGTTACATATAGTATACTTACATTTAAATGTTATATAATTACATATAATTATATATAAATGTATAATTTAATTTTATAAAATTTTCATGTATCACAAAATATTGTTCTTCTTTTTATTTTTTCCAACCATTTGAAAGTGTAAAATGTAAAACCATTCTTTGCTCATGCTCTATACAAAAACAGGCAGCAGGCTGGATTTGGCCCACAGTCTGTAGTTTGCCAACCTCTGCTCTAAAGCCCTATCCAACAGCATGAGATCTCATGGGACAGTCAAAACAAATAGGTAGATAGAACAGGACTTTTTGTTGTGAAAACAAGGGACAAAGAAGGTGGAGTGACTTGCCCAAAGCCACACAGCCCTCCAGAGGCTGCACTGGGATTTCAATCAGATCTGCCTGATTCCAAACCCCCAAGCAATGTCTGCTGTAGCAGCTACCTCCCCAGTCAGTGATTCCAGCCCTGGGCCAACTCTTTCCTGCCAGAACCTATTCCTGATCTCCCCTCCTTCCTTAGCCTGCTCCACACTGCCCCCACCCAAGGCCAGGGACTGCCATGGCAGCATCAGAATTTAAGAGAGAAAGAGCAAACCTAGCTCTTTTGGCTCCTACAAAGAGGCCCTTGATTCTCCAACCACAGAGCCATGTATTTGCAGGAATCAAGCACCAGCTTTCCACATTCATGGAGATGTTTAGTGGTATACAGACAGAGTTCAAATCTGCCTGCCATGCTCTGCACTCACTCGCTCGTCAGGCATCTCAGATTATAAATCTTTTCTCTCATGATGTGTGACCATAATCACATCCTTCTTTTTAGTCTGCTTTTGAGGAGTTCTATACTCTTGGAGGACAAGGCCAGCAACAATAACAAAATCACCTCTGTTGGAAACAAGAAATGGTACTATGACAGGAACAGGGGTAGGCCAGTGCAAAGAGAACACAATTTGTAAAACGATCACCAAAGTTCAAGAGTTGATTCTGCCATGAATTATCTGATCCCCCTGAGGTTTAGTTTCTTAGCTGAAAATGAGGATAATTAGCTTCAAATGAGAACATATATGTAGTGTGCTTTGTAAACTGTTGAGTGCTATACAAACTTTAGTTAACAATACTATTATCAGGCTTTTACTATTCCAAACACTATCTTGAATCATGATTTTCTCAGCCCTATTTGAAATGTGATGTTTGTCATCTTCTACAGAAGCTCCAAGGCAATGTTTTCAGATTTTTTTTCCCCCAAGCCTTACTTGATTTCCTGAATGAATGGGAAACTGAATTCATTATGAATTCTCCTGGCACCAGCACGAATCCAAAGTATACGGGTTTGAAGTGACAAATGATAGGATGTTATTGCAGGGGCTTGTGGGGGCTGGCAGCACAAGTAGAGGAGCGAGCCCCATCTTCCTTGGCAGTGGCATCAACAGCCTCTGCACAGCACCAAGGCTGCCGCCTACACTGAGCTCATCGCAAAGTTTCCTACAGCATCAACTCTCAGCCTGGCTGGGCCCTGAAACCCCAGGGATGTCAGATACACACCTCACCCCGGCTCTCTGGGGACTCAGTCACCTAGACAAGCATCCTTTCCTTAGGTTCTGATCAGTGCCTGTTAACCCTGCCTCACTTGGTCCAATTTATTCATTTTACTTATGGGGAAATTGAGGCTCATATCGTAAAGGTGACCTGCTCCAAGTTATGTAAGCCCTGGTCTTAGCATTAGGAGACTTTGGTGTACGTTCCTATTCTGCAATCGACTAGCTATGTGACCTTGGTCGACTTACCATTTGTGAAAGGTGATTAATTCTATCATCTAGCATTTCAATAGCACTTTAGGGTTGATCAACTGTATTCACAATGTAATCCCTACAATAAGGTAGGCATTGTGGTAATCTGCATTTTGTCTAAGAGGAAAGAGAAGCTCAGAGAAACTAAGTGATTTGCAAAGTTACATTACTAGTAAGTGGCATCTTCTGGATCCAAATAACATATTTTCTCCACCAATTCATATGGCTCAAATTACTCAGTAATGAAACAGAATTAAAACTTGCCTTGAAAAACTTACAGGATATATATGAAAGTACGCTGAACTAAAAACTACTCGACCATCAGTTCCCAGCATCTTGAAAATGAGGGCTTATATTAGTTATCTATTGCTGGGAAATAAACCACCCCTAAACGTAGCAGTTTATAACAACATTTATGTTCTCATCCAGTTTCAGAGGGTAAGGAACATGGGAGCAGCTTAGCTGGGAGACTTTGGCAAAGTTGCAGTCATCTCAAGACTTGACTGGGGCTGGAATCCTCTTCCAGGCTGTCTCCTGTGGCTGGTGGCTGGAGGCCTCCATTCCTCCCCATGGGGGTTGGGGAACCGTCTCCATAGGCTGCCTGAGTGTCCTCATGATGTGGCAGCTGGCTTCCCTCAGACTGAGTGATCCAAGAGCGAGACAGAGTACACCCAACATGGAAACCACAGTCTCTTTATAACCTAATTTTAAGAGTGACATATCATCACTTCTGCAGTTTTCTATTCTCTAAGTCCAACCTACACTCAAGGGGAGAGGATTACACCCATACACATGAATATCATGAGATCAGGAGCATGAGGGCCATTTTGGAAACTGGTTACCATAAGATACCTTTATAATTCTAAAATCTTTGTTGACTCTCATGAGATCAAGATCATAATTTTTGTATCATCTGTTTTAATTGATAAAATATTAACTACATGAAATTGCTCAGATTTGACCCTTTGTGACTCACAGAAATGGTAATTTCATATGGTTCAGACTAATTTTTAACCTCTAGAAGTTCTCAGATATTTACTAACACTTTTTGATTAAGTTGTACTTTATTAATTATAATAGCATATGTGTTCATTGGGAAAATGTTAATATTTATAGTTGGAGGTATGTTATTTATTTAGTCTTTGGACAATGCTTGGTGGAAAATGGATTCCTGCTTATCCCCATCTTTCTAGAATTAATTGCATAAACCCACAGGGGTCTAAACCTCAGAAACTTAATCACTGAACAAGCTAGGTATGACAATAACTCTAGTAGATGCCAAGAGTCCTTTTTATTATAGCATACTGCCTTTCAGTAGGTCTTATTATCAGACATAGAAACAGCCCTTCTGTTAAAAGAACAATTCTAATGAATCAGTTCCGATTTGCCAGTGAGGCTTTTGTCATACTTTACAGTCCTGAAGCAATGAACCTACAGGAATAGTGTCCTAAGCTTATTTATGATTTTAGTCCCCCAACTTTTGATAGTCTCTACTTGAAGCTATTAGTCTGTTGCATACTTACGGATCTACATGGTTAATGCTGTTACCGTTAATACTACTCTATACAAAGTAGTTGATGCCAACAGTTCATTTAGGGAGCTGCTGTTCTACATAGTTACTGAGAAACTTCTATGGGCAGAAACTCATCTAGCTCCTGGAGGTACAGTTGTGAATGAGACAGGCAAGATCTTTCCTCGCATGAACTTTATAGTCTAATGGTTCTCAAACCTGGCTTTTTAGAAATATGGATCCTTAGGACCCACGCTAGACTTACTGAATCAGGAAACGTGGGATTGAGGCCAGGAATTTACATTTCCTAATGCCCCACAAGTGACTCTGATGCAGCTGAGTCCATGGCTCAGCACTTGGGAACCACTGGTGCATATTTCAGTTCTCAACTGCTTCACCTCCCATTTAGTCCACAGCCCACAGCAATGGTTGCCACTTAACTACTTCACAGAAATTGCTCTTGCTAACATCACCATGAACTCCTGAGAGACAAGTCCATTAATTATTCTAGACTTCTCTTACTTTCTCCCTATGGCATGATGTTGCTGGCCTCACCCTGCTTCTTAAAATCCCCCTGGCTTTTAACAACATTCTCTCTTTTTGTTCTCCTCCTACATTCACTCTGGTTGCTCCCTTTCAGTGTCCCGCTGTTGATCCTCTTCCTTTCCCACTGGATAAATGGCGGCATTGCTCAGTATTCCGGCTTCAGTCAACTCTTCTCACTCTCCAAAGTGTTCCTGGGTGATTTCCCCCATAACCCTGGTTTAAGCAGTCTATGTCAATGACTTGAAACCCTGTACACCAGACCTCATTCCCCAGGACTAGTGGTGCTCATCAGCACACAACACTCAATAGACCCAATGATGTAACCCATGTATTCATGAAGGATATTAATAAATACATCCTTACTTAGGATCCAGTGGTCCAGAGCTATTTATTAAGCTAAACAAACGATGTAATTTAACTCAAACTACGTGGTGAACTTCCTGAGAGCAAGAACTGGGTCTTTTTATTTCTGTGCCCTCACTTATTCAGGACACTTTTTTGAGAATATAACAGAATAACCAGTTGAAAAATTGACTTGTGTCAACCTCAGTACCCAAACCCATCAGAAAAAAATAGAAAAAGTCTATGTTCCTGCCCCAGGAAGTTAACCAGCCTTTTGTTTCAGAGAAGTCACCAGGTGACTGAGCTTCTCTAAAGATGAGTGCTAAACAATATTTTCGTGTTTTAAATTCTGAACCTGAAAGGGAAGAGGGGATGGAAGCTATTTATTGAAGGCTAAAGGGAAGGGAAGGACAGGGAAAAAGATAGGGTGGCACAAATGTGACATTCTTTGCACAGGTGTATGTGTGTGTGCATATGCATATTATCTCCATATGTGGAGATAATATATAGTATATGTATATATGTGTACATATATTCTATAACACATATATGAAATCATATATTATATATATAATACAATATCTCATATGATTACTATGAAAAGTAAATGAACTAATGTAAATAAAACACTGAGCATGTACCTGGTACATAGTAATAGTGCATTCTGCTCTCTCCAAAATCCTACTTGCTTAAGCAAAGACAAAAGTACAAAGAATTCTCGTTTGAGTCAGACCCAATTGTTAAGCCTAACATTAGGCCAGAGAGTGAATAACTGCACTGTTGAAATTGTATACATAATTTGCATACGTTTGTTTTTCTGATAGAAGCCATAACTTTCATGAGCTCCTCAAAGGAGTCCGTGTCTCTAAAAATTTCTACAAGGCCTAAGAATCATGTGCTAGCCAATATTTCAACAATGGTTATCATTCTTACTTATTCCTGAACATACTACTTTCCCAATCAAGATAAGTATCAGTGACTCAAAGACGCTCCTTTTTAAGGAGGCTAGTGGAATCTTCATTCATTCATGCATGCATGCGTTCATTTATGCAAGAGGCAGTCATTTGTA
>NC_138886.1:32483961-32536274 GCF_965194825.1 Balaenoptera physalus | reverse complement strand
GCAACTGAATAGGATAGGATAGGATAGAATAATAGAAGAGTAGAATAGAAAATATTAGAGTTACAGCATGTGAGAGAGACAGGTTTTTTTTTCAAGGTTTTGTTTCAGTTGTTTATAGATTTATGTAAATGTGCGCTAGGTTTGATATAAAATGTCTTTCTTGCTATGGGTTGCCACTGAAAAGTTTGAAAAACACCAATTCCTTCAGATAGGTTAAGACATCTGTGTCATGGACTCCTATGTCTTCTGTTCTCCAGATTCAATATCCCAGTGTTCTTCAGTACTTGCCCATTCGTTTCTAGTCCATTTCCTACTTTGGTCTCTCTTCTCTGACTAGGCTCTCTCTTGAATGTTCCTCTTGAAATGGAAGGCACAGAACCTCCCAGCTAGGACAGGACTGGGGGACCAGGGTACAATACACACGTTGGGGCAGGAAGACAGGCAGGAGTTCTCCCTGCTTCAGTGTTTGCTAAGTCCTCAGATGCCTTCAGCAGTGGAGCACCAAGGTCATTGACCCTATCACCAGAAAGCTTCCAAGAAGGTGTTTGTGGGAGACGTGGATTCAAAAATACATAGTGCACAGCTGCTCTACCAGGTTTCAGGGTTGTACCAAGAGAGAAAGAAGACCACCATCCTGTGCACTCCAGGCCCACACACAATTATTATCTCACTGAATCTGTGAGTTATACAGTATCATTTTCACCTCATTTTACAATAAGAAAACTGAGGTTCGGAGAAAAGATAAGAAACTTCTTGATGTATTTTAGGACTGTCATAAAACTTGCAATAAATGGTCATCAGACAACCTGCAATGTGCTATAGGTGACAATGGTGGTAGCTCTCACTTAAATAGCACTTCGTTGTTTCAAGACAGTCTCATATCCTTTATTCCAATCATTCAGGGGTATGTGCAGGGTCCATGATAGGGTTCCTTTCTTCCAGATGAGAACATGGGTCCAGGGAGATTATGTTACTTGTCCAAGACCACACAGCTAGAAGGTAGTACAGCTACCTCTAACTTGGGTCGCAACTCTAAATCCAATGCTATTTTCGTGGGCCTCTCTGCCTAATGCTGACAGTTTTACCCAGACCTACTGAAGCAAACTACTCTTTATCTTCCCTGGTCTGGAAATTTACAATGAGATTCTAGGATGCTAATGCTCTATCCAGCTATCCTGTTATGACCAAGATGGCATTAGCCTTTGTGACTCTAGAATAAGATGGATTCTTCCCGTAAATGGCCAACAAGTTGGGGCCAAGTTGTAAACATTATTTACATCAACCTCAGACAGCAGCTGAATCTGTAGTTGGGGTGCCAGGGAATATATGAGAAAATCAGGCAGCCTTAATCTCTGCAGCATGTGTGAGGAAATAAAGACCACCTTTACTGATGGTTGGCTTGATACGTCTGAAGAGGATTAAGTCTGGCTGCAACAGAAATGGCTGGGAAGCCAAAGTGAAGAGAACTCGATGAGGTATGGCCTTCAAAGTTTAAACTTCTAATCTCCAGGGACCAGAGTGACTTCGTAAGGAATTCAAGAAGAACGCAATTCGCTCAACATATAATAAGATCCTGAAATCCTAAGAATGTTTTCCTGAGGCCAGAAAAAGGAAAGAAGTGTACTGGTGCCCACTGTGGGATGACTGAAGTCTCAGGCAGACTGTGGCAGTGCTGCTTTGATAACTCAGTGCTACAGAGGTATTGCAGGGTTGATGACATTTGCAGGTGTTGACACCTACCCAAACTCATCTTCTAGCTTAATAGATAGAAGCAAGCAGCTAAACATATCCATGCATTCATCCAAACTAGCAGACTGGCAAAGTCAGGCCCAGCAATAAATGGAGTTTAATTTCTGGAATTTAACTTTAAATACCGTCACTGGATTTTTTAGGTGATTCTCTGACCCCCCCAATCCCTGCCCACTGTTTTTCTTCCTTTAGGGGTTTGTCTTTTGATAATAAGCTCCACTTGCATTTGCAAAATATAAAAAGTGAACTTCCAGATGGACTTCTTAAAGTGCAATCCAAACATGAGGGAAACAAGAAATCCAAAAGTCAAAGGCGAGTGGGAGGTTTTCTTCTCCTCCAAATCTCTGGGGAGTCCGATTCATTCAGCATGTTCACATTCTGGTTTAATTTCCATTTTCTATAATAAGAGATGAAGATGTAATATGTCAATGTTGATGTATCAGAGAGATGATGAATTCCAGGCTAAAACACGGCGACATCTGCTTGGAAACGAGATGGAAGAAATTAAGATGCTTACCATGATTATTTTCCTCCCGAGCAAATTTATAGTATCTCTGGTCTCAAGGGCAGAAATTCCAGACAGATTAGCTTTTCATCTCCTAGGTAACTCTCTGAACTGCATAGCTATAGAAATTCTTTGCTTTAACATTGGGTGTCCTTATTAGGGAAATATCTTAAATTCTGTGCCAACAAAGAAACTCATTGACTACTAAGCAATAATCATGAAAAAATTTATGACACGGATTACAAACAGGTGCTCCAAATAGAACAAAAGCTGGGGTTATTCACCACTTGGACTAACTGGAAAACATTATTTACATCTAGCACAGTACATTTTATGCTTTTAGTAAATATTTTTTCTGGGCTATGTGTCCTCATATTCTAGGGAGGGTAAGTTTGCTTAAGTACCAGAGGGAATTGGCGAATGTAAATAGAGCTATATAATAATAATAGGTGCTAGAGCACTAGAATTGCCTATACTGTACTCATTCATAAATTAATCAACAAAAATGTATCCAGTCTCTACTACATGCCTGTGTCCAGCTCTGGAGATGCAAAGATAAATACAATATGACCTCTGCTTAGTTCAAAATTTGCTTTTTTTACAAACATCTTAGGAAGCTGTGCAGGCGTAAGCATGTCCATTTCATAGATGAGGAAGCTGAGGCTGGGTGAGGTCACATTCCAGGAAGTACCAAAGTCAAGACTGGTACCCCAACCTTCTTTCTTCAAGTCCAGTGCTCTGCCCACTCCCTCACACAGTGGCATGATTGAGATGAGACCCAAAGGGGGTTTGGATGACCCAAGGGCAACCATTGAGGGCAACCTCAGTGCCTGAGGACATCAAAACTGGCTTTTGACCCAGTATTAACATCCCAATGCATTCCATTTTCATTTTTTATCCAGATGTTTAGCACTGTGTGGACACACCTATGGTTTCAATCATGACTAAGCGATACTTTGCAGGAATTACTGAAATGCTCATTGAAAAACTGTTCTCTTCTAATTGCATTTTGAAATGATCCAGTGGGGGAAAGTGTTTGGCCCTTTTTGAAGCAGTTTCTCTCAGAATTTAAGCAACAGGAGTTGTAAAATATTCCCCAAAATATTGCTTGGCATGACAACCTCTTTCAACACAAATGAGCCATTGATAAAAAGGAATTTGTTAAGAGAGACAGGAGTTGGGGTGAAGCTCATTAGTCACTTGGTTGCCAGGGAAGCGAAGCTGCCAGAGAAGCCTGGATTGAAGATGAACATGGGGGGTGGGGTCCTGAGTACGCGGGTCATTTGCAGTCAGTAGGGGGCAAAGAGGACATTTTATACCCTTATTAGGTACGATTGATTTGGTTTTTTTTTACTGGCGGAATCAATATGACTACTCCAAAATAACCATGATGAAATGGAAACAACACGATGAAATGGAAACAACACAATAAAATGGAAATGATTTGGGGTCAGAAAAACCTAAATTGGAGGATGCTCTTACCTGTTAGTTGTGTGACTTTGGGCAAATCTTTGAACTTCTCTGAACTTCCATTTCCTCATCTCCAAAATGAAGATAATCAATCCTATCTCATAGGATGATGAAGGATTTGAAAGCACTTTTTAAATTATAAAACAGTATGTGAATCCAAGTTTTCCTTTTTTATTTCCAAAAATATTCAAATCCAAATACAGTGTTGAACATCTCTCTGTGCTCAAATATTATTCATCACCAATGCACTCTAACTTCCAGCTGCCCCAGCCTTGGTCACACTCGTGCTGCATCTGTCCTAATAATGTACATTCAGAGTGCCTTCTGTGGGTGTTTCCCAAGGCTTCAGTTCTGTGATCACAGGCCTGAGAATGTTTGCTGCATCTCTGATTTGAGAGAGCAAGCCCTTCGATTAGTTTTCTAAGCACCATTATACAAAAGGCCACACAGACTACATTCAGATGTCTGACGGCCATCTTGAGCTTGACTCTTGATTTCTAACCTCTCCAGCCTGTTCCTTCACTAGTTCCTCGCACCTTAGCAGACAGCAACTCCATTCACTTTTCCCCATCAATGTCCAATCCATCCCCCAGTCCTGTCATTTCTGTCTTGAAATACATCACTCATACAAGCTCTTCTTGCCTCCTTCACCAGGGCCACCCTACTCCACCCCACAAGTACACTTGTCTGGAATACTGCCAGTCTTCACTGGTCTTTTCCACCCTTACCCCTTTACAGTCTATTATTCCTGCAGCAACCAGAGTGACCCTTTAAAGATATAAGTGAGGCCAATCACAGAGACCCTTTCCTAGTTCATTAAGAATAAGGGCCAAAGTCTTAACCACGGTCTACAAGACCCCAGCTGAGCTGATCTGGCTTCCCACTACCTCTCAACTTCATTTCCTTCCATCTGCTCACTTCATCCAGCCACTTTGGTGCTCTAGTCCACCAATACCCTCTTGTTTCGGGAAAAATTTGTGCTTGTCATTCCCCTTGCATGGATCATTTTTATCCCAGATGCTCACGTTTCATTTTTTTCACTTTACCCAAGATTCTGCAACAAACATCATTTCCTTGGAGAAATAATCTCCCGACCTCTTCTGCTGCTTACTGTTCTTCTTAGCACTGACTTATATTATATTATGTTATATTATACCATATTATATTATGCCACACTATACTGTATTATATTATTGTTTATTGTTTGTCTCCCTACTGGAATATAAGCCCCACAGGGGCAGGTATTTGGTCTCTTTCATTTGTTGCCATATCACCAGCATTTAGATTAAATCAGTACACTGTAGATGCTTTCAGAGGCTGTGTGACACATCCTTGAAACCGTCAGGAGACCAGAGCTGCCTTTCAATTGCGGGCATACTTAATCCAGCTTGGTCGATGGTATAATCAACAGTTTAGAAAGAACCATGTATCAACCAAAAGGTATTCTGCCTGGAGCTGAGGAATAAGGAGTGACTGAAGAGTGCGAAAGTCCTAGCTCACAGGAGTTAAGTAACTTGCCCAAACTTAGAGATAAAATATAGAAAAACTAATATTTGAACTGAAGGGGCTGAGAACATGCCACCCCAAAATACGCCACTTTGGCATACTGATTATTCTGAGCTGAAGGCACATGCAGGAGGGGTTCTCTGACCTCCCCCTTTTGACCTAAAAACAGGTTATAAAATTTCCTGTAAGCAAGGTGACCTCCCTGCACCAGGAAGAGAACACTCTTATCACCAGGTGAGTTGACACCAAAATGGATCTGTACAAACAAACCTACTAAAATAATCCTTATATTCCATTAGTTTCCCCAATATATTTCCTAGTCACTTTTCCACAACTCACTGCCCCTAGAAGCTTAAATGCCTTTTCCTTTGTCTTGTCACTTTTCCACAAATGTATCATTCCTTGTTTAAAAGGGTATATAAGCTCTTGGTTCTAAGAGCTTCTTAGGGTCTTCATTTTTCTTATGGAGGCTCCCATGTACATGTAAAAATATTAAATAAAATTTGTGTGCTTTTCTCCTGTTAACCTGTCTTATGACAGTTTAATTCTCAGGTCCAGCCACAAAACCTAAGAGGATAAAGGAGAAGTTTTTCCTCTCCTATAGTACAATACTATAGACAATGCTACCTCCCTAATGCATTTAAACTGAATTGAACGTTCCTGCAGTAGCCCCCAGATGTAGGTGAGCTGGACCTCTGAGTTAGTTCCTGCAGTATGAAAAGACACCATAGAATTTCTAGAGCTGATAAGCAGAGACACTGAGCCTGGACAATGATGACCACTCCAGGGACCTCTGGTGGCTGCTACCTCTGACACCCAGGAAGCTGTGAGAAGTGTAGCCTCCTCTCAGGCCCTAGGAGGGTCTCCAAAAAGAAGAGTCCAGCCTATTGGTCCAGCCTGAGCAGGTATCATGGAATTCACCCAGAGAAAAGGTGAACTTTAGCTTGATTAATGATTGTGAAATTCTGGTGTTTGGTTCCTAGGGACTGCTTCTTTCCTCTAATTCTCTTGAAATCTCTCAGCTATGAAAGCTGGTCACCAGGAAAAGGTTTGTAAATATCCCTCAAGGGGGCTGTCCTCTGGGCTAGAGACAACGTCCTGACTCCAGAGGCTTACCAGGTCCTCTGAAGTTGGCAGAGGAGGTGGGTCGATGTTTGTCCACATACCTAAGGAAGGAGATGTTTTCACGCAGGCACCACTAGACCTTGACAAAGGCACTTCTCGCCTGTCTTGTGAGAGGCTGGGTCCCGTCCCTTCTGTAGCTCCCAAATCCTAGCGCACTCTGCTGTGAACCGTCTTCACCAACGACAGAATAAGTGAAAATCCTCATCGAGACATTTTGATCTCATACAAATATCAGTTCTTATGATCTCCAAAACTCTCTCACTGTGTTTTGCACAGGCATTACCTATAACCAACGATATTCTTCTCTCCAGAGCATGCTGAGAGAGAAAGCTATTTTACTGAAGATTGTTTCTTTGACATTCACGCTCCAACAAGGATAGTCTCTTCTGGGCCTAATTTGACTTCTTTATGTGCCAAGAGGAAACTTTCTATCTGAAGGGCAGGCATACAGATAACTGAAGAGCCTTTAGGAGGTACTTTATAATTTCCTTGAATTTCCTAGAATGTTTGGAGAATAATGTGTATTGATTAGCTGTCTCTTTCAAAATGCTTAAACTTCTCCTATCCTTTCATTTTTTTTAAGGGAATTAACAGTGAAGAGAAAAAATAAGAATATACCGACTCACTCATCCATAAATTTCCATGAAATGTAACAGAGTCCATGCAAGGACAGTGGAAGCCAAGCAGCTATTCCTGATGAATTTGGAATTGAGGTCATGGAGATAAGAGAGGTGGCAGTGATTCCTTGAGACCATGTTATAATCTGAATCTGACACTAGGATGGCCAGCGTGGTGACTGCACGGCAACTTCAGGAGGCAAGAGTTGAGATCAGGGGCACGTAACCTTCAGCTGCCCGGCACAAAGGGAAGTGGAGTTCTGAGCATACCACAGACCTAGTCCGTGTCATTTAACATGCAGAGCGTGACACTCCTAGGGCAATGTTCTCATAGAGAATTCTGCTTCCAACCAATGAACTGGCACAAAACAAAAAAATTAAAGCTATGACCAATGATGTCACATAATAGCAAATCAAGCAAGTCAGAAGGTTTTTTGTTTTTTTACTATAGTGCCCTATGTGCAGGGCTTCTGAATTTTTTTTTCCTCCAGCCTAGACCTTACCTGGTCACTCCAGGGGATCGACATTTTAGCATAGCGAAGACTACACATTCATGACACATTAATGAGCCATGGCTGAAGTTTTGCTAATGGAAAGAGCACTAGATTTAGAGATAGGAGACCTGGGCTGTATTCCTGATTGTTGCTACTAGCTGCATAACTTTGCACAAATCACCTAATTTTCTTAGTCCTGTTGCTACATCTATAGAATGCAAAACCTGGAAAATATAAAGGACTAATCTTATGAAGTAGGCATTATCATCTCCATGTTACAGGTGAGGAAACTGTGGCCACGCAGTTAATAAGGAAAAGAACCAAGGCAACGTAAGATTTTTCAGATTACGTTTCTAGTGTCTGTCTACACCATGATTTCCTGAGCTGGCCTTGACCAAGAAGGAAAAGGAGTGATCAGGAGTGGACTTCACAGCATGAGAAGCCTAGGAAGGGGTGTTGACAGAGAGGGGAAAGAATGGCAGCGAAGCTATTGCTTATCCACCCAACACTCAAGTCCACTCATGCTCTTACCCCTTGGATACACCCTCTGGCTTCTAAGGTGAGGAAAAGGCCAGTCCCTAAATCTCTGAGGACCAATGCAAGTGGACGTGCCTCACAAGTAGAAACAAAGGCCTGGAGTCCATTCAAGGGACTAGAGCCTTTGATTTTATGTTAAATGCATTTTATATTTAATGTACTGTGAGTTAACTAATTAATTAGTGCACAGAGCATTAAGAGTCTCACCTTAAACTTCACTGAGCCCAGTTTTGAGTGTGAGGTAGCAAAAAATAACAGCTCCTGAAACCATTTTCTCTTTTTTTCAAGGTGTCCTTTAGGGAAGTTGGAGTTACAACAAAGGGAGTAAAACAGTTTGCTTTGGTCTTCTTTCCAGCTTTCCTGTAACTTCTGGGTCCACCCTCAGTGCCAGCAACAGCCCCACCTCCTTTCCTCTGACAAGTCTCAGTCACAGCCTCATCTCCTAAGGGAGGCCTTCCCTGGCTGCCCCCAGAGTCAGGGGACCTCTTCAGTGTTCCCACCCAAAGCACCAGGAATCTCTCCTCTACAGCATATCTCAACGCTTCTACTTGTTCCATTAAATTTTGGTAATTATTGGTTGAGTGTCTGTCTTCCTGAGAGACTCTGAACTTCTTGAGGACAGTGACCATATCTGTTTTGTTCACTCCTGAGTCCACAGAGCCAAGGGCAGTGCCTGGCACACAGCAGTAGGTGTTGGCTGAACCGCGCCCTGTTCATTAGTTTCTCCTTCCACCCCAAGGTCTGAATCACTTACCACCAAGAGCTATTCACAGAGCATGCATGACGTGTGGCTTCGTGTTGGGTGACGTGGAGCCCAGGAACTCATGTCCACTCCCGGAGTGAGCTGGCGCTGAGCCAAGAGGCAGCCACCATTGCGGCATCTTGGAAACAACACTGCATTTGTAGTCAGGACACCCTGCTTCACACTTGTTTCCCCATCTGTAAAATAGGAATACAAACACCTAACACACCTACCTCACAGAGTTGTTCTGAAGATCACATGAGAAAAATAAATGAGAGAGATTTCTATATCATGCAGCATCTTACCGTGAATGCCCAATTTTTACAAGTGGCATGAGAGGAAGGTGACTTCTCTTAACCCCCACAGCAGAGGTCTCTTGTGGCTCTCTTTATCACTTCCTCCTCTCCAAGCCCCTCACAGGTGTGTGTTCCCAGAGCTCTCATGGCCTAACCCCTTATTTTACAGATGAGGAAACTGCAACCCAGACAGAGGAAGAAGTGACCTGCCCAAAATCTGACATGGAGTCAGAGGCAGAGCCAGGACTAGACCCTGGGCATCTGTGTCCTTTCCACCCATCCACCTTGGGCTGCCTCCTTCCCATGTCTCCTTGAGTCAATTTCCATACCCCTGGATGGCTCCTTCTGCCCCTTCTGAAACCATTCCTACCCTCACTACACAGACTACAGATACACAAAGGTGCCACCTCAACTGTTTGTTAAACATGAGTTTAGTTGGGATGTATAGTTGTTAGAGGCCCCAAAATATTTTTGCCTAGGCCAGCTTGATCCTTAATACCCCTTCCATTTTCAATTCACTGATTATTTTAATGAGGCACCTTACCAGCATCCCCTCTTACTCTCTCCTTGCAAAAATAAACACATTTTTCCTCTATAGAAGAGAATTCTAGATTCACTGTTACCTGATCGTTTCATGCCTGGGGAGAGGAGTCTAGCAGATCAAAGCCCAAGTCTGTGGAGCTGAGGTAGGGACAGGGAGAGGGGGATCACGAAGGAGGAAGGGTAAACAGTGCAATAACACCAACCGAAGTAATGGCACCCATTCATTGCACTTTCTATAGCAGGGCTGTGCTAAGCTCTTAGCCTGTGCTATTTTTGTTCTAAAAACAGACAGTAACGGGGTATACTATGTTGAATACCACCCCCCTTAAATTCATGTCCACTTGGAACCTCGGAATGTGACCTTATTTGGAAATAGGGTCCTTAGAGATGTAATTAGCTAAGATGAGATCATACTGTAAAAGAAGAGAAAACAGAGACACAGACACACAGGAAGAACAGCATATGACTACAGAGGCAGAGATTGGAGCGATGCATCTACAAGCCAAGGAATGCCAAAGATTTCTGGCACCTACCAGAAGCTAGGAAGAAGCAAGGGAGAATAGTTCTCAAGAGCCTTTGGAGAGAATAAGGGCCTGCTGACACCTTGATTTTTGTATTGCTAGCCTCCCAAACTGAGAGAGAATAAATTGCCGTTGTTTTAAACCATCTACTTTGTGGTAGCTTGTTACAGAAGCAATAGAAAACGAACAGAGGAAGTATTAAAACTCCCACAACCTAGATAAAGTTAGAAAGTGTTTCAAATCCAGCATCTTTGAACTTGATAACAACAATAGAAGGAAGGTGGGGGATTCCTGTGATTAGTCTCCATTTTATGGATTAGGCAACTGAGGCCAGAGATGTAAGACAAAATGCCACGGTCACATAAGAGTGAGCATTACAGCTGAGACATCCATTTCAAGTCAGACCCAGAGAGATGCTGCCCCAAAACACAAATACCCTTCCCATTGCCCATCCTTTGCTCCCTCCTCCGAACAGAGGGGGAAGATCATATCTCTTTCCCAGCATCATCTGGGGCAGGGCACACTTCACAAAAGCATGAGCTCTCAGGCTCCTCCAGCCCCTCAGCCAGGCCTGTTTCTGGGTGTCAGGCCAACCCTTCTTAGATCTAACTTCCTAATTCTGACTTGCAGGGACCAAAAGAGAATCCAAAAAACTCACAGATCTTTGGTAAACTAGGAACATAGACTTGATCTAATAAGACAACATTGGACTACATTTGAAAAAAGTAGAGCGCAGTCAGCTTGTTATTTGGCCTTGAATGTGAAAACACTTCAACAAAAGTGGTTTCTCCTTATCATTAATTCTCCTAAAGAGAAATTTACCTAAAAGTCATCTCCTTTAAAGTGTTTTGAAAATTAGATGAGATTAAAACGAGGATGTTAAAATGAAATTAAGCCATTGTTTTAGGAGGCAAGATTTTAGCTAACTGACCTGGAGCCTTGAATGTCAAGCTGAAGAGTTCTAACTATTTTAGAAGCTACAGGAAAGATCATCAAAGGGCTGTGAGTCAGGAGTGATGTGCGCTCTGGAAAGGCTAACTTGGCAGCCATGAGAAGGATGGATTAGAGAAGAGACTGGAAGACAATTTGAGGAGGTTGTGGTAAAGGTCCAAAGGAGAGAGCTGAAGTCAGGACTGAAGCGGGAGGGGATGAATGAAAGGGCAGATCAAAGACACGTGGCAGATGTACAATGGCATTTACTCAGGGCTGATTGTGGGGAATCAAATGGGATAAAGCCTGGATTTTAACAGTCAATGAAAGTGAAAGGAGGAGAAGGAGCAAAGGTAGGCAGAAAGATGAGTCTGGTTTTGTCAACAAGGAGGCTGATGTGACCACGGGAACCCTGGCCAGTTACTTGAATCGTGGTCTTCCCATTTCTAGACTTTGTTTTAGTGACAGAAATATAAACTCCCATCTTATTCAAGTCATTGATATTTTGGGGTTTCTGTCTCTTGCAGTCAAATATAAGCCTAATACCAATATTGGGGCTCTTTCCCCACAACTACAATCTCCTTTGAAAAGATAACACTTCATCCCCAGAATGTTCATAGTGTTAAAAGAAGCTTCTTCTCCCTCTCAGAGTTCTCATATTCAACCTATCTTCAAAGCTTACAGTTTCTCCTTTGAAGATAACTTTTAGATCTGCCTTTCTAGTCTAGCATTCTTGAGGATGCTCTTGTCTACGTGACCACTCACCTGGTGCAGCATCCTCCTCTCCATCCCACCAGTGCAGACACTGTTAATGGCCTGTCGCACACTGCCCTGATTGACAGCCCTACAACCTGCCCCAACAATTCCGAATGCCCCACCTGACTTTCAAGATCCTGCCAAATCTGGCTTTGACTGATCTGACATTATTTCCCACCTTTTACCAAGATGAATTTTAGTTCTCATCAGGCCAGTCTTCCTTCCAAAATACTACACCCATTCTGAGCTCCACAATTCACTCTACTTATTCTACATGGAATAGCTTCTCACACTTCACTTGGCTACAGTGTGCATTTAGCTATCTCCATCTTTCAAGGACTTGAGCAAATTAGCCACCAGTTAGGAGCAGGTATGACTTGAACCAGGACAAAAATCCAGTAAGGCTACTGGCAAGCTCCCAGCCAGAGATCATAAGCAACTTGAAAGCAGAGATCCTGTCCAGTACCTCCTCAACATCAACCCCTTCCTGTAGTTCTGAGAAAAGTGGTCAATACTGAATCTGGAGAGATTCTCCAAATGTGGGAAGAAAAATAATGCAAAATGAAAGTGAAATCATTTAAAGATTTAGAGACAGATAACTAAAACTATGTGATAGGCTCCCCCACATAAATATAATTGGATCTAAAAACTAGAATCTACAACCTCATACCCTTTAGGATGGTTACCATCAAAAAATAGAAAATTACAAGTGTTGATGAGGATGTGGAGAAATTGGAGCCCTTGGGCACTGTTGGGAATGTAAAATGGTGCAGCCGCTGTGGAAAACAACGTGGCAGTTCCTCAAAAAATTAAAAATAGAATTACCATATGATCCAGCAATTCCACTTCTGGGTATATTTTCAAAAGAACTGAAATCAGGGTTTTCAACAGATATTTATACACCTGTGTTCACAGTAGCATTTATACACAATAGCCAAAAGTTGCAAGTGTCCATTGATGGATGAATAGCTAAACAAAATGTGGAATATACATACAATGGAGTATTATTCAGTCTTAAAAAGGAAAGATATTCTGACACATGATACAACACGGATGAACCTTGAGGACATTAGGCTAAGTGAAATAAATCAGTCACAAAAAGACAAATAGTGTAATCCACTTATATCAAGTACCTTGAATGGGCAAATTAACAGAGACAGAAAATAGAATGGTGGTTGCTAGTGGCTAGGCGGGGGAATGAGCAATTATCATTTAGTGGGTTCAGAGCTTCTGTTTGGGAAGATTAAAAGAGTTCTGGAGATTAGCTGCATAACAATGTGAATGTACTTAACATTACTAAACTGTACACTTAAAAATGGTTAAGATGGTAAATTTTATGTTGTGTACTTTACATCAATTAGAAATAAATGTGTTTTTTAAAAATTAGAATTTACAGTATTTGGTGTTCAATTCTGGAAACACATGTGAATCACGTGCGGAATTGTTAAAACAAGACATTGATTTTTCCCTCCCCCTCCCTTTCTCCTCCCCTAGAGATAGTTATCTAATCAGTTTGAAGTAGAGTCTTGGATGATTCTAATGTGTACCTACAGGAATCACTAGCACAGGAATTAGGAAAAAAATGTCAGTGATCTCACACATACTTTATAGACATGGAGTCTTAGAAGAAATGTGTGAGAGCAACAAGAAAGAGCTTAGACTTCAGTTTAACATACCTGAGGTTGATTCCCACCCTATTACTTCCTAGCTTTGTGACACTGGGCACCTTATGCTTCAGTGCCTGGCAAAGTACTCAGTGTCTAGCCTGATGCCTGGCACACAGGAAGCTATCAATAAATACTAGATTAAAAAATAACACATCTCTCTGGCGGCATAATGACTATATTGTTACATTAGTCTGAGAATTAGCTACTAGAAACAATAAAGGTAAAGTCCCAGAATAGCACATGGCACACAGTAGGCATGCAATAAATGACAGATATTATTACAAATATTATGGAAAGACCTTCAGAGATCATTTAATTCAACCTTCTCATTTAGCAGATGAAAACACTGGGGACCAGTTAAGAGAAAGGATTCTTTACCCACGGTTCATTTTATTATATAATAGCCTTCCACGATTTAAACTTCTGTTCTCTGATGTTGCCTACACTAAGATTCCAAAAATCAACGTTGCTGTTCAAACCATCACTTATGACAAGAATTGGGATGTGTTCAGATAAGCCTGTAGGTGCCTTGCTCAGCAATGTTACATGGGCAGAATGTATCTCTTTATGACTATCTGTGGAACATCAAATCTGAGACTTGAGACTCCACAGGTCTGAGTCACTATGTATCAAAGGCAATTTCCCTGGGTTCCCTGGGGAGTAAATCACTCCTTGCTGGTTTTCAAGGGTTTTCTCTAAAATGAGGCTTCAAAGCTTCCAAACTGTCAAGACTTCAGTGACCTACCAACCAACCGTGGTGCCCCATGGCTCTCAGTTATTCACTGACAGCCCCTACAGAGTGTGGTCAGAGGGAGGTACTCAGACCACCTCTGGGGCCCATTAAAAATGAAGATTCCAAGACCCGAGGGTGCAATCCTGCAGCCTCCACTTTGCCAGACTCCCAGGTGACTCTTATGCATGTTAAAGTTGAGAATCATTGTCATTCCAGGAACCATCTGGCAGTTCATTCATTCCAGTGCTCAATATTTTACTGAGCAGGTACTCCATGCAGGCCCTGTCTTTGGCACTATAGACAAAGTCAAAGAAGACATTGTTCTTATCCTCAAAGAACTCAGAATCTGCTAGAGGACAGATAAACTACAGTTGATATAGTACACTGTGGTCATTCAATCATTTCATTTCATCATTCACCAAATAAATATCAAGAGCCCACCATATTCTAGGCATAGATTCACATATAGAAAGGCTGTACGGTATAGTGGTTAAGCCATGGACATGGCACCTGCACTGCCTAGCTCTTATACTCACTATCAGCATGACCTTGGGCAAGTGACTTAACCTTTGTATGTCTCAGTTTCCTCATCTGTAAAATGGATACAATAATGACACTTCTCTCACAGGATGACTGTGATGATCCAATGAGTTAATAGATGTAAAGCCTGGAATAGTCTCCTGGCACATAGTAAGTGCTGAGTAGATTTCTATAGGAATCTAAGCTTCATGAAGGCCAGGCTCTTTGTCCCTTTTATCCCTAACACGTAGAGTGGTACCCGCCACATAGTAGGCAATTACTAAATAATTGTTGAACGGATAAACAAATTTCTGTGGGAGATTGCCATCAACGTGGCAAACTGAGCTGTAATTAACTGATTCTTCTCCTCACTTTCAACACATATATGTTGAGAAATATAAATAAACATTTAAAAATACATATATGGTCTCAAAATAAAGATAACTCCCCAGATACTGAATAATCAAGGAAAGAAATCTCAAGTATAAGTGTAAGCAGAAGCTGGCACATTAGAAGTCTCAAAAATTGCCAATTCTAATGATGGTGGTGGTGATGATGGTGATGATGTTGATGCGGCTGCCTGAAGATGACAGCTGGATGAAGATAAGTCTTGGGAAGAATTATGGGACACAATCTTCCTAGACCAACTACGTGGGAAGTCATTCTTCTCCCTGCTTTTGCCTGTGATAAACATCACCCACATATTTACCAAATAGACTTCAACTTCCATGAACGTGGAGCTACCTAGCTCATCTCTATCTCAGCTGTTCATCACATGATCACTGGATTTCATACACTGAACTAGTCTTAGAAATTTCCCTGAGACACTTTTTCCTGGTCCTGGGTCACCCATACACAAAGCTGTAAACTCACAGACGCTAATGTTTAGAAGAGACATAACATGTCGCAAAGTTCAAACTCTCAGCCCGTGTTTCACTTCACTGCTCACCACAGCTGCTAAGGTTGCTCAGCCTACTGATCATCTCTAAGGAAAGGATTCAAACTTTCATGAGTTTGTTAGAAGAGATTAACATTGAGACTTCTTACAGCCTGCTATAACCTGTTCTAGCTCTAGCTGCTTGGGATACCAATCTATAAGGGATGATACAACATTAGAAAAATAGTGATATGGCACCTGCAAACTCAGGTTTCTAAATGAATCCTTTAAATAACTGGCAAAATGTAAGTTGGACCCGCTGAAAACAACGTTAACACATTGGAATAGAAATTTAAAAAGTGTTCTCAACTGGCGTTAACCAATCCAAGGTGAGTATTTTCATTTTTTGCATGTGCAAAAAGTATACGGTGAAACTACTGGATACACCACCAACTCTGAGACCAGCCAGCTAAAACCAACTAGTACATAGTACAGTGCCGTTCACTGGGAATGAGTGATTCATTTTATTATTTAAAATGTAAACACTTGGCCTTTCTCACCTTCTGAGATGGCCCACACTCCATCTGTGGAGTGTGTTTCTCTCTAAATAAACCTACTTCTTACCTATCACTTTGCCTCTCACTGAATTCTTTCTACGATGAGACATCAAGAACCTGAGCTTCATTAAGTCCTGAAACCAGGTGTGTGATCTCAGTTGGAAGACTGTGGGTTTTGGCCGGGTTTGAGTCCCAACAGCGTGGGTTCGAGTCCCAGTCTGGGTTTTGGCCAGGTTCGAGTACCAGCAGTGTGGGTTCGAATCCCAGTGTGGGTTTTGGCCGGGTCTGAGTCCCGGCCGCGTGGGTTCAAGTCTCAATCTGAGGTGCACGGTTTCAGCTGGTGACCACGAAGGGACAGCGATAAGGTAAGAAAATGTTTGAGAGTTAGGTCTTGGTCCTACAGAAGCCCATGGGACGCCACAAACCAGGCACACTGGGGAGGATGCTCTGCTGCTGTCTGCTCATTTTTGACTGGCGGGTCAACCCCGTGTACTTATGCACATCCAACGGCAGGTCCAGGACAGAACTGTTAATCTCTATACTCTTCTCCTTGACTCTGAGGTTTTTCTCCTACATTCTTGCATTCTTATTCATTCCTGCTCTATTTCTTTCTTTCTTCTGTTAACCCCAGAAGACCTGTGTGACCACCAAGGTGTACTTTTTATTGCTTTTACTCCCCTCCCTCTGACCCTTACAAATGCTGACCCTTTATCCCCAACTTATAGCTAGACCAACTCCTGCTCATCGTCAACACTGTTGGGGATGTCTTCTGTGACATTTTTTTGCGACTTTTTGGGAACTAACACCTGGCTGGGAGACTACCTTGGAAGGGATAGCATCTAAAATCATAAGTGCAAATCTTTTGACCAAATTGTGCAGTGGATTTTGACTTAAGAGTGGAATTTTGGATAGCCCGGGAGTTAGAGACGTCATCTCAGGCTTGTATGAAGTGGGTCAGGCTGCATCAATCCCAACCAATACCCCTCTGGGCTATATACTCTGGGACTGGGAAAGATGTGGACAACAGGAATTAAAAGGAAAAAACTTATTAGGTCATGTAATCAGGTTTGGCCACAATATGAGTTAGGAAATTTAAAATGGAGTGAAGTACCCTATATTCAAATTTTCATGGCCTTGTATCTAGTCAGTGGAATCCAAAAGGAATTTAAGGTGTGTATAGCTCAGAGGGATAACTCTAGGAAGGACACAGAGGACATTTTAACTGACCCACCCTACAGGGCCACGGATCCTGAACGTGGATCCCTCCTCCCCCGAGGTACAGGTCCTTTTGACTATGCATTTCATAGCTCAGTCTGCCCCAGACATCAGGCGTGAAATTCAGAAAGCAACTGCTGGTCTTCAGACTCCAGTGATTGTTTTGTTCCAATTGGCTTATTTGGTTTTCAGTAATAGGGATATGGCCAAAAAGACTGAACGCACCCAGAGAAATATGAAAAAGGCCCAAATGATTGCAGTGGCTTTGTCCACTCAGAGACCCCTAAAGGGGAAGCCGGCTTTTCTGGACCAATCTGGCCCTGGCAGACCACAAGGCCCATGGGTACCCATACAAGGCCAGGATACCCTGTGTGGACAAAAAGGGCACTGGAGTGAGGATTGTGATCGATGTGCCCTTTGCATACAGCCAGGGCACTGGAAGAGGGAATGCCCCAGATGGCAGAGAGCGAAGGGGGCCCCTCGGCTATTGATGGCTTTGCAATCAGAAAACTGAAGGGGCCCAAAGCTGAAAGCGGCTCTGCCTAGACATACCAACTACATAACTAATGTTGAGCCTTGGGTGGTCATTGATGTGGCGGGCCACTTGATAGAATTTCTTATAGACACTGGTGCAACCTTCTTGGTCTTAACCCAAAGGATTGGAAACCTTAGCAATCATAAGGAATATGTAATTGGGTTGTCAGGGAAGAGACACAGGCACACTTTCCTGGAACCCCTTTTGTGCAAGAACAATGGCCAGCTGTTTTTACATTCCTTTCTGTTTGTGCCTGACTGTCCCATCCCTTTAGTGGTAAGTGATTTATTAACTATGTTAGGGGCCACTCTGTTTCTTGAGGGGCAAGGGAACCACCCTCATCACCAAGTGGTTCTAACAAAAAGCAAAAAGGAACAGATAAAATCTGAAGCTAAAATAGAAGCCATAGTAGACCCTGGAATGTGGAATATCGAGGTTCTGGGCTTAGCCAAAGATATCCAGCTGGTGATTATTAAGTAAAAAGGGTTACATAGTGTCTAAATATAAGGTACAAATTTCTTAAACCTAGGGAAGATCCTCAAGAATGTTTGTAAGTAGATTATCAAAATAGGAGGCCACTGGTCTGACTAACCTGACCATAGCTGATATTCAGAGCCTGATAGGAATTTTGGAAGAGGCCTTCTCCCCTAAGCTAAATGAGGAAAAGTAAAACTTTCCAACATAGGTGAATGGGTATGTCAGTCCTTCAATATCATTGAGGTACCCACCCAATTCTTTGACAAAGAAAATAAAAACTGTCCTTGTCTTACAAATGTAGTCTTTATAGGACCAGAGGTGTGGCTCCAAAAATAATCCAAAACCCACCAATCGTTTTACCACTCCTCAAACCTCCCCTATTTATCTTAAGAGGCTTGTAAATATTAAACAAAGGGGAAACAAAGTCATCCTAGGAGGAACTTGCCTGTACCTTTGAGATGCAAATGTCCTATCTGGTCTTCTCAGGAACTCTTCTCTCTGCCATCTTTTTAAACTGCAAATTTTGAGAAGAGGGTAAAGTAATTTAGAACTTGACTTGTCAAGGATAAATAGAAATCTTAAGTGTCTTGTCTGTAAACACTAGTAAAAAGGATTTAGCCATCTAGGTAGGCGACCTTGATTTGTTCCATCTGCTAGAAGCCCAATTTGAATCCAACCCCTTGTAACTGATGGCTTTTATGTTGTACCTGACTTAGGGCTGAAATTTTGGAATGGGAACTATGAGGCCTCTGTGTTTGTTTGTGTGTTCATATGTATCTATATGTGCGTTGTAGGTATATGGTATTGCCAAAAATTAATTCGTAAAAGAGCTCTACTTAATTGGTTTTTAAAAATTAAGCCCTTATGTAAATACTCAGAAATAGAAAACAATCTGGCCAGAATAAATTTCAGGTTCATGTCATCTGGAAAATATTTAATACTAAACTGATATCTGATATTGAAGGTGGCTTAAGCTTGTTGGTTTGATTAATATAGACATGTTAGAGTCATCAATGCTAACTATATTACTTCTGTTGTACCTAGGTTTATTAGAGGTCAAATAAGACCTTATTCTATCTGTTACAAATTTGTCAACAAGAAAAGTAACTCAATGTGAAAAAAACTTTTAAGAAAAGTAAGATATGTGTTTTTAGTAAGAGAAGGTGTGAAGAATGAAAAATACTGAAAAGAGTTACGCATGATCAGGATTTTCTAAGATTGGATTGAACTTAGTTGGGTAAATGGATTTTGTTAGGAATGGGCTAGAACAAGACTGGATTTGGTTTCTTCCTCCAAAGTATTCTTGAAATGCTGCTTTAACAACAGATTGTGTGAGTTTCTTTGCCTTTAAGTGACTTGTATTTGCTTTTGAGATCTTTTGTAACTTTGGTTAAGGAATAAGTATTGTCTCACAGTGACCTATGATCTTATTTGACCAAGTGTTTTAAAACTTTTTGACAAACTTCCCAAATATCAAATTTTAATTAAGCTTCTTTTGATTTCCAGCTAACTTTAGGGTACTTTGTAGGTCCCCTGAGGTATCTTAAAGAGAAATATATAACTAGGATTATTTGGTATGTTAAATGTAATCATTCGTAATTCTGGTTATTGTGACCAAGTTTCTTTATCGATTACACTGTAATCAGATGTTTAACCATGCTTTTAAGTCTTTTGTCATTTATAGATATTTTTGTACTCAGATGCTGTTACAAAGAGTGCTTCATCATCAAGGAGATTCATAGAAAGGCTATGGAAACAATTACAACAGTTCCACACCAAGATGATGGCTATGTGAGGATTCCAGCCCGTACTGACTTAAAACAAGCAGCTGCCCGGCCCCTGGGGCCCCTAGATCAGGCATCCAGAGATTTTTACTCCCTGACAGACAAGGTCGATGCCCCTACTCAGCCTTGAAGCAGTTACGGAAGACAGACCATCACCCTTCTGCTTCCCATAAGAATATGGGAGTAAAATCTCTGAGGGGGGAATAAAACAGGAGGGAAGGAGGCAGGGCACAACCTTTGAAAGAATGACATAGCCCGAGGACATGACATAAACTGATCAGAACCAAATGGGTCTAAGATGGCGGACAAGTCAACTTCCACTAGACCTTGAGCCTCAGTATACACTCACATCAGCAAGCTAAATGACACACCCACAGGCGCCATGACAGTTCCAAGACCGACCATAAGGATCAAAAAGTGGGCGGTGGCCCAATTCCTGGAAATCCCTGCCCCTTCCTAAAATAGCTGGATACTCCTCCAGCTATTTTAGCCTATGAAAATAGCACTCATTAGCCTATGAAATTACCCAGTTCTAAAAAAACTGACAACCCCATAACCTGGTGCCTTTCTCACTTTCTAGATGGCCCACACTCTGTCTGTGGAGTGTTTCTCTCTAAATAAATCCACTTCTTACCTATCAAAAAAAAAAAATGTAAACACTTTAATATACCTCCCCCAAATCTATCTGATTCTGATCATAATTCCTAGACAATTCTAAATAAATAAAAATGTTAGGATACGTTGAGTAGTCTTTCATTTTTAACATAAAGAGGCACACCATTTTTACTACCAGAAAATCAGTTTCTCCCTGAACCTCCTAAAATATTAAATATTTAGAGATTCTCCTCTTCAAAAGCGCCCACATGTCTCTGTCTAGCCCTCGTTCTGTCATTGCAAACACCCTCTCATTACCTGCCTCCAACCCCCCAAACATCCATACCCATGCTGGGTCGGCCTCTGAAAACCAACTTTGCTTCTAGACAGTCAAGGATTCCTGGAGGAAAGGTAACTATTGGGTGACCTCAGTTCCCCTTCCCACTGGCAGAGGCAGCACAGTACACTGACTAAGCCCCAGGGTCAGTCTACCTGGGTTTGCTTGCTGGTTGGAGAATACATGTAACCCCTCAATAACCATCTGACCCTGGGCAAGTTACTCAACATCTCTGAGTCTTTTACCTCCTCTGTGCCACAGGGATGACAGTCATAATACCTTACTTATCATGCAGTTATGAGCTAAAATGAGGGAACACGTGGAAAGCATATAGAACAGTGCTTGGCACAAAGTAAATGCCCAATATGTACCAGCTATTTTTTACTGTTGTCACTGTGCCATCTTTGATCCTAGATGACTCTTTCCTCTCCACTCTATCTCAGGTTTGCCTCACCTCATAACCAAATTTCTGCCATGATTTGAGGCTAGGACTATGGAAATACAGTAGACATTAGGGAAGATTTCAAGAAGGCAATGACATTAAAGTCGGACAATAAAAAATTTCTTTCTATTTGAGTGCTTATCAGAAAATTGGAAAAGGAAGAAATTAAAGAATTGCATAATCCCCTTAAAATTCTTTATAGATCAATCAGGGTCCCTTCAACTTCCTTCTATATATTCTCAGATGGGTATATTTAGTTCTCTCTCTCCCCACCCCAATATGTCACGTCTTCCCAACCTTGTTTATTTGTCAGAGCTTTCCCCCTAACTTTATCTTTTCTAAACCTTCTCAGCCCAAAGGCATGCCACGTGCCAGCTACAGTAACACCAGGGCTTAGCAGAGCAGAGTTACACATCCAAATTTTCTTGAGCCCTCTATTCCTAAGAATACGAGTAACTTTGAAGAAACCACACACTAGACTTTAGTTAGGCAAAAATAAAATAAAATAGCTTATTGGACCCAAACTGCTTTTTATTTGTGCCATTTCTGTCAGTGTCACACATAAATTTTAATTATACTAAAAGAAGAGTTAAGGAACAACTGTCAGGAAGACAGACTGAAAGTGACAGGGCTGCTGTAGGTTATGAATGTTGTTCACTGCACAAAGGCAACCAGCTGAGGGGTTAGTGGGGCCTGAAATCCAGCTTCTCACTCAAAAAGCCATGCATCCTGGGACACGTGGAATTTACTCAGAAGGGACATATTTTTCTACTTCATACAAAGACACCATATGGGCTAGGAGTGGTTACATACAGGGTTATTTAGTAAATAAGCCAATATATTGAGGATAACGGGACCCAGATTTCTCACTGTCAGAGAAAAGAGTTTCAAATATGGAGAGGGTGTTGGGTTGGTGGATGTATCAATGTGAACTCATGACATTTAATATAGATCGATATAATTTATGTGAGTCTGTGAAGGTGTGTAAATGAATACATTTCCTAGCTACTTCCACCAAGTGGGTCTAGAATCCATGATATACCAGTAGCAATGATCATATTAATATTCTCTGATAAAAGGAATCAGAGCCCATTGGAAAGATAGAGGATTCCAGGGCTAGGACAACGAAAGTACAAGATGAGCCAGGAACATCTTGTGGTTCTAGAAAGTAAGAAAGTGCTCAAAAATCTTGGGAAGGGCTTCCCTGGTGGTGCAGTGGTTGAGAATCTGCCTGCTAATGCAGGGGACACGGGTTCGAGCCCTGGTCTGGGAAGATCCCACATGCCATGGAGCAACTAGGCCCGTGAGCCACAACTACTGAGCCTGCGCATCTGGAGCCTGTGCTCCGCAACAAGAGAGGCCGCGATAGTGAGAGGCCCACACACCGCGATGAAGAGTGGCCCCCGCTTGCCACAACTAGAGAAAGCCCTCGCACAGAAACGAAGACCCAACACAGCCAAAAAAAAAAAAAAAAATCTTGGGAACATGTCAAAATTACAGAAGGCCAGCTTGAAAGGATTCCCTCCTTCCACCTGTCTCTAGTCTCCCAAACACCCATACCCATGCTTGCCAAAATCAGGGAAAATGTGAGCATCAAAATAAGTATTGACAAAGATTGTAACACATTAAATAAAATTATAATCTATTAATTCATACTGACACAAACAAATGAATGAATAAAATATAAATGGGAAAGAAGGAAAAACTGTACCTTAAAATAGAATACCAACTAATAAATATAGAATAATAAAAGTTAGAAAATTGTCATTTGGTAACTATCAGAGTAATAATTCAGGCAAAATGATCAATGGATGCTTAAATTAATGGGTGAAAATTTAATGGGGAACAGGATATTTCATCCCAAGGTATCACCCCATAAAATATTTATCAGTTAGTGAATACAAAATACTTATTCATTGTTAACGACAAAATCACTATTAATTAATCTTTTTTTTTTTAACATCTTTATTGGAGTATAATTGCTTTACAATGGTGTGTTAGTTTCTGCTTTATAACAAAGTGAATCAGCTATACACATACATATATCCCCATATCTCCTCCCTCCTGCGTCTCCATCCCATCCTCCCAATCCCACCCCTCTAGGTGGTCACAAGGCACCGAGCTGATCTCCCTGTGCTATGCAGCTGCTTCCCACTAGCTATTTTATATTTGGTGGTGTATATATGTCCATGCCACTCTCTCACTTCGTCCAAGCTTACACTTTCCCATCCCCCTGTCCTCAAGTCCATTCTCTACGTCTGCATCTTTATTCCTGTCCTGCCCTTAGGTTCTTCAGAACTTTTTTTTTTTAGATTCCATATATATGTGTTAGCATGCAGTATTTGTTTTTCTCTTTCTGACTTACTTCACTCTGTGTGACAGACTCCAAGTCCATCCATCTCACTACAAATAACTCAATTTCGTTTCTTTTTATGGCTGAGTAATATTCCATTGTATATATGTGCCACATCTTCTTTATCCTTTCATCTGTCGATGGACACTTAGCTTGCTTCCATGTCCTGGCTATTGTAAATAGAGCTGCCATGAACATTGTGGTACATGACTCTTTTTGAATTATGGTTTTCTCAGGGTATATGCCCACTAGTGGGATTTGCTGGGTCATATGGTAGTTCTATTTTTAGTTTTTTAAGGAACCTCCATACTGTTCTCCATAGTGGCTGTATCAATTTACATTCCCACCAACAGTGCAAGAGGGTTCCCTTTTCTCCACACCCTCTCCAGCATTTATTGTTTGTAGATTTTCTGATGATGGCCATTCTGACCGGAGTGAGGTGATACCTCATTGTAGTTTTGATTTGCATATCTCTAATGATTAGTGATGTTGAGCATCCTTTCATGTGTTTGTTGGCAATCTGTATATCTTCTTTGGAGAAATGTCTATTTAGGTCTTCTGCCCATTTTTGGATTGGGTTGTTTGTATTTTTGATATTGAGCTGCATGAACTTCTTGTAAATTTTGGAAATTAACCCTTTGTCAGTTGCTTCATTTGCAAATATATTCTCCCATTCTGAGAGTTGTCTTTTCATCTTCTTTATGGTTTCCTTTGCTGTGCAAAAGCTTTTACGTTTCATTAGGTCCTATTTATTTTTGTTTGTATTTCCATTTCTCTAGGAGGTGGGGCAAAAAGGATCTTGCTGTGATATATGTCATAGAGTGTTCTGCCTATGTTTTCCTCTAAGAGGTTTATAGTGTCTGGCCTTACATTTAGGTCTTTAATCCATTTTTAGTTTATTTTTGTGTATGTGTTAGGGAGTGTTCTAATTTCAATCTTTTACACGTAGTTGTCCAGTTTTCCCAGCACCACTTATTGAAGAGGCTGTCTTTTCTCCATTGTATATTTTTACTTCCTTTATCAAAGATAAAGTGACCATATGTGCGTGGGTTTATCTCTGAGCTTTCTATCCTGTTCCATTGATCTATATTCTGTTTTGCTGCCAGTACCATACTGTCTTGATTACTGTAGCTTTGTAGTATAGTCTGAAGTCCAGGACCCTGATTCCTCCAGCTCCGTTTTTCTTTCTCAACATTGCTTTGGCTATTCTGGGTCTTTTGTGTTTCCATACAAATTGAGAATTTTTTTGTTCTAGTTCTGTGAAAAATGCCATTGGTAGTTTGGTAGGGATTGCACTGAATCTGTAGATTGCTTTGGGTAGTATAGTCATTTTCACAACGTTGCTTATTCAAATCCAAGAACATGGTATATCTCTCCATCTGTTGGTATCATCTTTAATTTCTTTCATCAGTGTCTTATAGTTTACTGCATACAGGTCTTTTATCTCCTTAGGTATGTTTATTCCTAGGTATTTTATTCTTTTTGCTGCAATGGTATATGGGAGTGTTTCCTTATTTTCTCTTTTATATTTTTCATCATTAGTGTATAGGAATGCAAGAGATTTCTGTGCATTAATTTTGTATCCTGCTACTTTACCAAATTCTTTGATTAGCTCTAGTAGTTTTCTGCTAGCATCTTTAGGATTCTCTATGTATAGTATAATGTCATCTGTAAACAGTGACAGTTTTACTTCTTTTTTTCCGATTTGGATTCCTTTTATTTATCATCTCTGATTGCTGTGGCTAAAACTTCCAAAACTATGTTGAATAATATTGGTGACAGTGGGCAACCTTGTCTTGTTCCTGATCTTAGTGGAAATGGTTTCAGTTTTCCTCCACTGAGAACAATGTTGGCTGTGGGTTTGTCGTATATGGCCTTTATTATGTTGAGGTAAGTTTCCTCTATGCCTACTTCCTAGAAGGTTTTTTTTTTTTTTTTAAACTTAGGTTTATTTATTTATTTATTTTTATGGCTGTGTTGGGTCTTCGTTTCTGTGTGAGGGCTTTCTCTAGTTGCGGCAGGTGGGGGCCATTCTTCATCGCAGTGCGCGGGCCTCTCATTATCGTGGCCTCTCTTGTTCTGGAGCACAGGCTCCAGACGCGCAGGCTCAGTAATTGTGGCTCATGGGCCCAGTTGCTCCGCGGCATGTGGGATCTTCCCAGACCAGGGCTCGAACCCGTATCCTCTGCATTGGCAGGCAGATTCTCAACCACTGCGCCACTAGGGAAGCCCCCTAGAAGGTTTTTATCATAAATGGGTGTTGAATTTTGTCAAAAACTTTTTCTGCATCTGTTGAGGTGATCATGTGGTTTTTATCCTTCAGTTTGTTAATATGGTGTATCACATTGATTCATTTGCATATATTAAAGAATCCTTGCATTCTTGGGATAAACCCCACTTGATCAAGGTGTCTGATCCTTTTAATGTGCTGTTGGATTCTGTTTTCTACTATTTGGTTGAGGATATGTGCATCTATGTTCATCAGTGATACTGGCCTGTAGTTTTCTTTTTATGTGACATCTTTGTCTGGTTTTGGTATCAGGGTGATGTGGCCTCATAGAGTGAGTTTGGGATTGTTCTTCCCTCTGCTATATTTTATAAGACTTTAAGAAGGATAGGTGTTAGCTCGTCTCTAAATGTTGATAGAATTCACCTGTGAAGCCATCTGTTCCTGGGCTTTTGTTTGTTGAAAGATTTTTAATCACAGTTTCAATTTTAGTGCTTGTGATTGGTCTGTTTATAGTTTCTATTTCTTCCTGGTTCAGTCTCAGCAGGTTGTGCTTTTCTAAGAATTTGTCCATTTCTTCCAGGTTGCCCATCTTATTGACATATAGTTACTTGTAGTAATCTCTCATGATCCTATGTATTTCTGCAGTGTCAGTTGTTACTTCTTTTTCATTTCTAATTCTATTGATTTGAGTCTTCTCCCTTTTTTTCTTGATGAGTCTGGCTACTGGTTTATCAATTTTGTTTATCTTCTCAAAGAACCAGCTTTTAGTTTCATTGATCTTTGCTATCATTTCCTTCATTTCTTTCTGATCTGATCTTTATGATTTCTTTCCTTCTGCTAACTTTGAGGTTTTTTTGTTCTTCTTTCTCTAACTGCTTTAGGTGTAAGGTTAGGTTGTTTATTTGAGATGTTTCTTGTTTCTTGAGGTAGGATTGTATTGCTATAAACTTCCCTCTTAGAATGCTTTTGCTGCATCCCATAGGTTTTGGTTCATTGTGTTTTCATTGTCATTTGTTTCTAGGTATTTTTGGGTTTCCTCTTTGATTTCTTCAGTGATCTCTTGGTTATTTAATAGTGTATTGTTTAGCCTCCATGTGTTTGTATTTTTTACAGATTTTTTTCCTGTAATTGATATCTAGTCTCATAGCGTTGTTGTTGGAAAAGATACCAGATATGATTTCAATTTCCTTAAATTTACCAAGGCTTGATTTGTGACCCAAGATATGATCTGTCCTGTAGAATGTTCCATGAGCACTTGAGAAGAAAGTGTATTCTGTTGTTCTTGGATGGAATGTCCTATAAATATCAATTAAGTCCATCTTGTTTAATGCACCATTTAAAGCTTGTGTTTCCTTATTTATTTTCATTTTGGATGATCTGTCCATTGGTGAAAGTGGGGTATTAAAGTTCCCTCCTATTACTGTGTTACTGTCGATTTCCCCTTTTATGGCTGTTAGCATTTGCCTTATGTACTGAGGTGCTCCTACGTTGGGTGCATAAATATTTACAATTGTTATATCTTCTTCTTGGATTGATCCCTTGATCATTATGTAGTGTCTTTCTTTGTCTCTTGTAATAGTGTTTATTTTAAAGTCTATTTTGTCTGATATGAGAATTGCTACTCCAGCTTTCTTTTGATTTCCATTTGCATGGAATATCTTTTTCCATCCTCTCACTTTCAGTCTGTATGTCCCTAGGTCTGAAGTGGATCTCTTGTAGACAGCATATGTATGGGTCTTGTTTTTGTATCCATTCAGCCAGTCTATGTCTTTTGCTTGGAGCATTTAATCCATTTACATTTAAGGTTGTTATCCATATGTATGTTCCTGTTACCATTTTCTTAATTGTTTTGGGTTTGTTATTGTAGGTCTTTTCCTTCTCTTGTGTTTCCTGCCTAGAGAATTCCTTTAGCATTCGTTGTAAAGCTGGTTTGGTAGCACTGAATTCTCTTAGCTTTTGCTTGTCTGTTAAGGTTTTAATTTCTCCTTCGAATCTGAATGAGATCCTTGCTGGGTAGAGTAATCTTGGTTGTAGGTTTTTCCCTTTCATCACTTTAAATACGTCCTGCCACTCCCTTCTGGCTTGCAGAGTTTCTGCTGAAAGTTCAGCTGTTAACCTTATGGGGATTCCTTTGTATGTTATTTGTTGTTTTTCCCTTGCTGCTTTTAATATTTTTTCTTTGATAGTTTGATTAATATGCGTCTTGATAGTTTGATTAATATGTGTCTTGGCATGTTTGATAGTTTGATTAATATGTGTCTTGGCATGTTTTTCTCTTGAGTTTATCCTGTATGGGACTCTCTGCGCTTCCTGGACTTGACTGACTATTTCCTTTCCCATATTAGGGAAGTTTCAACTATAATCTCTTCTAATATTTTCTCAGTTCCTTTCTTTTTCTCTTCTTCTTCTGGGACCCCTACAATTTGAATGTTAATGCGTTTAATGTTGTCCCAGAGGTCTCTGAGATTGTCCTCAATTCTTTTCGTTCTTTTTCCTTTACTCTGCTCTGCAGTAGTTATTTCCACTATTTTATCTTCCAGGTCACTTATCCGTTCTTCTGCCTCAGTTATTCTGCTCTTGATCCCTTCTAGAGAATTTTTAATTTCATTTATTGTGTTGTTCATCATTGTTTGTTTGCTCTTTAGTTCTTCTAGGTCCTTGTCGAACGTTTTTTGTATTTTCTCCATTCTATTTCCAAGATTTTGGATCACCTTTACTATCATTACTCTGAATTCTTTTGCAAGTAGACTGCCTATTTCCTCTTCATTTGTTTGGTCTGGTGGGTTTTTACCTTGCTCCTTCATCTGCTGCACATTTCTCTGTCTTCTCATTTTGCTTAACTTTGTGTTTGGGGTCTCCTTTTCACAGGCTGCAGGTTCATAGTTCCCATTGTTCTTGGTGTCTGCCCCCAGTGGGTAAGGTTGGCTCAGTTGGCTGTGTAGGGTTCCTGGTGTAGGGGACTGGTGCCTGTGTTCTGGTGGATGAGGTTGGATCTTGTCTTTCTGGTGGGCAGGACCACATCTGGTGGTGTGTTTTGAGGTGTCTGTGAACTTATTATGATTTTAGGCAGCCTCTCTGCTAATGGGTGGGGTTGTGTTCCTGTCTTGCTAGTTGTTTGGCATGGGGTGTCCAGCACTGTAGCTTGCTGGTCGTTGAGTGGAGCTGGGTCTTAGCATTGAGATGGAGATCTCTGGGAGAGCTTTCGCCGTTTTATATTACATGGGGCTGGGAGGTCTCTGGTGGATCAATGTCCTGAAATTGGCTCTCCCACCTCAGAGGCTCAGGATTGACACCCAGCTGGAGCACCAAGACCCTGTCAGCCACACGGCTCAGAAGAAAAGTGAGAAAAAGAAAGAAAGAAAGAATGGAAAAATAAAATAAAATAAAGTTATTAAAATAAAGAATTTTAAAAAATATTAAAAATAAAAAAGTAATTTCAAAAAAAGAAAGAAAGACGAGAGCAACCAACCCAAAAAACAAATCCACCAATGATAACAAGCACTGAAAACTATACCCAAAAAAAACCCCCCAAAATGGACAGAGAGAACCCTAGGACAAATGGTAAAAGCAAAGCTATACAGACAAAACCACACAAAGAAGCATACACATACACACTCAGAAAAAGAGAAAAAGGAAAAAATATATATATATATAAAATATAAAGGAAGAAAGCAACCAAATCAATAAACAAATCTACCAATGATAATAAGCTCTAAATACTAAACTAAGATAAACATAAAACCAGAAACAAATTAGATCCAGAAAGCAAACCCCAAGTCTACAGTTGCTCCCAAAGTCCACCACCTCAATTTTGGATGATTCCTTGTCTCTTCAGGTATTCCATAGATGCAGGGTACATCAAGTTGATTGTCGAGACTTAATCCACTGCTCCTGAGGCTGCTGGGAGAAATTTCCCTTTCTCTTCTTTGTTTGCACAGCTCCTGGGGTTCAGCTTTGGATTTTGCCCCACCTCTGCATGTAGGTTGCCTGAGGGTGTCTGTTCCCCGCCCAGACAGGACGGGGTTAAAGTAGCAGCTGATTAGGGGGCTCTGTTTCGCTCAGGCTGGGGGGAGGGAGGGGTATGGAATACGGGGCCAGCCTGCAGTGGCAGAGGCCAGCGTGATGTTGCAACAGCCTGAGGCATGCAGTGTGTTCTCCCGGGGAAGCTGTCCCTGGATCACGGGACCCTGGCAGTGGCAGGCTGCACCGGCTCCCGGGAGGGGAGGTGTGGAGAGTGACCTGTGCTTGCACACAGGCTTCTTGGTGCCTGCAGCAGCAGCCTTAGCGTTTCATGCCAGTCTCAGGTGTCCACACTGATAGCCACGGCTCACACCTGTCTCTGGAGCTTGTTTAGGTGGTGCTCTGAATCCCCTCTCCTCACGCATCCCAAAACAATGGTCTCTTGCCTCATAGGCAGCTCCAGACTTTTTCTTGGACTCCCTCCCAGCTAGCTGTGGTGCACCAGCCCCCTTCAGGCTGTGTTCATGCAGCCAACCCCAGTCCTCTCCCCGGGATCTGACCTCTGAAGCCCGAGCCTCAGCTCCCAGCCCCCACCCACCCTGGCGGCTGAGCAGACAAGCCTCTAGGGCTGGTGAGTGCTGGTCGGCACTGATCCTGTGTGCGGGATTCTCTCCACTTTGTGCTCTGCACCCCTGTTGCTGCACTCTCCTCCGTGGCTCTGAAGCTTTCCCCCACCCATCCCCTGTCTCTGCCAGTGAAGGGGCTTCCTAGTGTGTGGAAACTTTTCCTCCTTCACAGCTCCCTCCCAGAGGTGCAGGTCCCGTCCCTATTCTGTTGTCTCTGTTTTTTCTTTTTTCTTTTGCCCTACCTAGGTACATGGGGAGTTTCTTGACTTTTGGGAAGTCTGAGGTCTTCTGCCAGTGTTCAGTAGGTGTTCTGTAGGAGTTGTTCCACATGTAGATGTATTTTTGATGTATTTGTGGGGAGGGAGGTGATCTCCATGTCTTACTCCTCCATCATCTTGAAGGTCCCTCACTATTAATCAATTTTAGAGTGGATAACCTTGCAGACACCATCTTAACCAAGTGACAAAACTAAACATCACCAGTAATGGAACAAATCAACATTACATGCCACCTGATGTGATGCATGGAAAAGAACATGTCAACGCTTTTATGATTTTCCTGACAAACATACATAACCTGAATCTAATCATTACAAGAATTAGAGAAATCCAAATTGGGAAACAGTCTACAAAATTATGGGACTAAACTCTTCAAAAATGTCAATGTCATGAAAGATAAGGGAAGAGTAAAGAACTATTCCAGACTAAAGTGGCACGATGGCTAAATGCAACACAAGACCTTGATTGTATCCTGGATCTGTAAAAGATATTATTAAGACAATTAGAAAATTTCTAAAGGAGCCTATGGATTTTGATGTTTGTTTTGAGGGTATGTAGAAGAGTATCCTACATACAAACTAATAGAGAGTGAAAATGTAACAGTAACAATAAAAGAAGTTTGTTAATCCAAAAGTGGGGAAAAAGAAAAAAACAAACATAAAACAAGTAGAATAGAAAAAACATTAATTATAGGCATAAACTAAAATATATATAAATATATTATTTACATAAATATAAATACTAAATACTTTTATTAGAAGACAAAGATTAGAAACTGAATAAAAACAAAATATAAAACCTATTCATAGGTGCTTATAAGAGTTTTAAATATAGGAACAGAGAAAGATTAAAAGTAAAATGATAGAGAAGATATATCATACAAACACTAACCAAAAGATAGTTGATACAGCTACATAAATATCAGACAAAGTAAATTTTAAGAAAAAAATCATTGCCAGAAATAACAGATACTTTTGATAATAATAAAAGGTTCAGTTATACCAGGAAGATATAACAATTTCTAAATTTGTATGCATCCAGTAATATAGTTTCAAAATAAGGCAAAATTTTACAGAATGAAAATAAATAGTTAAATGTGCATCATTATGGAAAACTTAATACACTTCTCATAATAACAAATAGCAGGAAAAAATCAGTAAAAACAAAGAAGATCTAACTAATGCAATTAACAAATTTAACCTAATTGAAATATATAGAACACTGCAGACAAAGATGGAATATATGCTCTTTTGAAGTGCATGAGGAGCAGTTACTAAAATTGACATACACTAAACCATAAGCTTTAACAAATTTCAAAGAATTGAAATAAAGTATGTTTTCTGACCACAGTGGAATTAAGTTAGATATCAGTTATGAAAAGATGACTCAAAAATTCCCCTATATGTGGAAATTAAGCAATATAATTCTTATAACACTCATGGGTCATAGAATTAATGATAATGGAAATTAAAACATATGTTTAATTGAATGATAAAAATTATACAGCATATGAAAACTTGGGAGAGGATAAGTTAAAACTGTACTGAGAGGAAAATAAATCTAAAAGCTTATATTAGAAAATAATAAGAACTAAAAATCAATGACCTATGTATCTATCTCAAGAACTTAGAAGAAAGAACAGCAAAGTAAACTCTAAAAAGAAGGAAGAAAACAATAAAGAGGAGAAATTAATGAAATAGAAAACAAATATACAAAAAACAGAATGAACAAAACCAAAGTATGTTTCCTTGAAAAGACTGATAAAATTGATAAACTCCTGGCAAGATTCATTAAGTAAAAAGAAATATGCACAAATTTGCTGTATCAGGAACGAAAGAGAGTACATCACTACTGAACCTACAGGAATAAAAATGATAGGAACAAGGTATTACGAAAAATTTTGTGCCAATAAATCTGACAACTTTGATGAAATAGATAAATTCCTAGAGCACAGCTTTCTAAAACAGAAAGAAAATGAATTTTAGAAATGTGAAAATTCTATTTCTATTAAATAAATTGAATATGCTATTAAAAAATATTCCACAAAGAAAACTCCATGCCCAGATGTAAATTATCCTAAACATTTAAGAAAGAAATGACACCAATTTTATATAATTTCTTCTGGTGTGTAGAAAAAGAGATAACACTTTCTAAATCATTTTGATAAGGGCAGTGCATCCTTGGTACCGTCTTACTCTGGAAGTCTATGAAATAACTGTAAGATAAATGATAGTTAATAATTTATTAAGAACTCTCCATGATATGCCAGGAGCCACTCAGTGCCACTTCAGGAAGTCCCTCCAATTTTTTTGCTGCCCTAATTGTGAGGACTTTTGTTTTTTTTTATTATTGAATAAAATCTTCCTTTGTGTAGCTTCCTTCCATCATTCCTATTTCTACCCTAAATGTGTGACAATTGGATGAAGCAGTTTAAATTGGGCACAGTTTAATGTAGTTTAAAAAAAAACAAATTTTCTGCCCTTTTTGGAGAGGAGGGTCAAGTAATGTGCAAAACAGACCATAGATGTCCTTACTCAATCCTTGAGCTTTACACCATCACCAATCCCTGACTCTTACAGTGTCAGCTTAAGGTAAGGAAAAAGCTCATCGTGTCTGTTTTACATACTACTTGAGAAAGATGCAGCACAACTAAAGAAAGTAAGGAAAGAGCTTCCCAAGTAATGATGGCAACTCTTAGCTGCACTGAACTTTACACTTCACAAAACATTTTTCATTTGTTATTTATAAGAATCCTGGGAGGGAAGCAGGGCACTTATTATTCCCACTTTACATGGAAGAAAGTTGAACTCAGAAAGGATTAAATATTGGCCCAAGTCACACAGGTAATGAGTGATAAGGTGGGTTTTGAACTTAATGCCTTTGATCCCTAATTTTATGCACTCTCCACAATACCACACAACCCTCTAATGGCTAAGTAATGAAAGTAATGCATATGGGAATGATTTAACTATTCCGGGTTATACAATCTGGAAAGATGAACGCTAAAGAGGGATAGACTGAGAGAAAGCAAAGCAAAATTATTATCTCTTGCTGACAGCATGGCTAATAGCCACCTTCTGCATGTGTCCTTCATATAGGTAAGACACAGATTACCTTACACTTCAAAAAGTAAGCACATAAGAACCTCAGCCTCCAAGATATCTTTCCCACCAGCCTGAAATTTGCTTCCTTATTATGGTAGCACTGGAAAGCATGGTCTTCCCTGCTGCCCAATATTCTTCCTATAGTTCTGCCTTCTTGGCTCACCATCTGCTCAGTTACAGAAACTGCATCAGATTATCTTCAACCACTTCCTCTCTCTTGCCCTCTACACCAAACATTAAACAACTGTCAATTCTAATTAATTCATTCTTTCAATAAGGGTTTAAAAGCCAGCCATTTGCCAAGCCCACCTGATATACTTCTTGATATACCAGACTACATAAAGATTCATATTTTACTTGAGCATCTCTCTCAGTAGACTCAGAGAAACTCCTGGGCAGGCCCATATCTTATACATCTCTGCATTCCTAGAACCTAGCACAACCCACAGCAAATAAGCGATCAGTAAATATTTGAAAGAAAAGAAGGAGAGAACTCATCTCCCTTCTCCATGCTAGAGCTATTTACTGATTTCTCCCTGGACCTCTGCCCCTAGCTCCAGGTTTTCCCCTTCTGCCCATCTTACTTATTGCCTGCATTAGAAGGATGTCTGTAAAACACAGATATGAATTCTGTGAATATGTCTTACCTCTACTGAAAAAAATCTTTAAATTCCTTAGTGTTGCCCCAATTCAGGCCAGCTGCAGGCAGGAGCATAAGCACCCTCTAAAAGAGAACTGGCTCCAACATCAGACCCAACCTCCTGGCCACTTTCTCCAACCCTGCCACTCCTCTTGGCTATGCCAAAGGCGGGTCTGGTCCTTTGACCCTCTGAATGGTGGACCTTCTCATGCTGTGACTCTGGGCCTGGGCCTGCCTTACTTCCTGGAAGTACTCTGTGGGCCCTCTCCACCCCATATCTGGGGGTAGGTCCTCACGCAGCCCTGACGTCCAGATCCCCACACCAGGCCCAGGCTCTCAGTGTCCACTTTCCCAGGAGGAGAATGTGGGTAAGAATAGCATATTAGACTCATAATAACCTGGCTACAGGTCAGCCTCCTGCCTCATCCTTCATAAAATCTATATTTCAGTCACCTCAGAATATTTACCACTCCCTCAACGCGCTATGTTCTTAAACATATGCTCTTCCTGCTGCCTTAAATGGTTCATCTCATCTTTCCCACACAACCACCTTTTACCTGCCTCATCTCCCTATAAAACTCCTACTCATCCATCAAGGCCCAGCTCAAACTTCATCTCTATCCCTGAGCCCCAGTCTGAATTAAATATGGTTTTGGTGATTATGCTTCTACTCTAACACCAATCTCATTTTACTCTGACAGCAGTATATGTCTATCTCTGCCTGCAGACCAGGAGCTCCAGGAAGATGGGGACTTTGTCCTGTTCAGTGTTATATACCTAAAGATTAGCTCCATGAATTAAAAGCAGGAACTGTGCCATTGTTGAATAAATGAAGCTGGTAAGCATTAACAAACTGTCTTTTAATAAATGAATAGGGCTTCCCTGGTGGCGCAGTGGTTGAGAGTCTGCCTGCCAATGCAGGGGACACGGGTTCGAGCCTTGGTCTGGGAAGATCCCACATCCCACATGCCGCAGAGCAACTAGGCCCATGAGCCACAACTACTGAGCCTGCGCGTCTGGAGCCTGTGCTCCACAACAAGAGAGGCCACGATAGTGAGAGGCCCACGCACTGCGATGAAGAGTGGCCCCAGCTTGCCGCAACTGGAGAAAGCCCTCGCACAGAAACGAAGACCCAACACAGCCAAGAATGAATAAATAAATAAATAAATAAATAAAAAATAAAATAAAATAAATAAATGAATAAATGTTTTAGAGGTAGCTTCTATTACACACTTGAACACCAATACCCACTATCTCTGCCATCATCAACATGAAGGTGTACATTGATAGATTGATTCATTCATTCATTTGCTGAATCCCTCATATTGCAACACAATGGGTTAGATGCTGGGGTCATGGAGGTAAATAAAACATAGACCCTGTCTTTGGGGAGCTCAGATTCTTCTAGAATCAATTATAAAACAATGTGAAAATGCATTAATAGACATATGCTTAGGGTTAATATATTTCAAAAAAACATTATTCTTTTAAAACAATATGGAGTTCACATGCTTGTGACAAATGTTATTTAGTGGCTGGGAACAGTGCAGAAATTTGGAAGTGGTTCCATCACCAGCCATTTCATTCTCTGGGTGACTCTGGTTGAAACCAAGATCAAGAAAGCTTTTAAATAATACTTCTTTCAAGCTGAAAATGTGAATGAGTTTCCACCTGAAAGAAATGATGAATCCTTTTCCTAAAACAGAGATAATTGTTAGCAATTTCAGAAGGTGAACTAGTAAAGGATTCATTCTCACATCATTCTCATCTGTCTGATGGGGATGGAAGGTTTAGATAGGCTTGACTAATCCCCATGGCAACAGCCTTTCTCCTGGGTTACCATAGGAATTGTGAAGGCCTTTATAAACCTCCATTAGCAGAGCCTAGGCCGGCAGCAGTCAGAAACGTCAGCTGAGGAAGACACTGCAAAGTGTCAGTGAGGGCATCTGGGAATTACTTTTACCCTAGAGTAGCTGAGCAGGTCTGTTTAGCCCCCACCTCTAAAGCTACAAATACAAGGTAACACCAGAATCAGTCCGATGCCTTGAACACTTCACACGAAGGGGTTTTCAAAATATAGACACAGACAGATTTGACCATGTTTCAAAAGATTTTGAGAGACTAGGAAGGAGTCTATTCTGACAAAGCCTCACACAGAAGAGGTAAATTCATGCTTTTCTTTTTTCTTCAGGAGAGGGCATTAAAACCATATTAACAATTAGTATAGGGATGGTGGTGACAGTTATATAATCATGTGAATGTTCTTAATACCACTGAACTGTACACTTAAAAATTGTTAAGTGTAAATTTTGTTATGCGTATTTTACCACAACTAAAAATTTAAAAACTGATACAGTAATTATGATACCACCAATATTGAGCATCTGCTATATCACAGGCACTAATGCTAGGCACTCAGATGTTCTACATCACATCATCCCACAAGCCTGTGAGTAATTATCCCTACACTGAAGATTATTATCATCCTTACATCAAAGATGAGGACACTGAGCATAAGAGAAATGAAGTAAGTTGCTCCAGGGTAACAGCTAGTAAGTGGTAGAGACTTCAGTCAAGTCCACGTCTCTCTGACTCTGGAATCTTGGTCCTCAACCACACAACTTCAAAACCAATGTCACATTCTACAGCAGCTCGCGGACAGGGTAAACACATTCTGTTGAACGGATACACAAAAGCTCTTGTTAAATTCTGTTTAAATATTTGTTGCTTTCGTTTTTAAGACATAAAGGACAACCTCTGAGAGTATGATTGCAGTAGGACTTTTATTTGGATTCTAACCTCTGAATTTTTTTTACATCATGTATTTTCAGAGAATATAAAAATATTTCCACTTTAAAAGTTGCATTGTGTAGAGATCAATAACTCCTAGCACTTTCAAAGAGCAATCTATATTTTAAAAAAACAACCACTGGGACTTCCCTGCTGGTCCAGTGGGTAAGATACCTCGCTCCCAATGCAGGGGGCCGGGTTCAATCCCTGATCGGGGAACTAGATCCCGCGTGCCTGCCACAACTGAGAGTTTGCATACTGCAACTAGGAGTCCACATGCCATAACGAAGATCCCACATGCCGCAACTAAGACCCAGAGCAGCCTAAATAAATAAATAAATAAATAAATAAATATTTTAAAATAAATAAATAAATAATATTTTAAAAAACACCAAAATTTACAGGAGAATTGCACATATGGAGAAATTGTTTAGTAGATAAACTGGCGAATTGCAAATAATTTTTAGGAACTGGAGAGCCCTTTCTCATCAGGGCAAATATACTGACCATGTTTCATGCTTGAAAATGTGGAATGCATGTGATAGCAATCTCCTCTATGGGCTTTGGTCAAGCCATATGGAAGAAATATGAAAAAAAAGAGTGTGAATAAGAAAGAATATGAAAAAAGTATGAAAAAATCCTTTTCCGGGAAGAAAGAATTCTAAAACCCTAGGGAATTTCTTCAGTAGCAAGAAGGAAGACATTAGGAGTCAGTTCTTTAAAAATAAGCCTTTGGGGCATGCCACCAGAGAAGAGACATGTCCTCCTCTGAGGTTTCTTCCACGTGCCAGTCATAGCTGTGAAGGACACTAAGTGGGATCCTTCTACCAAGAGTCAAAATTCTGGGTCGCAGCCCCTGAAGATCTCAATGCTCAAATATGTAAATGGGAGAAGGAATTACATTTTTTCTCTTCAAAGACTTAAGTGGAAAAGAGGATACTAATTAGCAAGCAATGAAAATATGCCAAATTGCATCTACTTTATTTTTTGTTTTTGAAGTACAGTTTCTTAAATATCTGGTGGTGTTTCTCTTTAGCTGCTTTGATAATTTTTTGTTTTAAAAAGTAAAACTGAGAGGAAATGAGGAGTTGTTTAATGGGTAGAGAATTTCAGTTTTGAAAGATCAAAAAGATTTGGAGATCTGTTGGACAACAATGTGAATGAACTTAATACTACTGAACTGTACACTTAAAAATGGTTAAGATGGTAAATTTTATGTTATGTGATTTTTATCACTTTTTTTTAAAAGGTAAAATTGATGACATCTGTCTTAACTCAGGCTGCTATAACAAAATACTATTGACTAAGTGGGGTACACAACAGACATTTATCTCTCACAGTGCTGGCGGCTAAGGGGTTCCAAGATCAAGGTGCCAGCAGAGTTCATTCCTGGTAAGATCCCTTTTCTTGGCTTGCAGATGTTTGCCTTCACACTGTGTCCTCACCAGACAGAGAGACTGAACTCTGGTCTCTTCCTCTTCCTGTAAATATACTAATCCCATCATGGAGGCCCCATCCTCAAGAACGCATCTAAATGTAATTACTTCCTGTAGCCAGCATCCAGGAAGAGAGCACTCTGGGCACCCTTGCCCTCTTAACAGACAAAATCCAGAACTCTCTTGCTTTGCCCTCATGTTAATCTCACTTCCAGTCCTACTTCTGCATTAATTGATCCTCTGACCTCTTGCTCTGCCTTTGTCCATCACAATGATGATGGACATGATTTCTTTGACCTTGACCCTTAACTCTTCTCATGGGTCCTCATGTTGAACTTGTCCTCAGGTTAGATCTACTTCTGACCACTCTATAATCTGGGCCGAGGCTTCTGAATCTTACCTCACATGGCTCACCCTGGCCCACCTCAAAAGTGGGATGCATTGGACATGAAGCCAAAGTCATTATCAACACACTGGACAAAAAATTATGAAATGACAAGCTGAATTTTTATCAAGAATAAATTTAAACTCTGCTCTTTGATTCACTATATTGATTGTTTCAATCTAAGAGTCAAGAAGATGTGGCTTATAAAAAGAAACGAAATTGAGTTATTTGTAGTGAGGTGGATGGACGCAGAGTCTGTCATACAGAGTGAAGTAAGTCAGAAAGAGAAAAACAAATACCATATGCTAACACATATATATGGAATCTAAAAAAAAAAGAAAAAAAAATGGTCATGAAGAACCTAGGGGCAAGACAGGAATAAAGACACAGACTTACTAGAGAATAGACTTGAGGACACAGGGAGGGGGAAGGGTAATCTGGGACAAAGTGAGAGAGTGGCATGGACATACATACACTACCAAATGTAAAATATATAGCAGTGGGAAGCAGCCGCATAGCACAGGGAGATCAGCTCTGTGCTTTGTGACCACCTAGAGGGGTAGGATAGGGAGGGTTGGAGGGAGGGAGATGCAAGAGGTAGGAGATATGGGGATATATGTATAGCTGATTCACTTTGTTATAAAGCAGAAACTAACACACCATTGTAAAGCAATTATACTCTAATAAAGATGTTTAAAAAAAAAAAGAAGATGTGGCTTGATAGCAGTTCATATGACATAGACTTCGGGCATTTATTGACCATTACTGACAAATCCAACGTTAATCAACATTATTCAACAGCGTAAAAGGTCACTAAGATTACTAATACGATGTTAGCTACATCAGAAAGTCAGCAAAGTTTTTTAGTGAAGGGACAGATAGTAAGTGTATTAGATTTTGCTGGTATAGACAATCTTATTTACAAAACAGAAATAGAGACACAGAGGTAGAGAACAAACGTATGGATACCAAGGGGGGAAGAGGGGGTGGGACAAATTGGGAGATTGGAATTGACATATATACACTGTTAATACTATGTATAAAATAGATAACTGATGAGAACCTACTGTATAGCATAGGGAACTCTACTCAATGTTCTGCGGTGACCTAAATGGGAAGGAAATCCAGAAAAGAGGGGATATATGTATACGTATAGCTGATTCACTTGCTGTACGGTAGAAACTAACACAATATTGTAAAGCAAGTATACGCTAATAAAAATTTTAAAAATTAAAAAAAGAAAAAGAAAAAAAAAAGAAGGTCACTAAGATTACTAATATGATGTTAGCTACATCAGAAAGTCAGCAAAGTTTTTTAGTGAAGGGACAGGTAGTAAGTATATTAGATTTTGCTAGCCATCCAGTCTCTGTCACAATTACTCATCTGTTGTTGTCTATCAAAAGCAGCCAGAAAAAGTGTGTAAAATAATGGGTGTGGCTGTGTTCCAATAAAACTTTAATTACAAAAGGCAGAATTTCATTCTTTTTTATGGTTAGGGTTAGGATATTAAGAGATACAAAATACTATGTATAAAATAAATAAGCAACACGAATATATTGTACAGCACAGGGAAATATAGCCATTATTTTGTGATAACTTTAATGGTATATAATCTATAAAAATATTGAATCACTATGTTGTATACCTGAAACCAATACAATATTTTTAGTCAACTATACTTCAATTAACAAAATCCTGTATTTATACAAACTAGGTCAGTTTGCTGACCCCTGGGCTACAAAATACTGAGCCACAATCAAGTAGTTGATATTCTCACAGTACCCTGCAGGCATCAAGCCATGAGCCAATTCTTGAGTTTATTTCTGGGCTCTAAAATTTAATTGGTCAAAGACAAGAGAATAGAGATTGGGATTGACATATATACACTAATATGTATAAAATAGATAACTAATAAGAACCTGCTGTATAAAAAATAAATAAATAAATTATGATCACTTCCTCCAAAAAGAGAGGGGAAAAAAAAAAAAAAAAAGACAACAGTATAGACCCGTTCCTATTGGTCAGTACTTGTTTATTAGTCCATTAACCTCGAGCATAATTTTTCAAGTCAGCTAAGAATCTACCTAGAAGTACTGACATTCCATTTGAACTGCTCCATCTGGTTCCCAAGGAGAATATGGCTCTCCTTGTCAGAGCCTTGCTGAAATCAGAGCACCCAAGGGTACCACAGCCCTCTGCCAATCTAAGAAGTGAGAGAGGTTAGCATGTGGCATGATAGTCCTAGTAAACCCACACAGCTTCTGAAGACCATCAGTTCCTTTAAAATGTTTACCAGGTGATCTTTTAATAGACTATCCTAGCTTCTTAGCTGCAAGACGGCACATCTATGGGCAAAGGTCATAAACTGGTGGCCTGTTGGCCCTATCTGTCTGCAGATATCTTTAATTTAGCCCATGCGATATATTTTTTAAATTTAAATAGCTATTCCCATTTGAAAAATAACAAAAGTTAACATAAAAATGTTGAAGTTCTAGCACTTCTGGGCATGGCAACAAGCAGCTGGAGCTCAGTAACAGCTGCCCTTTTAAGAGGGAGCCTGCCCTTTCCCGCTCACTAGAGTCTCCAACTGCCCTACTTGACTCTTTTTATTTTCTGGTCTCCATAAACATTTAAGTTTACAATCTCTCTACATAACCCACTTTTTCCCCTTTTAGAGAATCATGACTGTGCTTAGCTGATTCCAGTCTCCTGACACACATCCCCCATTTTTCACAGCTCCTCCAAGATAACCGAAAATGGCCCAGTAATCTCATTTGCAAGGTCTCGCAGTTCCCTAAAATACGATGTTCCTGGGCAGGAGGTTTGAATCAGCGTTGGGCTCATTCACAGTCTCTTCACCAGTTTGGCCTTCATTGATCTTTTTTATGCTCCTGTTTATTCTACCCTGTCCATTCATAAGGTCATTGTCCTTGACAGAGCGAATGAAGGCCAAGAGTTTTTAAACGGCTTTGAAAGCATTTACCCAAGGCATTTGCTTTTGCCTTCTTTTTTTTTTTTTTTAACTCTTCAGTTTGCTCCAAACAGAATTTTGTGTCTTTTATGACGTACTGAGCATTGTCCACAAGTCACAGTTTATCCTGAGCTTTTGCTTTTCTGATGTCATTTGCACAAATCTTCATCAACCTCTGTGTTCATTCTTTGGTGTCTAGTCATGTCCTTTGAATATCTGAGCTCACATAGAGAGTTGCTGTGAAGCCAGAGGATTCTTTCTATTCAGGGACCACTCTGTTTCTTCTTCATCAGGATTGTACGCAATTTCATACACAAAATGCCCACACAGGGACCTTCCCAACTCTCGTGAGACATCTATCACTTTATAATTTCAAGCTAGCCAAATCTTTTCTCTAGATTTCTTTTTTCCCCTTGGTTAACACAAGCTCTTTCTCTCAATTTTCTCTCCTTTCTGATCACAATTAAATACAGAAGAGGGTCTCATCCCTTTATCTACCTGCTGGGAGGGAAAAAATTGTAGGGCAAGTAAGTATTTATTAGAAGCTGGGTAGAATCTGAGATTTGCTTAGCTCTGAAACTGTCTGGTTTCTAACTTAATCCTTTGAATTATATGGGAATTGAGGAGCCTCCTGGGGAGAAGAGCTTAGATATTTGGGTTATGTCAGAATAACTGGTGAGGTAGGGGCACTCAACAGAAAGTTAATTGTAAGAGGACTTGCAGGGTCTCTTGGAGATCATTTACTTCAAAAGAAGAGAAGCCTTGCATGACTTGTCAGACTCAGTGATGGAGCCTGAGGGTCTGTGAGGAGAGAGGTTCCAAGTACCAAGATGGGGAGTTTTTACTTCAACCCACTCTGACCCCTCTATCCAGGCAGACATGTGTGGCCTGGAAAGAAGGGAACACTGAGTCAACTCAAAGAGACTTCTGCCAAAATGGGTTGTGGGCTCCTCTAAGAGACTGAGACATGGAGGAAGGAAAGGATCAGCCAGCTGGAGTAGCAGTGGGCATCAAGTGATGATATATATATAAGCAGGAACAATCAAGATACAATACCCATACACCTTGCTTCCTTAACCAGACCTGCAATCTGGGTCAGGGATTCATTTCTTCCATCTGGCTGGAAGATCTACAGGATGCCCCATGTCAGTAACAACTTTTCTTTTATACTTCTGCCTTTCTCAAGATTTGACTCAGAGCTCAATGCATCTCTGTTCAATGATTTGTCTTGTGATATGTGGCACTACCATGACTCTTCTGAAAATCTTCTCCTCTTCAACAAAGTGAACACCTCCATTGCCATATTCAGGTATGAGGATCCTCCCATCAAGTCTCTGAGACCCTAAAGCTATATCCCTTCTGGTATTAAAATATCAAAATTATGCTATTTCATAGTACTAAAAAGTCTTTCCAACCCCTTGCCCAGTCTTCACCTTTCATTCCCTGAGATTCCTCCCTTCAGTCGTAACACTTCTGCATAAGTAATAAACAGCTCTACAACTTTATCTGAATAGTCATGGGGACATCATGAGCTTGCCAGTCCTCATGTGATAATAGTTACTACCAATGATGATGACAGGTACCACTTACTAGGTAGCTACTATGTGCTGTTTACATGTATTCTCTCATATATGTATTTTCATTCCCACTTTATAGATGAAAAAACTGACACTCAGGAGCCTAAATAACTTTCTCAAAGTTCCAGAGCTATTAAGGAGCTGGGGTGGTGTAACAGGGCCCAGATGACATCCTCAAAAGAGATGATTAAAGAAAGTTTAATGAAGGAACAATTTTAAGGTGTGAGCAGAGTTACAGAAAATCTGCAAGGGGTGAGAAAGCAAACCATGGATAGAAATAGCAGAAAGCTTTCACTATCCTTGGGCATGAAGGGAAAGAAGGGTCAGTGGTTACTAGAACCTGGAGCGAAAGCTGTAGGAGAGGGACACCTGTCGGGAGCAGCCACAGCCAAACAGCAACCCAGCAGAGGGGGAGCTGGGATAGTAAATATCCTGACCTCACTTCCCACCCTCAAATTACCTGCCAGAACCTCCCACTGGCTAAACCCAACAAGAAGCAAAAGGATAAACTTTGGGTCAGCCTCCCAGCACACAGAGCAAGGTGAAGGGTGGAAAGTGGGTCTGAAGGAAAATGGAGAACATCCATCAGAAGTGAGAGTTGAACCCTGGTTTGTCTAACTCCAAAGCCCTTGATCTTTTCAAAATGCCATGACAACTGTATCTCAAACCAAGAGCTCATGATTTCTAATAGTAGATCTCCAAATCCAAATTCCATTCTCAGACATGTCTTAGGCAGTCATTCACCTCCCAGATAACCCTACTTCTTCCAAGTTATTCTTGCAAATAATGACCTGAAGAAACAGAGGAGAGAGCTGTGCCAGCACCCATAAGTTCTGCAGTGTCCTATTCAGCACAGAAGAATCCCTGGAGATACTGATGATAACATTTGCCCACACAAATGATTCATTAAGAGTGGGATATCTTAGCAGACTCTGCCACAGCCCAGACACATGCTTCAAGAAGTCAGTCCTCTCCTGATTGGAGGACTGGTACAACCCACAGTCCCTTAAAATCCTTTACTCTTTGATTTTCTCTTTGGTCTTTATTCTCCTACCCTGTCTACCTCTTTCTTAAGGAGGTACACCAACAGGCATTTCCCAAGCTCTTTCACATTCTCCTCAATCAGGGAAATCAGTGACTGCTGGTTACTGAGTCATTGTGTAATCAACATGCCCTCATCCATGGATATCTTCTATGATTTTCCCAAAGATGAGGAAATAGTAATTATTGGTCAGTTCCCAAGACAAGAATTGGGCCACTTTTTCAAGCAGGTAATATCATTGCTTTAAAAAACGCCATGTGAAATACAACATAATTATGTATGCAGAAAATCGTAAGAAATCTATAAAAAAAATCTTCTAGAACTAATAAACAAATCTAGCAAGGTCATGGTTATAAGGAAAATATATAAAATCAATTGTATTTTTATAGAATATCAGTGAAAAATTAGAAAACAAAAATCAAAGAAACAGTATCACTTACACTTTAAAAAATGAAATAGGAATATATTTAATACATATATGCAAGACCTGTACATTGAAAACTACAAAATGTTGTTATGATAAATTGACAATACCTAAATTGAGAGATATATATATGTTCATGAATTGCAAGTCTCAATATTGTTAAGGTATCAGTTTTCTCCAGATTGATTGTGGATTCAGTGTTCCCTGTCAAAACCTCAGCAGTCTTTTTTTGTCGAAATTGACACACTGATTCTAAAATGTATATGGAATTGCAAATGATCTAGAATATTCAAAACAATTTTGAAAAAGAAGTACAAAGTTGGAAGACTTACCCTACCTGAGTTCAAGACTTACTGTAAAACTATAGTAATCAAGACTGTGTGATATTGATGTAAGGATAGAAAAATGGATCAACGGACCAGATTAGACAGTTCACACATATACATCTTCAAAAAGGTGACAAGGTAATTCAATGGGGAAAGGGCAATCTTCAACAAACGTTGCAGGAATTACTGAATATCTATACGGGAAAAAAATGAACCTCAACCCTTACCTCATATCATACCAAAAATTAACTAGAAATAGATCACAGAACAAAATATAAAACTAAAACTATAAAACTCCTAGAGGAAAACATAAGAAAAAACCTTTGAGGGCTTCCCTGGTGGTGCAGTGATTGAGAGTCTGCCTGCCAATGCAGGGGACACGGGTTCGAGCCCTGGTCCGGAAAGATCCCACATGACGTGGAGCAACTAGGCCCGTGCACCAGGGCTGCTGAGCCTGCGCTCTAGTGCCTGCGAGCCACAACTACTGAGCCCACGTGCTGCAACTACTGAAGCCCACGTGCCTAGAGCCCGTGCTTCACAGCTGGAGAGGCCACGACAATGAGAAGCCCGCGCACCGCAACGAAGAGTGACCCCCGCTCGCTGCAACTGGAGGGGGCCTGCACGCAGCGGCGGGAACCTAACACAGCAATCAATCAATCAATCAATCAATCAATCAATAAATAAGTTATTCCAGAGGTTCCAAATTCAGATGCTCTAAAAAAAAAACAACCAACAAAAACCTTTGAGACCTTGAAGAAGGCAATGATTTTTTTTCAAGACAAAGGCTTGAAACATAGAATAAAAAAACTAATAAATTTAACAGCAAGAGTCCTGAGGCTACTGCCCAGGTGGTTTAGCTTGGCACCTAGATAAGTCTATTTCTCTCTGCTTATTTTTGCCCTGTGTTAACAAGCATGTTGAATTGACCCTTGGCTGAAACTCCTGAGTTCTACATGCCTTGAGGAAAAGTGCTCCAGCCCAGCCTGCCAAAGCTCTCTGTGCTGGATTGGGTCTCAATCCCAGCTAACAGTAAAATGTAAGTTTGCCTTTGCTCTTTATAAATGTATATCTTTGTAAATACATAAGAAAAAGAAGAGGCTGAGCTAAGACAAAATTTATGCTTTCCTGGGTCCTAGGCCAAAATAACATCTAACACCGTCAATGGTCCATGCTTAGTACAGGCTTCAGGTACTGTTGCCATGCTTTGTCTCATTTGGTTTAAGAGCCAGTGTCTTAAGTTAAATTAGAATCCTTAAACTTAATTAATTGGCTGCCACCTTTTTTTACCCTGTCCTGGAGAAGGAGAACTCTTCCCAAGAAGATGTACCTTGCATAACCCTCACTGTCACCTGTGGAATACAGTATATCAGGATCGCTGTGGATATTGTCCCCATTACTGAACCTCAAGTCCCACTAAAGAACCCAGCCTGGGCTTATGAGGGCATGGACACTGATAAAGATATGTCTCTACTTAGAGGACTCAGAGATGTTTTAACTGCTTTAAACTCCCATAAGGTCTCTGAATCCCTGTCCTCAGGGTCAGGACAATGAGATGGGTCATAAAAATCTAAAGATAAAAGCAGTTGAGGCTAAAGACATCCTTTGAAGGAAGAGCACACATCGGTGATCTTACAGCTATGAATCCATTGACCCTACCTCTGGCTTCATCCCTCATTAGCCCTGGACCTGTGGACTTGAGTCTTCATTCTTCTTCATGAACTCAGAAATTTCTGAATTTCTGATCCTGCTGAAACCTCCTCTCAGAACCTCAGGGTTCTAGAAATGTCTTTAGCATCAGAGGTGTTACTTTGGATGTAGTCCCAGGTGACCTGCTTTACCCAAACATTGGTTGCTATTCTGTTCTTTAATAAGAGCACAGAACTGAGGAAAGCTTTTGAGATTTTTGCAGCATCTCTGTCTCAAACTTTTCAGTTCAGCCCTTTTATGGCCCTTAGAGACACAAAATGTTCCTTAACTTCCAGATAATTACCCTCTGGTTAGGGAGAAACTGGAACAAGTCTCATAATTTTTGAGCTAAGATCTGCCCTGTTGATAAGGTGGGTATGAGGATCAAAAAAGAAAGCGTAAACTACATGTGCAATAAATGCATACACATTCTGCACACAAGGAATATTACATAAAATGTGTCTTCCATTAGAGGATGCATTAATGAGATCCTCAGTCTGAAAACAAAGTACAAAAAATTAATTAGCAGAAACCTTACTTGAGTCCTAGATTTAAACTAAAAACAATCACTTAAGCAGTGCACTGTCTTGATCTCCTTTATATATCATTAAAGATAGTGTTTCAGCTACTTTTTTATGTGTTTGCCCTGTTTTCACTTACGCAAAATGTCCCTTTCGACCAGAACTGTGGACTACTCTTCTAGCCTAAGAGGACACTCTACACTTAATAGGTCTCAGAGATGGCATTGAAATGGGCCCTCTGCCTGTCCCTAGAGCCTTCTTGGACTTTACCATCAGCCTTTCTCTATAAGTACCCTATCTTCACTATAAAATTTACGTCTTGCAGCTGATACATTGCAGATTTAACTCATGCTTAGCTTTCCACCCTCCTCCTCCTCATGCTTACCCCTACCCAGCCTCACTTGTCTCATTTGTGTACATGTCAATCTGGTTCTTAACATCATTTGAAAACCAGAAACTATATGTTTCCTTCATCTTGAGGAGGCCTCCAGCATTGTCTAGTTCAATGCTGTGCACACAATAAATCCAAATACACGTTTTAAAATAAATTAATACACTAAGCTTCTCTCAAAAATATATATATATATATTTCAATATATATATATCTTTGGGAGCTGGACATGACCAGTAAGGACAGTGGGACTCTGGGGTTTGGATGGATATGAAGTGTGAAATGGTCAACAGAGAAATGGGGTTACAAGAGACACTGTTGCCAGAAATTGGAAAGTTGTTAGTATGGGCCCAATCTCTCCCAGAGGCACCGCTGGGAACCTGGGGATTACAGACCATTAAGCCTCACCTCGGTATCAGGAAAACAGATGAAGAGTTTAAAGAAGGACAGAATAGTACAACACAGATAAGGTGGATGTGACACTAGGTCTCAGCATGGCTTTCCCTGGGGAGCCTGAGCCTCTATAACCAGGCTGAGTTCTTTGATAAGGAGAACGAAGGAACAGACTGTTCAACAAGGTTGTACGAGGATCAGATGCTCATGCTTTCAGCCAGTTTGGGTGGGGAGTAGAACACAGACACTCTAGGAAGAAGAGATAGAAGAGTTTGCATGGGATCCTGCCTGGATTCAAACATCTTTTTAGCAGCAAACAAATGTGATTAACCTGGGTGGCACAGCAGTTGAGCTGGAAAGTCCTAAGGAGTCACTTCCAGCCAGGTTTTCTATAGTGGGTGTTTCTGCTGGTGAATCCTATATTCCTACTGATTGCATTTTAAAAAAATCAGATATGGATTCTTTTGAAATAGGAACAAATAGTCCAATGAAGTATACTTAACTATTGATCACAGGGTGCTAGAGAGTTATTATACCCAAATGCCTGTTAGCTCTTTCTTCCTTGATAGATTACCAGCACCTACAACACCTAAGACCAATGCTAAATTACACTAAATTACAGACCCTCCCGAACCCACTCCCCTGCCTATGCTTCCTGTTTCTGAAATAAAGAGCACCACTGTCCTCCCAGTCACAAAGGTGTGAAACACGGGAGCCATCTTTAACAACTCTCTTTTGCCAGTTCTATCCCAGTACATCCGTCTTCTCCATCCACATTACCACTGCCCTAGGTCAGACTTCATCAGGTCTCACTGGATTAAAATGATAGCTTCCTAGCTGGTTCTTCTGCCTCCTGATATTTCCCTTTAATCTCCCTCTATACACTTCTTCCAGATCAATCTTCAAAAAGCACATCTGTCATTGTGTCACAACACACTCCTTCTCAAAACCTGCAAAGTCTCCCCATTGTCTTAACAAAATCTAAACTTTGTAACCTGGAATTCAAGAGTGGCACAATCTGGGCCCAACATTATCTATTTAATATTTTGTTATTCCCCTGTATTTTCACTTTCCTTCAAATAAATTTAACTTTAATTAAAATAATATCTACTATTTATTGAATATAGGTCTGGTTTTCTCCCTCCCTCTCTCTCTTTCAACCACTCTATGAGATGCCTTGTGATTGATCCCCATGGGACATATGAGGAAACTGAAGTCCGAACAGATAAAATAACCTGCTAAAGACTGTCTGATTGGTAGGTGGCAGAGCCAGGTCACTACCTCCAAAGCCCAGGTTTGGGGTTATGCCTGTCCCCCATAGAACTTACACCTTTTCTGGGAGCACCTGCACTGCCCCACCTCTTCCTCATGAAGGTGAAATGTTTATATTCCTCTTGGCTAATGCTTTTACTTCCTTGAAGTTTTTGTTGCACAACCTGGAACTAGGAGTTTTTCAGCTCCAATTTTCTATAAAGGATTTGACCCATTAGAACAGATCACTCCTAATGATTGCTTTGTCATTTATTTCTAATTCCACTTATCTGAATTGGGAGTTGTTCTTCCAGAGTGGAACAACTTTTCCTTCTCTTTTGCTAAGCAATAAAGAAAGAATTGGATAAATGACATGTATTCACTTAAGGTAAGTCAGGTTGGTGTGTGAAATCTCATCTGAATCATCCCTTCTCCATGGCCTGATTTCACACAGAATTGAGAAGCATGTAAAGAGTTGGAAGAGTTGGGCAGAAGGCACAGTCTGAGGCACAGAGGAAAGAAGATGTGATGTTGTAAGTTCTTAAGACTGTCAGGAGATTCATGACCTGCTAATGTGGAAGCTAAATTAGTGCTTTTGTCAAGCTTAAGTAATATTAGCTGATTATTTTCCTAAGTCCAATTCTAGCACCTCTAGGCACATTGACCAGGTTTTTAAAACAAAGAGAATCCCTTCACTGTTCTTTGCAGACTACCACACTGACATAAAAATGCTTACGTAGATTTTTGAATGAATATGAAATCTTGTTAACATCTGTACAGGATCCATAATGTTGTGTTAGATCTTCTTTTCACTATGTATTTCTGCAAATTATATGTATCAATAATAAAACATTTTCATAGTACTTTGCAGTTTACAAAGAAAATTTACATTATCTCATTTGATATTTAATTTTTCCTTGAAAGGTAAGTAGAATAATTATAGATAAGGAAGTGTGACAGACAGGGAAGGAGACTTATCTATGTAACAGGGATAATGCATGGAAAAGAAAGGATTTGATCCCTGGTTCTTAATTCCAAATTCAAAGCTCTTTCCAAGCACCTTCTAGACACCTGACACTTGACTGGTCAAGAGGGACACAAGGCTGAATGAGACCTCAAGAAGCTAACAATACAGTGGACGGATGGGCAGAGAAGCCAGTGTAAAGCAATCTGAGAAGATATAAATACATATGAGTATTATGGAAGCTCTGAGAAAGGCTCATATATCAGCCAAGGGGCTTGTGGAGGACTTGTGAGCAGAGTCTTAAAGAATGAGTGGGATTCAGCCAAGCAAAGGATAGACAAAAAATGATAGGAATTCCAGGCAAAGGAAGAACACAAGCAAAGGCACCGAGGCCTGCATGGTTGGGGTGGTGTCAGGTGTGGACTCTGTGCAGTTAATTGTTGCAGAAGCAAAAACGATCAGGCAGGGAGGCCTGATCAGTGATGCCAAAGACATCTGCAGATATTAGATCATGGGAGCTCTTGTATGGGAAGAACCTGGACATGTTTCTATAGATACTAGGGAATTTTTTTAAATGCTTTAAGCATGGGCTTGGCCTGGTCAGATTTATATCTCATTAGATTGTGTTGACTATGGGATGAGGATATACAGGAAGTAAATAGAAATGAAAGCAGGGAGGCCTGTATGAAGGCCATTGCAGCAGTCCAGGAGAAGAGAGATGAAGCCTGACTTAAGTTGGCAGGATTTGACCATTGATATCATGTGGCCAGCAAAGGAGAAAGAGAAGTTGAGGGAGACTTATAGGTATCAATAGAAGTAATACAGGTAGAAGAACTCACTTTGGGAGAGTGTGAATTCTCATGACTTCCAATATGTGAAAGAAGAGAAACCTACAAAGAAGCAGGGACAGAACTGCCATATACTAGAAACTCAGAACGATGATGCAAGGAAATTCAGAGTTTCAAGAAGGAAAAGAATGATTAATAATACCAAATACTAGAAAGAGATTCATAAGGTAAAAACTAAAAAACATCTATTGGATTTGGCCATAGGAAGTTATTATTGATTTCAGGGACAGCTGTTTCAGGGGAGCGACTGGGCAAGAAGCCAGACTGCAGCAGGTTAAGGAGTGAATGAGAGGTGGGAAACTGGAGGCAGTGAGTGTAGTCAACTTTTTTGAGATATTTGGATAAGATGCTACCCAGTTAGAGGTGAACATGGGGTAAAGGCATTTATGTTTTGGTGAGGCTTTTTGTTCTGTTTAGTTTGTTTCCTTTTTAGGATTGGAAAAAACTTGACCATTTCATATTCTGAGGAAAAAGATTCCATGGAAAGGAATAAGAGGCAGTGACTAGTAAAAAATGTATAAGAGGAGAAAGTGGCATCAAGGATACACATCCTTTGAGGCTGAGGAAGGAAGAGGCAATAAATGGTAAG